>NC_056733.1:1047820389-1047920389 GCF_019279795.1 Protopterus annectens
GTACACTAGCCCAGTCCAGCCCAGCACTTAAAACTCAGCAAACAACTTTCCACTATGTTTTTCTCAGAGACACTGCAACACTGCAGTAAGCTAATAGAAGTGAAAACTGAAAAAGCTTTACTGAGACAAAGAAATGTTAGAGGCTGCCATTGCTGTTATAAGGCGACATATGCAACATGCTGAGGGTGGTGACAATGCAAATGTTGCTGAGCAACCCACAGTGAGGAGACGGAGAAGAGTGTACAGGCCCAGGGTAACCTACCAGGGGCTACATGAGCTGGAGATAGTGGAGCGCTATAGAGTGGACAGAGACCTCATGCAGCAAATTGTTGAGCTGTTCAGGCCACGCCTTACATACAGAACCAACAGAGGGGAACCCATCCCAGTGGAAACCAAGGTATGTGTTGGCCTAAGAATACCAGCAACAGGTACCTTCCAGAGACCAACTGGTGATATGATGGGGATTTCACAGGCATCAGCATCCAGGGTACTGCACCAGTTCCTGAATGCCATGTCAGCACATGTCAGTGATCATGTATATTTCCCCAATTCCCATGAGGTATTGGCCAGCAATATGCATCTCTTCCAGTAAATAGCGGAATACCCTGAGGTAGTGGGTGCAATAGACTGCACGCACATTTGCATCAAAGCACCAGCTGGTGAGTGGGGTAGGGTCTATTATAACTGCAAGGGTTTCCCCTCCATCAACTGCCAGGTCATGTGTGATGCCCAGGCCATAATAATGAATGTGTGTGCTGGCTGCCCTGGAAGCTACCATGACTCCCATATCTGGCATCTGACACAGCTGTACCAGACATTTGCCAATGGTGACATCCCACATGGTCACCTAGCGGGGGATGCTGGATATGCACTCGAACCGTGGCTGATGACACCCATCAGAAATGCATACACACCTGAACAGGAACACCATAATGAGGCACATGCACAAACACTAAATGTAATCAAGCGTGTGTTTGGGCTGCTCAAGTCACTGTTCCAGTGCCTGGACACATCTGGTGGAGCCTTGCAGTACTCACCAACTACATGTACCCAAATAGTCATGGTATGTGCAATGCTACATAATATGATCTTGCGAAAACAGCTGCAGAAGGAGCAGCATAGGGCCGGGCCAAACAGTTCCCCACCATTGCCAAGGCCATCACAGGCAGAGCGTGACTCAGAGGAGGAACAACCTGAGCCTGCCCCAGTAGGCAGAAGGAGGTGTGCCCAGTATGCTTTGGCCTTGGCAAAGAGGCAACGCATAGCATATGCACTGGCTCAGTAGGAACCCTGGAAATTATACCTCTCTCTGACTCGCACATATAGTAAAAGGGATGCTTAACTTGACACTACCTGTTAACAAACATGTATAGGGAGAGTAAAATGTGCATCCGACATAAGCAGCCCTGCAGCACCACCTGAGGTATGATTGCCATGTGTTAAGCAATATAAAGCAGTGCTAAACAGCTCTTACCACTGTTTAGTATATGTAAACAAAATAGCACACACTAAGTAGCACAACTTCAGGCAATCTTGAGCAATATTGGGCACCGTTCAGCATTGTTGGTTAAAATTGAGCAATGTTGTGCAAGTTTGGTCAAAGTTGGGCATAGTTCAGCAAAAGCAGGTAAACATGGTCATATCTGCTTCACTGTTCCTGAAGCAGTCTGTTCTGCCCAGTATGAAAATATGAAGCAGTGACAGTCCTCAAACCCAGGATACCATGCACTATAGTCATAGTACAGAACCACTAAACCATGACAGTATGTCAGTGTTCAGCTTGTATGAAGAAATGTTGATAAGTCTATGCAAAGTATCTCATGGAAACCTTGCAGGCATAGCATAATCCCTGTCGAGTTAAGACACAAAGGTGAGGCCTGCAGTAAGAATAGAACCTGATTTTCAACACACATATAGTATAAATGTTAATATTGGTAATGTTCACACACATCAACAAATGTAGTGTAACTCAGACAGCAACATACTGCAAGGTTACACTGGGCATGCTCACACACTTGAATAAATGAGACAAATGTCAGTCAACAAAACACTGAAAGGCCGAACTGGGCATGCTCACACACTTAGGCCATGTCTGAGTACAGCAGTGGGCCACACATATCCGGCAGTTGCATGTGTTAACCCAGGAACCTTGCACTATTCACCAATCTGCCTTGTGCACACAGTTATATGACAACAGACACATATATAATATAGTGGAACCCTGTCATAATCAAATATGTTATGCAGATACTTAGGTTGTTTATAGAAAGTGGGAAAGCAAAGTAGAAACAAAACCAGCAATCAGTCTCATCAATGAACAATGTGCATCCCGAACATTATCATAGGTTCAAAGGTTGATACTAGGCTATCTGCCCTAGGGCATGTATAAGCCTAGCCAGAGTGTGTTTGGCTTTCACAACCCTGTTAGATTAGTAGATTGTGCCTGTGAATAGTAGGTCACACAAGATAGCCCACTTATGTTTATTTTATTGTGCCTCTGTCTTGCAGGGACCCATAACATATCCCAGGGCTAAACATACGATCACCCATCCACTTGTCAAGATGTCACCTGTAGGTGGTCAGTGGGGGTCTCTGCATATGTGGGACTGGGATCTCATTCCAGAGTGAGTGAAGTCTCTGGGATGGGAATCTGCCCCTCCAGCATGTCCTATTAATATCAGTGCTGATGTTTCCGTCCCTGGAGCGTGTAGCTGTAAGGGACTTTGATATCCTGAGGTGGAGCCTGTCCATTAATTCTGTGATGGACATGGCTTTAAACAACAGGCACAGATCACATCCGAGTAGGCAGTAAATGACTGAGGAGAGCTGGGGTTACCATAGCCAAACTGCGCAGGCCATCTGTGTGAGTCACTAGATCTACTTGGTTAGGTATTTTTGTGGACATTACAGTTGCTGCAGGTGTCGGGTAAGGTACATCCGAAATGGGGCATTGTATCCAAGCATGGGCCTGATGAGTATAGGGGCATAATGACCCCACTTGATCTAGTTGTGAAACCTTATGGGATAAGGTGGGCTATATAGAAGGTCTGTCTAACAACATTGGCAACGTGATTGTCAAAGGCGAGAGTACTAACTACTCATGTCCCCAAATCCCTAATAACACCCACCGTACGTGATGTATTATCACCTATGTGGTAATGTGTGGGCATGTTGTTATTACCAAAGAGGATGACTATGCATCTAATGGCAAGTAGCTGTAGGGCATGGCTCTGGCACCAGTTATCCATCTCTGTGAGACCCTTTTTGAGGATGCTTGTGCCAGCTGGAGAGTTGATTATGGCACACAGTTTGCAGTCATCTGCGAAGATGGTCAGCCATATTCCTCCTGTGTTAGCCTGTACATCTGAGAAATATATACTGAACAAGAGAGGTCCCAGGACTGAGCTCTGTGGGATGCTATGTGTAACTGGTGTATAGTCAGACATGGCACCTGCAATACTGACCATGTGGGTGCTATCCATGATTCAGTTAGCAATCCATCTTGTGACATATGTGTAGATATTGAAGCCGGTGAGCTTATGTATAATGTCCGAGTGGGGTATTGTGTTGAACTGTTTTGAAAGCTCCAGGTAGGCTGTGTGGACAACCTTCTCTACGTCTATGGACCTGGTAACTGTTTAAAGATTGTTGTATCACCACAAACCAAGTTGGAAGCACACTCCATTAGAGAAACTCCGTTTAATGAAAAAAGCAGTGTACATAAACGCATAACACCCACAGTATCCGTTTTTGTCGTCAACTTCATCAGATGGCTAAAACAACCCACACAACCTGTTTAAATACAATTATATCCCCTCAATTGCCTTTGGTTTCTTATTGGAGGTTTGAGGGGATATAATTGTATTTAAACAGGTTGTGTGGGTTGTTTTAGCCATCTGATGAAGTTGACGACGAAAACGGATACTGTGTTGTTATGTACACTGCTTTTTTCATTAAACGGAGTTTCTCTAATGGAGTGTGCTTCCAACTTGGTTTGTGGTGATACAACAGTGTTTACTGGTTTCTTGTACATCATCGATCCGTCTTTTGGTTATTAGTTTTGTTTTTCAGATCTTACCTTGTTGGATATGGCATCGGAATCAAGCCAGAAAGGCTTTGAAACAGGGGAGCTTCGGAAGCTCATAGGACAATTGACGCAGCTGGTGGGATTACTGACTCCTGTGAGCCAATCTATGGCAACGCTGCTATTGTCAATTCCAGGATTGCATAACCAGGAAGTGGCTAACACACACCAGGCTCGTGGAAGTAATGTCACTAGCGTTTCTCAGCATGAGGGAGAGCATTCAGTACCAGACAATGGAGGTCTGGACAGCTTAGATGGTTTTCCACGCACTACCTTTGTAAACGACCGAGAGGATTTACCTCCAGAGGGTACTAGAGTAAGGAACAACCGACTGGACTCAGGGATTGAACAGATTCATGGAACTGTTCCTACAGGTACTGTCAAACATTTCAGTGACATTTTAAACATTAAATTTGAATTTGGAAGGAAACTTTCAAATTCTGTCAGCAACAGAAGTTTTTCCAACATGTTAAATGACTTGGACTACTATTTACATAAATACAAGATATTGGATATGGACAACGCTTATTTGAAGTATTGTTTAGATTTAAAAATTGTGCCCAAAGGTCTGAGAGTCTGCAAGTACCCCAACAATGTTGTTGAGGGTACTGACTTTCATTTTAATTTACTAAAAGTATTTGACCAGTGTGGTTTTGACATTATGCGAGCTATTATAAAAACAATGTGGGGGAGATGGAGAAATTACATGAGAAGATAGAAAGAGTGAACAAGGGTATTACTAGTGATCTGCTGTTTAAAGTGGAGGAAGAAAAAATTAAGTACCAGAAACTTCTTAGAAATATTGAATCCAAATGTACTGAAGTGCAGAACAGGAAAGTGGGGAAAATTGAGAGGGACACTAAAGAATACAAAAACAAAACACAGTACCCCAGGCCCAAAAGTTGGGCTAATCAGGGAAAGTCTCGTTGGGGTAGAGAACAATATGATGTTGTGGTAAATGATGAAGTATTTGTACCTGAAAATGAACAGGAAAGTCTTGAATTCCCTCCACTCAGGAGATCTGAAAGACTGATGGATAAAGAACCTGTAGTGTACAATGCAAAAAACTACAGGGGCAGGGGATGGGGTTATCAGGAAAGGAGGGAAAAGAGATGGAATTAACTGAGCTTATTACCCAGGATGGCAATAAATGGTCCTATAAAGACTTTAACATTTTTAATTATGCTGACATTGTGGTTGATAGGGCATTGTTTGATTTATTTTCTAAGGGGTTTGGGTTTATACCTAGACAGATAACCAATATGTTCAAATTACTAGTGGATGTGAAAATGTTTTTAAGGAAGAAAAATTTGGAAATATTTTTTAATGGAAAAGGAACTACTTTTAACCAACACAGTTTGGCACGTACTAGTACTTTCAACCCACCTTTACATCCTCAGTTGAGGAATTTTGAAGGTAGAAAAAGAACTAAGGTGTAGTTTGAAACACAATTTTGTGTACCCGAATTTGACTATGAAAGAAAATCAGGTCCTACAAGACCTTAGTAACAACGGTAACCTAAGGGTAATGAAACCTGATAAAGGTGGGGGGTTGTCCTTATGGATCACATTAATTATGAAGGCAAAATGATGGAACTGCTGAATGATACTAATAAATATTCTAGAATCTCCTTGAATGAAATCAACATAGCATACAGGAAAATTCAGGTTGCTCTAAATGATTTACTTATGGAAGGACTTATTGACATTAAAACCTACCACTATCTAAATGTTGAGAAACCTAAGGTTCCTTCTATTTTTGGGATTCCTAAGGTACATAAGGACATTAACGACCCTCCCTTATGAGCTATAGTGTCTGCAAATGGGTCAATTACAGCACCTTTAGCAAAATGTGTTGATGTGAAGGTGAAAGGGTTAGTCTTGAACAATGTTAATAATTTCAAGGATTCCTGGGATTTTTTGAAAAAATTAAAACCCAATTTGTATGATGATGAACTGGCCTTTGGGACATTAGATGTGGTTGACCTGTTTACCAGTATACCACACGAAGTAGGTTTGGAGTGGTTTGAGGAGATGTTGACAGGACACAAGGAAATTTCCCAAAATGAATTTAGGACTATTTTGGTACTAATGGAGATGGTGTTAAAAAACAACTTTATCTTTTTTCAAGGTGAATATTTTAAACAAGAAGAAGGAGTGGCCATGGGGGCAGATTGTGCCCCTACTTATGCTAATATAGTTATGACTTATTGGGAGAATGAATATTTATTAAAGTCCCCTTTTAAACGTTATTGGACACTATATGGAAGGTTTTTAGATGACCTTTGTTTTTTATGGAGAGGGAATTCAAAAATTTTGATGAATTTGTGGAATACCTCAAAGGTACAACTGAATTTTTTGACTTTACTTACCAATTCAATGAACATGAGTTAACCTATTTAGATGTTAATATAGAGAAGAAAAATGGAAATTTTATTTCCAGGATTCACAGAAAGGAAACCTTCTCAAACTCTTACTTGCATTACACTAGTGCCCACCCATTACATCAGAAGAAGGGGGTAATGAAAGGGCAACTAGTTAGAATGTGTAGGATGACCTCAGATGATGAAACCTTTATGGGGGAGGTGTTGAAACTGAAAGAGTTATTTTTAAATAGAGGATACCCTGGTGAGTTGTTTGACAAAATTTCGAAAGAAGTATGGGATGAAAGGAAGAGTAGATTTGCCCCTATTTTGGGGAAAATTTCCCCTGAAAAAGGTAAAGATGATAAACTGAGTACCGGGGTAAGTAATAAGTTCAATTCAGGGTTTGTCACTACCTATGATGGACAGTCTACTGTTGTGGGAAAGATAATAGATAGGGAATGGGACAATTTTTCTAAGGTCTCGGATTTAAAATACATATTTGATGAACCTTTAACATATACCTACCGTAAGGGGAGTACCATAAAGAATGTTTTAGAAAGGGGCTCTAACAGGTTTAAGGAAGATAGGTCAACTAGAGCGAAGAAAGGACTGTACAAATGTGGGAGGTGTCATTACTGTGCTTACCTTAAAATAGGAGATTCCTTTTATTTGGAAGCTAGGAGAAAGAAATTACTGTTACATACCTACGTTAATTGTGACTCCAAGGGGATTATATATTTAGTTACCTGTAATGAATGTGAATCCTTTTATGTAGGTAAATCTGAGAGAAAACTAAAACAAAGAATTTACGAACACCTGTATGATGTTAGGAATAAATGTGACAACAACGCATTGTACAAACATAGTTTGACATGTAAAACAAAAGGGTTTCAGTTTTTTGTACTTGAGGTGGTTCCCTTGGACCTGAGGGGGGGATGTGGGAGACCCTGGTTGAGTACAGAGAATTGTACTGGCAGCTAACCTTGGAAGCTAACAGACCTCCGGGTCTAAATGATATGATATCTTTAGCGCCAGTACTAAAACTTAGATCTGCCAAACTTTAAAAGTTCTTTAACCTTGTGTGTTGTTTATTTAATTTTTACACATACACACTTTTGACACAAGAGGGAGTCCTAAGTCTTTTTAACAGTTTACATTTTTTGTTATGAATTAAATTTAATAATGGTTTTAATATGTGATCTGTACAATGTGGGAAGAAATAGCCAGGGAATTGTTATGGCTAGGCTTGTATAGGCCCTAGGGCTGATAGCCTAGTACCAACCTATGAACCTATGAACCTATGAACAACATTTAGGGGAAATGCAATGTTTTAATGTAACTGATGTATTTTAGTAGTCTATATACCCATATATATATATATTTATTTTTTAGAAGAGCACTAGTTTACTATTAATTGCCTTTGGTTTCTTATTGGAGGTTTGAGGGGATATAATTGTATTTAAACAGGTTGTGTGGGTTGTTTTAGCCATCTGATGAAGTTGACGATGAAAACGGATACTGTGGGTGTTATGCGTTTATGTACACTGCTTTTTTCATTAAACAGAGTTTCTCTAACGGAGTGTGCTTCCAACTTGGTTTGTGGTGATACAACAGTGTTTACTGGTTTCTTTTACATCATTGATCCATCTTTTGGTTAACTGTTTAAAGATGTCGAACAGGTTCAAGAGGCAAGATCTGCCCACAACAAAGCCGAATTGTGTAGGATCCAGTGTCTGTAGGTTCCCGATGTCTATGTGTATGGGTTCCATGACGATACGCTCCATAGCTTTGCAGACCAGGATAGATAGGCTTATAGTGCGATATTGTCCAGGGCCCCTTGTGGCACCACCTCTGTGGAGCGGGAACACTGTTGTTGTATGCCATTCCTTGGGTACATATCCTGTAGTAACTCTGCTATTGAACAGTGATTTAATGTGAGTGTTAAGTTCATCATGAATCTCGTGTAAGACGCAGGCCGGGACACCGTCTGGCCCCATTGATGCTGTGTTGTCTGCTATGGAGAGGGCAGCACTCACCTGTTCATCTGTGATGTCAGGGAGGCTACACCCTGTTGGGATGGACATTTGCACTTTAGGGGGGATGGGGGGAAACATTTCCACTGAACATGTTTGCCAGGATGTCGGCAATGTCAGTGGGTTCAGTATATGTATTGTCATTATGCAGTAACTCACAGCATATCTGGGAGTACCCACCCAGGTTCCTGACATAACTAAAGAAGGCCATGTGATTGTCCTTAGTGTCTGTTGCAAGTGTCCGTTAGAAGCGGCCCTTAGATGAATCAACAAGTGATCATAGCTTTTTCCTAGTACTGATCAGAGATGCCTTCCCTTTTTGTGATTGTGCTCAATCATGTAGTAGCCTCCTCCTGTCGTTGTATAGCTTATTAATGGCTGTGGTCCAAAAGACAGGTCCCCTGCCTTTGGAGGAGTGAGTCTTGTAGTTATCTGGGATAGCATGATCCATGCATTCCAGTAGGTGTCCATAGAATGCGTTTGTAAAGGATTCAGTGGTCTGATCCGTAATTACCACTGTCCCAGGGTCTTTGACGGATACCACCTCGCTTTGTAGAAGTGTGACATTTGCTTATGAGAAGTACTTCACTGAGATCACCTAGGATGGGGGTGTGGATGGGATATGTATATCCAGTGAAATAAATGTATGGTCTGATCTTAACAATGGTGTGGAACATAGAGTCCCCATGTTGGTGATGATCATGCCCCACATGTTTTACCCTCTTGTGGTTGTGGTGACCAATTGTGCCATAACATTTGAGTCTATAAATCCTAGCAACTGTTGTGCAAGGGTGTTGGTGCTTGAGTAGTATTCCCAGTCAATGTTTGTGTATTTGAAGTCACCCAATATAATGGTGTTTGGAGAGACCCTCATATTCTCCAGTGTTCCCAGGAATACCGAGTGTTGTTCCTGAGTTCGGGAGTGTGGTCATCTGTAGCAGTCTACAAACTGAAATGCAGTTTGGGCCACTGTTAGTTTCACATGTACATTCTTCGATGCTTTGTGCAGTGCTACTAACCTGGAGGTGTGTGTATGTTTGATGTATATGGATACTCCCCCTATTTTTGTTGACCGGTCTGAGTCTTGTGTCCGAAAAGCATGGTATGAAGTAAAACCTGGTAGTGCTGGTGTGCTTTTGGGAGCCTGAACCAGGTGTCTGTTACTGCACAGATATCGACAGTCTCCATACTGAGGAGAGTCCTGAGTGTGAGCATTCTGAGGGTTAGACATCTGTTGTTGAGCAGCATTACCCTCAGTTTCTTTTACCTTGTTACATCTATGGAGGTGGTTTTGTCTTCTGAGCCTCGCTTAAAACAGCTACTATGGGGGTGGCAAGAGCCTTAGCCAGTATTTGAAAGCCTAGGGGTGACAGGTGCATGCCGTCCATAGCGAAGCTATGTGGCATGTCGAGCATGTCATCCCAGGCTGACAGACGCTGGATCCCCTTTGAATGACACCAATATGTTAGCCAACTGTTAAAAGTGATCAGTTTGTCTGTATACTGTGACATCATTCCTGGTGAGAGTAAGATGCTACACAAGGTCAGAGTCATACTGGCCTGGGATACATGATCAGAGAGCTCCTCTATGTCTCATGTCATTTAGTCCAGGGAGGAATATCTGAGGGTTTACACACCAGCATGGACAATGATGGAGCCATATTTGTACTTGCTTTGGAGTGACCTGAGTGCATGTGTTATGTGGCAGATCCTGGCACCCGACAGACAGCTCAAAGTGACCTTCCGCTTGTTCAGCCTGGTGAGTGGGACGTCAGTGTGTCTGACAATAAGAGTCACCTATTACAAGTGTATTAGATGTGTTGTTTAGCCCTAAGGGTAATAACTGTGTGGCACACTGACTTTGTGAACTATGTGATATGTGGGTATAGTTGTGGGTTAGCAGTTGTTTGGGTGTCTGCTTTGGATGTCTCTGCTGCTTAGGCAGAGTATATTTAGAGCCTCTGAGTATGTTTTTGTGTGTTAATGTAGTTGGTTTGTTGTCGTCATAGGTCTATGTGAGACTGGATTTGTGGTGTGTGTGGTTACCTTCACCACCTGATAGATTGTGCCAGTCATGGGTTGAGAGAGCTCAGCCTCCTGTTTGTCTATACAGTTGCATCTCTCACATATATCTGAGTTTGTTGGGAGGAGGACAGGGTTGTCTGTGTACATAAGGCAGTTGTAACATTGCATCAAAATTCCAATATGCACCAGCTGGACTGGAGAGTACACATGAAACCGACCTTTGGACATGCCAGGATATTATGATGACATACTCTGTTGACTGATCACAAAGGATCAGTAGTGTGTTAAGTGTGTAAAAGAGTATAACAGGGGTTTAGTGGAAAGGTTTGTCGGTGTTTTGGAAAGATTATCTGCGAAGGAGTACAGACAGAACCATGACACCTCCTTCAGCTATGTCAGAAATAGCAATGTACACTCATATATGTCCTGAGTCAGGGTCAACTGTACCTGACTGACAATGCTGACATCCTGTCAGACAGGTCCATACCTACATACCCACCTCCCACTGACAAAAGGCCCCATCATCATACCAGGAGATATCACATGTAGAATGGGTAAACAGCTCCTCCCAAAGCCGAATGAATGGCATCACTTGGATAACATTGTTTCCCCATATGTGTCATAAGTGAACTACACAACAAACAGACCCTGCACCTGAACAGTCTGTTGAGCCTCAACCTCTCTACAGGATCTTACACAGTTGAATGTGTTACAGCAACATATGGCACACCCCACAAGTGTTGGTGCACAACAGACTATGGGAACTATAGTCCTATAAGCCTATGAAGTCTGAACTGCTAGGCCATGGAGTCCATCATGATTGCAGTCAGAAACAGAGCTATTGGAATCTGACAAACACACAACCCAACCAACTGTGGTATGTTAATGGGCAGATCATGTTTCCCAAACCTGCTAGACTGTTTTCAAGGCAGCCACCCAGGACATACATCACTGAAAGGAGCTACACACGTCCCACATAGACCTTGAATATCCCCTTATCAACATCACAGACACATGTCGTATCCTCAAAACCAACAATCTGTGCATAAATATGTATTGTCATATGAAGGAATGGCAATTTGTCCACAGATAAATCACACAAGCTAAGAATTTTGGAGTCCTTTTCAAGCTGTTCACACCTGCTGACCAACATGGTTCATTACTGGGATTGCATAAAACAAAGTGCACACATTTTACCATGTCCAGTCTGATGATGTCAGCATCCTACAAATATAGCAGGAGAAGAGAAACCACCCAGTAAAGCATATAGCGCATCATGTTAATGTGTATATCTGTAGTGTCATAACATAATTTGGTAGGTGTTTGAATCCTGCAATTGCTATGTGTGTGTGTGTGTGATTCCCTTTGGGAGGAGTGACCTTTTTGTAGACTGTGAAAACACATTAAAAGAGGTGAACTCCTCTTTGCCAAGTCTGATGATGTCAGTATCCCACAAATACAGCAGTGGAAATGAAAACTCCCAGTAAAACATAAAGCATGTCGTGTTAATGCGTATCTCCCTAGTGTCAAAAATAGTTAGGTTGGGGTTTGTCAAAACATAGTTAGGTTGGGGTTTGAATCCTGCAAATGCTGAGTGTGTGTGATTCCCTTTGAGAGGAGTGGCCTTTTTGTAGACTGTGAAAACACATCAAAAGAGGTGATTTCCTCTTTGCCAACACTGATGATGTCAGTATCCCACAAATACAGCAGTGGAAATACAAACTCCCAATCAAGCATATAGCGCGTCACGTTAATGCAAATTGCACTAGTGTCATAATATAGTTAGGTAGGGGTTTGAATCTTGTAAATGCTGAGTGTGTGTGTGTATATATATACATGTGTGTGTATGATTTCCTTTGAGAGGAGTGGCCTTTCTGTAGACTGTGAAAACACATTAAAAGAGGTGAATTCCACTTTGGCAAGTCTGATGATGTCAGTATCCCACAAATACAGCAGTGGAAATGAAAGCTTCCAGTGAAGCATATAGCGTGTCATGTGAATGTGTATCTCCCTAGTGTCATAACATATTTAGGCAGTGGTTTGAATCCTGCAAATGCTGAGTGCGTGTGTGATTGCCTTTGAGAGGAGTGACCTTTTTGTAGACTGTGAAAACACATTAATAGAGGTGAATTCCACTTTGGCAAGTCTGATGATGTCAGTATCCCACAAATACAGCAGTGGAAATAAAAACTCCCAGTAAAGCATATAGTGCATCGTGGTAATGCATATTTCTCTAGTATCATAACATAGTTAGGTAGGGATTTGAATCCTGCAATTGCTGTGTGTGTATGACACTGTTGATCAATGTGTTGGGTGGTTTTGCTTTTACTACTGTATGACATATCAGTAAAACAACAGTATGTGTATTGCACACTTCAGGTAACTGTGTGGCCAAGACATATATGTACATGTGACCTCAATCACTTCACAGGTGTGAAGCCTGCTTTCAACACGACTACATCTGTTACCATTGACAGTTGTTGCTGCTGCTTCTCAGACTGTAGGTAACATATGTATGTATGTGACAAGTCCAGCCACTGTAGTGATCTGTGCCCTAGGTCATCTGTGTCACACACACACACATGACAGTTGCTATAGAATAGTGTGAGTGAGGGTGTATGCCTGGGGCATATTTCAGACATGTTCAAACACAACACAGTCTGTCAATAATGGCCATTCATCATAGGTGTACAACAACTCTGTGGATATGCATACAGACCCCTTATTGCTTATGTGATACACTGAGGGATATCAGCATACCTTTGGGAATGTGAATATCAAAGAGCAGATGACATCACATGTGGCTGTATGTACACATCGGTACCCCTGCTACATGTTGTGGGCTACTACCAATGTGGTACTGTCAGGATACTATGTGTAGTGAATGTGGATGACTATGCTATAGTTGGCTCATAGCTTCACAGCATGGGTTTGTCAACAGGTATCTGTCTGTATGATACCCTTGTGGAGGATAAGTGTCTAATCCGGGGAATGCATTGTAGGCCACTGTATGCATTACCAGATGTGGACGGACATATCCCTAGTGTGTCTGCTTGTACCTAGGACGGCCACATGCCAAACAGGAGTGGTCACGGGAATGTGTGGTACTCAATACCACTGGTAACTGGTATAGTACAGTACCGGAATTATTCAAATGCTACTGTGTATCCTACAGCTGTGTGTCAGTTGTCAAGACATCATCTAATGATTGGTTAAAATGAGGCTGTTGAGGTTATGTACACTACCAGAATGCTAACCAATGACCGATATTAACAGTATCACCCACAGCATAGTGTCATACCATGTCATACACACATGTGTACCCAAGTTGTGACATATGTGTAGTAAAATGCATGCTGGACACCAATAGGAAATATGAAGTGTTAACACTGTGTAATACAGGGCATGTCACCCTTCCCATGTGCCCACCATGCACGTACATGCAAACAGTGCACCTCCACCATGTTCACAAATGTACACCTTGAAATCTGTACTGCAGACATCACACACGTAATGTCCACTCACCGACACATGCTGCCAGTACCACACACATCAGCCAACTGGCACATGTGCGGACAATCCATGTTTGGAATTAACACTGGTGTAAACACTACTACATTGATAATCATTGCTTTGATGCATCATGCCTGCTCAGATATACCTACAAGGATATCATTACACTTTACTGTTGACAACATGCTAACATTGCTACACTGCTATTAGGTCACCCTGTGCATCAGCACCATGTTATCCTGTTCCTGCATCAATGTCACAGATGACAGGAGGTGGCACAGTTTCATCATATGCGCAGGGTGTGTTATTGTTTTCCAGAGCCCGGCAATGACCCATCCAATCGACATGTATGTGTGTGTGTGTGTGTGTGTGTGTGTGTGTGTGTGTGTGTGTGTGTGTGAGGGATAAGAGTACAGTATGGTTCAGTGTTGATGTAATGTGTGTGTGTGTATGTGCTAGCCCTAGGTGTTGGTAGTATGTGTGTGTGTCTGCATGCACACAGTACCCCCTTGTGGCTGCCAAATATGGGAGGTTGTGGGACAGCCACAGACTGTACCTGCCAGGCTGTACAGATCACTGTCTCCCACGGACACAGTACCTGTGCCTGGCAGGGGTGACACGGACAGTATCGGGTACTAAGCCAGACTGAGTACTAGCGTCAGAGGCAGATGGTTGTTGACTGGACCCATGTCCCTGCTGGGACTGGCCAGAGCCACATGCACATGGTCATCTCGAATGGTCTACCGACAGCCCAGCCACAACATTGCTGGGGCTGCTACTGCCACTATGGGAGTGGCTGGCACTTGTGTGTCGTCCACGACGACTGCCAGCTGATGATGTTGCTGGCATACATCCACGTCGACGTCCCAGTCATCCTGCACTGTCCTGGCACATGGACATTACATTACGGAGGACATCTAGTGTCTCTCCCAACGTCTATCAATGACATCGGTGTAATTACAGATGGCACCGGCAAGGTCACGGATACTGTCATTGATCGTGGTTTTATGAGCCCTCTCCGTCCTTAGTCCCTGACTGGTGTACAGTTCCATACTTGCCTGTACTTGCATCACAGCTCGGAACATACTTGAGGTTGTGAGACCTGTGCGGGCATGTCTGCCAGGGCCATTACAACCAGCGGTGCTCCCACGAGAACCCCTGGACATATGCCTATGTGGTACTGTTCCGGGTGTCTGGGCATGGCTGCTGTATGGAGTTGCATGTGCCATAGATACCACACTGTCCTGGTCAATGCCTACCATATGCTGTTCCTCACTTAAGGCCATTTGTGTTGAGGGATGTATTGGCAGTATGTATGTGCGCATAGATGGGGTGGAAAGCTGTGTACTGTCGATTGGCGGACCAATGACAGACCCTGTCAAACATGCCTGTGCCACAACACATGTATCATCATGTTCACTATTTGTGGCAGTGACCTCAGGTTCCCTGCTGCACCCATCCAACAATACCTCAGAACCTGTGAGAGGGAGACAGGAAGCACACTTTACCATCTGTACAGGATGTTCGCACACATGCACACATGCACACATGCACACACATGCACACATGCACACATGAACACATGAACACATGCACACATGCACACATGCAACATGAACACATGCACACATGCACACATGCACACAAATACACTACTCAGTCAAGTTGACACACACACACACACACACACACACACACACACACACACACACACACACACACACACACATACACACACACACACACCAACAGCAATATGGAACATATTCATTAGTGGTTGATTGTGGAGTACAGTATCACAAGCCAAAGAGTCCTATCACACGTGTCAGCATGCAGGATGTGTGTTGCTCAACAGCATGCAGTGCAAGTGTAGAGAGTCCTTGTTGATAACAGTATACATGTTGTTGATGCATGTGTATTGTTCAATGATTGGCCTCACCTTGGAACACAATGTGTACATGGACACAACAGTGCACTGCAAGTCTGAAATGCTTTCCAATGTCCTGTGCACCATCACTCATAGGTATACATACCATGGCCGGATGCACACAACTGTCAGGTGTATAACAATGAATGATATGTGTAGTACTGTAGGTACTGTAACTGGATGTAATGTAGTACTATGAGCCATCATCAACCAGCATCATGTGGTCACTCAAGGCCACTGATGTATGTCACACTGGCAACTATATTGCTGTACCTGACCTGCACCACTTAGGCTACATTTAACATTTGACAGACAGTTGTTACATGGGCATGTCAGGTGTTCAATAGGGAGCATTGCCTAACATGACTGTGTTGTGTGTTGACGCATGTCACACCGCCCCATGATAGGCCTCTACCCCCAGGTATAGTACGTGTGCTGTGTTGATGACATATGGGATACTAGAGTATGACCTTGCAGCAGGTGTCTACATATGCCATGTGTATCATATTAACACATACTGCATATGACAAAGTGGTGTATGTTGTGTGCATGTGTATTGACTCTGCCTATACAATGTCCACTACAGTGTACCCCACTTGTTTGGGATGCTCTGTGTATTGCATATGTTTGAGTCAGCTACTCATGTCACTGGGATGTGCATAGTCCCACAGAGAACATGCAGAGCATGCACTATGTGTAGGTGTTTAACATGTGTATATGGCCTACAACTCTCCTATGACATGCACATCTTATATGCTATATTAACTGTAGCCCACTCACCAGCATGGGTCTGCTGTCTTGCTATCACACCAGAGGGACCTGCAAGGATATGAGACAGTTTGTCAGTGTCAACAACTATGGCATTGCTGCTGTGAGTTTGCAATTTTACAGTAGTACATGTGGCGACCCCTAACCAGGAAAAGCCGAAAGAAACAATCAAACATGAAGTGACAGTCACAGGCATACAGATAATGTCCCAAATTATCAGTATTGCATGACACCAGGCTCCAATATTCTGCATACACAGTACACATCTGATAAATGCATGTTATAATACTTGAGATAACAGTGGTCTACAGATGTGCCATGTTACCTGCATGCTCTGTATCGCTGTGCTGGGTGTCTCCGGCCTCCATGATGACACAGGTGTGTTGTACTGGTTGGCCAGGAGCCACCACGCTGAGGAGCAGCTCTTCCACTCTGGTGAGGGGGGGATGTGTTGCAGCACCACCACCTGTGGAAAGCTGTTGTCTGTGGACATCAGAGGCATGCTGCCGGACATGTCTGATTAAATCACTGCAGTGATGGCGTACCTGCTCATAGGTCCGGTTATGCATGCCTACATCATGCACCCGACGGACAACATCCTGCCACAGTGCAGTGCACCCATGCTGGTCCTGGCAGGTTCTGGAGAACAGCAGGTTATAATGGTGTATGAGGGCATCTGATATTACTTCCTCTTCCTCAGGGGAATATGCTGGTTTCCTGTTGTGAGACATTTCCCTGGAAGACAATGAAATAGTAATTGTGAGCAAGTCATGTGGCACACTCAACATTCTAAAGTACAGACATCAATGAAATGCCATATATAGCAACCTATTGGCTGTCAGTAGATACACACTTTTAATACCACATATGACTGCTCAGCCCACAACTGCCTGACAGTGCCTGACACATACTATATACCAAACCATGTTCTGCACAGCAACAAACTGGAACCAGTATGTAAGACTATACAACAGTACATGACACACTATATGTGACACAATGCACCACCTAGCCAAAGGAGGTGTATATGACGCTAATGCATACAGACATTTGTCATCCATTGAAATTAATGTACAGTACGGTTACAGTACTACCAGTACACCACGCTACTTGTTGATTGCAAACCCCTCAGTAACATATGTGCACATTCATCACTATAGGTGGCATACTGCTGTACTACACTATACATGTTGCTAGATATGCACTTATATCCTGTGACACACATACCACCGAGGACATGTTACAGGCATACCCACACACACACATCAGACATACCTACATGATACAAAGGTATGGCAACCCAGATTAGATTTACCTGTGTACCATACAGTACTGTGTGTCAGCACCTACATAACCTCATGCCTGAGGTATGTAATGTGTGAGGACTACAGGTAACAAAAAAAACAGTGTTACCAAGCTATGTGGATATAAACCATTCTGTGCTGTTGAGGCCTACAGCTTCAGGTAGTGCTACAGTTCATACGTGATTTGTATTCACTAGTGTTAACAATCAATAAGCATACATGTACTGCTTTAGCCTACAATGGCACACTCCAGTCAACACCATGGGACTACGTCACACCATATGCCATACTGCTTTTCCTGCCTAGCAATAGCATATGTACCATTTGATGGGATTAGAGCTACAACACTACATACCATGGTATACACAGTTTCCCACTAGGCTATCACACATATACACATCTTTGACACATTCGCCATCACATCCAGTCAAGCTCACATAGCATGTGATGCAACAGGTACATGCATGTGTGTATCAGGTCCTAGGTAGCTGATAGGCTGTTATCCATGGGGCCTATGGAAGCCTAGCCATATGGTATCCTGCCCTTCAACACCCATGTAATGTAGGTTCATGTGCCCCTGTCATGCAGAGGTGATTACCAGGTTGTGTTTCCTATCTCACATCCAATCCTCATGATTATTCATGGCAACTGCTAATGAGGACCTTCATTTGCTGTTGATAGGTAGTTGGTTCCACAGTATGGTATGTGTCGGTGATGATAATGTGCCACTCAAGCATGTTCTGCTTTTTGACTTTACAAGGTTTAGATCGGTGCAGTGTGCAGCTTGTATGGAGTTCCATCTGTTTACATGGAGCACGTTCAACACCTGTGGGTTTGGCATAGCTTTGTATGTTAGGCAGAGGTAGCCTCTGGGTAGGCGGTATGCGACACAGTGTAGCTGTGGTTTTGTAAAACAGTCAGCATAGGGCATCTGTTTGAGTCCGGTAATACTCTTTGTGAGGTATGTGTCTGGTGTCTACAGTTGCTGTGGATGTCTTCTGAGGTACATACCAACAGGGCCATTGTATTCTATGATGGGTGTTATGACTGATGAGTAGAGTGGAACACTGACCTCTGTTTCCATGGATGACACACCTTTACTCACGAAATGTGGACTGTACTCAGTTTACATGACTAGTGTGGCATTGTGATTATCATGAGGGACACTACTGTCCACCTGTGTCCCGTAGTCTCTTATCACACCTTCGGTGTTGAGTAGACTACCACCTATGTGGTAGTTCATGGGTACAGGGCTTTTAACAACAGGGATGGCAATACGTGTACAACATTGAGCTGGAGCGCACATATGAACATCCAGTGGTGTACACATAGATATGCATATCAGCACATATACAGTTCACCTTTCATGGTGGGAATATCAATTATGCAAAGGTTGAGAGGGATACAGTTATGTAATGATATTGCACAGTCTTGTGCAGAATGCATGGAAGGTGTTCTCAGCCCATGTATCTTTAGCAGGACCCCCTATCTGGAAGACTAAAAACCTAACAAATCATACCCATGGCGTTTGAACAACACTTGTCATATGCCAGCACTGTATGCTGTCTTGTTTGACACACACTACAACCTACATATAAATATGCACATAACAACCTGCACCAACATATTAATGCCTGCCCTTCACAAACAGTTGCAGTATGTCCCTTGCTCTATGCACACGTTCAGATGCTAATAAATCAGACACATATGTATCTCGCCATATGTGTGTGCTATACAGACACAGGGTCCATACTGTTGTAAGTCCGTACACCTTACGGACGACCTGTTGGGCCTTGTTACAACATGGACAGTTGTCACATGTGTGCATACAGTAATAGTACAAGGGTATATATAGCTGCAAATGATACATTACTATACTAGCCTGCTACAGCAGTTGCCAATGTTAAGCTATATATTATGTGACTATCATGCATGTCTTACTCTGTGACATCCAAGTTTATATAGGTGTTTGCACTACTCCCCCAAACTGCCATTAAACGCAGTACTGTACAGACCATAGATAACATGTTCAGATGTTTGACATGTAATGCTGAGCTACATATGTCACACTTATGTCCCACTGCACACAGCTACACACTAATTTCTCCATGGCAGTACTTATGCATGGCATCAGTGCATACATACCTACTGCTGCCACATATGCATGTTTCAGAGGATGTACAGTACTATTCATAAACATCTACTACTTGCCGGTAACTACAAACTGTTGCATACCTGTATGTCCCTTTCAGGTCCGTCTGTGTATGCTTTGACAGTTTTTTTTTTAATTAAGTAAAGATACTTACTTATGTTTACTTTGCGCTTATTTTTTTTTTCTTAATTAATAACTTTAGTTTTGATTAGGTATATATATTTGTTACTTAATTTTAAAGTATTTTCTTACGTCCTAATGTCTGCAGGAGCTGTTCACTTGCTTAAACGTGCAATGTAATGATTGCATGTGGGGATAGCAAGTATGATCTGCTTTTATAGGTATCTGCACATGTGCATGTGATGCCCTCTGCACCAATTGTTGCCCAGCATTTGGTAAATGCATACAGCCTGTTGAGTGGTAATTGCAGTACTCACTGTCATAGCAACCCAATGCTATAAATTGCTAAGGTATGTAGGCGTAGCCCTTTCAGATTTCCAGAGTGGGGCCCATGCTTGTTTGCTGTGGACACTGTTGTGTAAGTCAGAAGGTTGGTATACATCTTATAAATGAAGCTAGAGGTGTAGACAGAGATGTACATGTTGTACTCAGACCTGACTGTTACCACTTCCAGTGCTGAGCTATCAGTGTAGAGTTTTACTCACCACTACAAATGCTTACACAACATTTATGTGACTATGTAGTTTCTTTTCTACTCATCTAATTAACTGCCATGCAAATTTAGTTATTGAGACGTATTCTTTTGGCACATGAACTGTTTGTGAACTATTATACTGGGAATATTAATGTACTCACTTCTGCAGGGTTTGTGTTTTTTATTGGTGACATTAGCACAGGGTTCGCAGGACAACTGGACAATTTCAGTACTGAATATGCCTACCTACACACTTGGTAGACCCTAAACACACAAGTATCTTTTAATTGTGGGGGGGGGCTTACATACAGAGAGCGTTATGTATTAATGTGTGAATATTATCTTACTGGACTTACAGGATTGGTGTGTACCTGTCAGTTTATCAGGGCAGGTAGTCTGTCTGCATAGTTCCCAACTGTGAACCTATCCAGATGGTAGCCAGAGGTTACACTGTCATTCTTTGTCTGTGCAACTAACAGGTGTTTTCAGCACTGGTACAATGGCATTGTTACAGTCAATTGCTACCAGTGCATGGCTACATCCATTGGTATTTCTGTGTTGTACTCCTACATAAGGGTATGCTTGTGGAGGTCCTACCAAAGCTATTTGCAGAGTGTGTAACAGCAGTATAGCCTATATGCCTGTGTGTTTGTGCCTCTGCCAGGCCTATGGAACACTCAGATACATATTTGCATGGAGTCAGGGATAGGTAGTTGAAAGTGAGGTACACCTTACACATAATAGGGACAGTAGGTGTAGACTTCAGTGAAGCATTGCATATGGATTAGTACTCCTTTCATGAAATACAGTCAGTATTCATTGTGTAATAGCCCACCTTTCTGACTGACGTCAGTACTTTTCTGAGGGATTCGGAGGGACACAGCTAAAATATGTTTCACAATCAGGGACATCCCTGGAAAGTTGTCACAGTTAGGAGGTATGGCCTCTGCCCTACTCAGATATGCCAGTGTTTGTCCTGCTATGATACTGTGTGGGGGTTGTAAAGTGCCTCTGTAACATTATTTTCTGCTTGCATGGCTGCTTCTCACATCACACTCATGTAATGCAATTCCACTACAATTGCTGGTATAGATCCACAGAACAAGCTTTGTATTATGGCCTTCCTATTTTTCATTTACATTCACTCATTGTAATGCATGATATATTTTTTGCAGCACCAAGTTATTGTTCATAGGTTCATAGGTTCATAGGTTCATACTAGGCTATCTGCCCTAGGGCATTTATAAGCCTAGCCAGAGTATGTTTGGCTTTCGCCACCCATTTTAAATTAATTTTGCTATGCCCTTTTTCGAGGTTAGTATACTGTGCCTCTGTCTAACAGTGACACAGAAGTGATACCCGGGGTAAACCTATGATCTCCCATCCACTCATCAAGATTCCTCTTGAAGAGAGTCAATGAGGGACTCTGCCTAACCTGGACTGGGATTTTATTCCATAGTGAAGGGAGCCTCTGGGTTATGAATCTGTCCCTCCAGCATGTCCTATTTATTTCAGTGCTGAGGTTCAAGTCTCTCGGCGTGTAGCTCGATGGGATTTGGATTTTTGAGGTGCAGCATGTCCCTTAATTCCGGGTTGGACATGGCCTTATCGTCAGGCACAGGTCACCTCTGAGCAGGCGGTATGCCACTGAGTAGAGCTGGAGTTTCTTTAACTGGGTAGCATATGGCATCTGTTTGAGCCCTTTGATCCTCTTGGTGAGGTACTTTTGGGGTCTTTCCAGTTGCTGCAGGTGTTTGGTAAGGTACATCCCAAAGGGGCATTGTACTCGATTATGGGCCTGATGAGGGATGAGTAAAGAGGCACGATGACCTCTCCTAATCTAGATGTGAATCCCTTCATGATTAGGTGGGCTATATAAAATGTTTTTCTAACCACTTTGGCCACGTGGTTGTCAAATGAGAGATTGCTATCAACTTGGGTCCCCAGGTCCCTAATGACTTCTTCTGTACTTAATGGATTACCACCTATGTGGTAATTTGTGGGCACTTTGTTTTGCCAAAGGGATGACTATACACTTTTGGCATTTAGCTTGAGACCATGGCTCTGGCACCAGTTGTCTGTTTCTATGAGGCCCTTTTGGAGGATGCTTGTGTCGGCTGAAGAGTCGATTATGGCCCAGTTTGCAGTCATCTGCGAACTTGGTCAGCCACAGTCCTTCCGTGTTGGCCTGTACCTCCGAAAAATATATACCAAACAAGAGAGGTCCCAGGACTGAGCCTTGTGGGACGCCACTTGTAACTGGTTTGGAGTCTGACATGGCTCCAGCAATTCTAACCATGTGGGTTCTGTCCTTGAGCCAGTTTGCAACCCATCTAGTGACATAGGGGTTTATATTTAAGCTGGTGAGCTTATCTATAATGCCTGAGTGGGGTATTGTATCGAAGGCTTTTGCGAGGTCCAGATAGGCTGTGTGGACCACCTTCCCTTCGTCAATGGCCTTGGTGACTGTTTCAAAAAAGTCAACCAGATTTAAGAGGCAGGATCTGCCCTTAACAAAGCCAAACTGGGTAGGATCCAGTGTCTTTAGGTCCCCAATATCTTTATTTATGAGGTCCATGATGATCCTTTCCATAGCTTTGCAGACCAAGCTAGTCAGGCTTATGGGGCGATAGTTTCCAGGGTCCGTTGAGGCACCACCTTTGTGGAGAGGGACCACTGTTGCTGTACGCCACTCTTTGGGTACATATCCTGTAGTAAGGCTGAGATTGAACAGTAGTTTTATGTTTGGGTTTAGCTCTTCTTGGAGTTCATGTAGGACGCAGCCTGGGACACCGTCTGGTCCCATTGATGCTGTGTTTTTGCTTTGGAGGGCAGCTCTCACCTGAGCATCTGAGATGTCAGGGGCAGCACTCTGCTGGGATAGATATTTGCCCTTTTGGTGGGAGGGAGAAGTTTGCGCTGAACCTGTCAGCTAGGATGTTGGCAATGTCTGTGGGATCAGTGTATTTTTTGTCATTTTGGACTAATTCTGAGCATATCTGGGAATTCCCACCCAGGTTCCTAACATAACTAAAGAAAGCCTTGTGATTATCTTTAGTGTCCTGTGCAATTTTTCTCTCGAAGCTGGCCTTTGACGATTTTATGAGTGCCCTTAGTTTTTTGCTAATACTGATTAGAGATGCCTTCCCTTTTGGGATTTTGCTCTATCATGTAGTAGCTTCCTCCTTTTATTGTATAGTTTGTTTATGGCTGGGGTCCACCAGACAGGTCGTCTGCCTTTGGAGGATTGGGTCTTGGTTTTATTTGGGATTGCATGATCCATGCATTCCTGAAGGTGTTCATAGAATGCATTTATAAAGGATTCTGCGGTCTGGGCGTATTTTCCACAGGCCGGGGCTTTGAAGGATTCCACCTCGGTTTTAAGGAGTGTGAAATTTGCTTTAGAGAAGTTTTTCACTGTGGTTTTCTGGGCAGGTGGGGTCGGGATGTGAATATCCAATGAGATCAGTTTATGGTCTGATTTTACCAGTGAGGGATACACTTCTGGTCTGGAGCATAGAGTCCCCATGTTGGTGATGATTAGGTCCAGTATGTTTTCCCCTCTTGTGGGAGTGGTAACAAGTTGTTCCATAGCATTTTAGTTTATGAATTCTAGGAACCTTTGGGCAAGGGTGTTGGAGCTAGAGTAATGCTCCCAATCTATGTTTGGGTAGTTGAAGTCGCCCGGTATAATGGTGTTTGGAGAGACCTTCATATTTTCCAGTGTTTTCAGGAAGGCAGTGGGGTTCCTGGGTTTGGGAGGGTGGTCTGTAGCAGGCTATAAACTGGAAGGCAGTTTTACCCACTGTTAGTTGCACATGGATAGTCTCTGATGCTTCGTGCTTTGCCACCAACCTGGAGGTGTGGGTATCTTTGATGAATATCGATACTCCCCTCCTTTGTGGTTCGGTCCAAGTTTTGGGGCTGAAAAGCATGGTATGAGGTATAACCTGGTAGTGCTGGGGTGCTCTCGGGAGTCCTGAACCAGGTTTCTGTTACTGCACAGATATCGATGTTCTCCATGCTAAGGAGAGTTTCGAATGCGTGCATCTTGAGGTTTAGACTTCTAGCGTTGAGTAGCATTACTCTTAGTTTCTTATCCCTTGTGATACCTATGGAGGTGGGTTTGTCTTTTTGAGCCTTGCCTAAAAAGGCACTATGGGGTAGCAAGAGCCTTTGCCAATATCCGAAAGCCCAGGGGTGACAGGTGCAAGCCGTCCCTAGCAAAGCATCGTGGCTTGTCGTGCATATCATCCCAAGCTGACAGGCATTGGATCCCCTTTGAATGACACCAATACTTAAGCCAATTGTTGAAACTGATCATCTTGTCTTCATATTGTGGCATCATTCTTGGTGAGGGTAAGATGCTACTCAAGGTCAGGGTCATACCGGCCTGGGCTACATGCCCAGAGAGCTCCTCTATGTCTCTTTCATGTAGTCCAGGGAGGTACGTCTCAGGTCATTCACACCAGCATGGACAATGACTGAGTCATATTTGTACTTGCCTTGGAGTGACCTGAGTGCTTGTGTTATGTGGCGGATCCTAGCACCCGATAGGCAGCTCACCGTGACCTTCTCCTTGTTCAGCCTGGTGAGCGGGACGTCAGTGTGCCTGATGATAGAGTCACCTATTACAAGTGTATCAGGTGTGTTGTTTAGCCTTAAGGGCTGTGACTGTTCGGCACACTGGCTTTGTGAGCTATGTGTTGCATGTGTTTTGTTTTGGGGTAGCGGTTGCTTGGGTGTCTGCTTTGGAGGTCTTTGCTGCTTAGGCAGATTTTTATTTAGAGCCTCCAAGTATGTTTTTGTGTGTTTATGTGTTTGGTTTGCTGTGGTAGGTCTATGTGAGACTGGAATTGTAGTGAGTGTGGTTTCCTTCTCCTCCTGACTGGTTACGCCAGTACTGAGTTGAGAGAGCTTAGCCTCCAGTTTGGCTATATGGTTGCATCTCTCACATGTGTTGGAATTTGTTGGGAGGAGGAGAGGGTTGTCTGTGTACATTAGGCAGTTGTAACATTGCCTCAAGATTCCCAGGTTCACCAGCTGGACCGAGAGGAGATTGACAACTGACCTTTGGACATGCTAGAATAGTATTGGGAATTCCTTTATAATTGAAAAAAAAGGGCCAATGGGGAACAAGTTACTCAAGGGGAGTTTGTGAGGGTGTAGTGCTTTTAATTTTTTAGTGCTGACTTATATAATTGCTTTAGTGAGCAAGTGCTAGGCTTTAGCATAGGAATAGGGTGTTTATTATGAGAACTAGATTAGTTCCAAGGCTCAAACCCAAATATGCGGCGCTGCTCGATGAAGCGCTATGCACAAAATCACGCAAAGCCGCGCTACAGCGGGTTTTATACAGGCGGACTTGAAAGAGCTAGAAATTGGCCCAAAACAGCCAACAGACTCTGTTGTGACTTAGTGGTACTTCATGCAGTCTAATGTGTCCAAGGTCTGGGGTTCGAGACTGACAGAGGTATTTTATTTTGCTGCTGAGCAGAACAAGGGCCCTGACACAGAGTGACTAAGGCAATTTTAAGCAGTTGTAAGCGGGTTTGTGTGGGTTTGCCCAATGCTCAGCGATGCTTAGCTAAGTGCACACATGTGCACACTCGCTTAAACCCGCTTACTACTGCTTAAAAGTGCTTACTCCCGCTAACCCCCTCACTAATTTCTTTGAAAGAAAAGAAAATGGGGAGATAGGAAAGTGGTGAAAAAGGGGGCACAAAGAGGGAAAGATAGTAGGAAAACAAGCTCAGGATGTGCAGGACGGGTGTAGGGAAGGTCCATAGCTGCCCATTTCTTTACTAGCAACAGCTGTGCATATGTTGCAAATTTGGAGTGAAATTTGAAACCTTCCACCCTTGAGAGAGGGGTGAGGACAACGAAGTATGTTGTACTGCTAATTATAATTATCAGTTTACATGTCCAGCGGACATGTGTGCAAAATGGGCAGCTATGTATGGGGCGTAATTTTTTTGTGGGTACAGATTGCCCTTTTTTTTTTTTTTTTAGGTGAGAGTGGAAAGTGGGGTAGAGGAAGTAGGTATATTTGGGGAGGTAGGTTGGGGAGGTAAACAGACAAGACAAACAAGACGCATACAGGGGCAGAGTATGACACATGGGGTGGGTGAACACAATTGACGGGGACGGATGTTTGGAAATCGCAAGCCCATGAGCCCACAGATGGTAACAGTGGGACTGAGATCCCCACCCATGGGCAGTCACCACTGAACCTTCACAGACGCGAGGGTCGCTGTTCTGGGGGCTGCATAGGAGGGGCAGTCTCACCCATGAGTCGCGCCACTCTCGCCTCGAGCTGGCATAGGGGATCAGAGAGTAAACGCTGGATCTCCCTACGCACCACAACCCGGACCCTTTGGAGGGTGACAGGTGGCCCTTCTCCACCCACGCTTGCAGGAGGGGGACGAGCCCCATCCCCTGCAGCACTTCCACCCAAAGGTGGCACAGGACCAATGGAGGAGGGTAGCCCGGGCTGGGCACCAGACCTGCTGGTGCCAGGTGCAATCGCCAGCTGAAGAAGGACAGGTGGGTCGGCTGGGACCGGCCTTCCTGTACGTTCTGTGATTAGGTGTGTTTAATTACAACATAGACAACAGCATTCAAAATTAGTTGTAACAGCATGCAGTAATATTCCCATTAACCCAACACACCAGGGTTACAACAGTTGAACAGCAAGCATAACACATGCATATATTGAACGACAGTGGACATTACAACAGCATGCAGGGATGATTGGTGGCAACAGTCCACCAAGATTGTGGTGTTTTAACAGGGGACATGCATCAAAGTAAATGCAGATTTTATAGAACAATAGGACATATGTCCCAACAAATGTTTTGAGATTAGACATACCCATTGATGTGTGGAATTGCATTGTTTATGCACATGGAGGAGGGTGTAAAAAGAAACCTCCATTAACATCTTATTAGTACTTTAACTCTACACTACATTCCTATTGACTGCAGGTGTATATCCCCTACATGTATTATTACACTAGGCAACATGTATTAGATTGCATAATGGGTTTGGCTAGTTCATTATATACCTGACCTATATCTGACATAGTAACTGTCCAAGATGCAGATGTTACTGCTACATACTTGTATTTTATTTATATATTTTTGTATCTGCACATCTGGATGTGTTCACGTGACATTTTCACTTGATTTTCTACAGAACCCTACATTTCATGTAGCACACTCACATTTCTGGAGAACACCTTGACAAGCTACTCGTGTGCCAGATTTACCTATGCATGTCAGCCGTTTAACAACTGTTGAGGACTGTTACATGCTTCACAGCTACTGGCACTTCCTTCATCCACTTTATATGGGACTGCACAACTGTGGGTTGTCAGTGCTTAATACAACAGTAATAATAATAGGGTACAACAACATTTCTAATGAACTGACACAGACACACTCCAAGTATTTTACCTTTCTTATTCACATTAAAACTATTTTCTACAGGCTCTCTCCTTTATTTGATATTACAGTGCATACAGTAGACCTATTCAGGACATATTATACCTTTATTGATAGGTTACAACACTCTTTTTCAGGCTCCCTCACTTATTTTATATGACAGTACATGCAGAGATAGTATTCCAGACATATTTTACCTTTATTAATGGGTTACTACACTCTATTCCTGGCTATCTGACTTATGATATCTAACAGTACATGCAGAGGATTTATTCAGGGAATAAATGTTATATGCTTCACAGCTACTGCCACTTCCTTCATCCACTTCTTATGGGACTGCACAACTGTGGGTTGACAGCACCTAATACAACAGTACTATTTATTTATTGCAAGGGTACAACAACATTTCAAAGTAAGTGACACAGACACACTCCAAGTATTATACCTTTATTAATTACATTGAACACTCTTTTCTACAGGCTCTCTCCTTTATTTGCTATTACAGTGCATACAGAAGGCATATTAAGGGCATATTATACCTTTATTGATAGGTTACAACACTCTTTTTCAGGCCTGCTCACTTATATGTTACGACAGTACATGCAGAGATAGTATTCCAGACTTATTTTACCTTTATTGCTGGGTTAGTACACTCTATTTCTGGCTCACTGACTTATGTTATATAACAGTACATGCAGAGGATTTATTCAGGCCATTTTATTGCTGCATTATTGGGCTACAACACTTTTGTCATGCTCCCTCACATATATCATATAACAATACATGCAGAATAATTACTAACCTGCCTGGTGGTGCAGTCTTAGCAGCCTATCTACACAGGCTTGCTGATTCATAGCACGAACACCTTCAGCTGTGAAGTAACTGAAGGGATATTGAGACATACCTATCCATTATTTAGACTATATTAGCATGTCTTACATACTGCATTCCATGGCTACCTACTTAGTAGTGGAGCATCATGCATATGACGGGCCTCCTGGATCCATTGGTTCAGAAGGTCCTGCTTCCGTCTCTTCAGGTCTGCATGGTGGTGACGGACCTGATCACCAGTCCAAGGGATGCCTGTGGCACTGGTGAATTCATGAGCCAACCGGTTCCAAGCCTCTGCCTTATACTCCGTCTCTTGGAACTGGCCCTGCAGGAGTCGAGTCTCATGACGATGGACTAGGAGCCAAACCATGTATTTTGACTCCTCGATGCCCCAGCGTTGCGCTTTAAAGCGGGTACCCTCTCCAGCACCAGACATTCTAACTGCAGATGGGAGCTACAATCAGTTATGGTGAGTATTCCCGCCTATGGAGCTTAAATATGCCGCATTTCCCGCACTTTTTTGTGATTGGCCGTTTTTGAAAATTCTCGGCTGACTGCAGTCCTGCTTAGCAATAGTTAATCTAACATTTATAAGTATATGTATATGTTAACAGTGGATGTTTATCCTAAGCTGTTGTGGCTTAGTGGTTCAGTACTTTGATTATGGTGCACAGTGTCCTGGGTTCAAACCTTATCATTGCTTTTTATCTTACTACTGCCCAGACAGGTTAGGGGTGTGGCTGTGTTTAAGCAACTTTGCACTATGTTGCTCCGCGTTGCCCGATGGAGTGCTGGTTGGCATGGCGCGCACCTCTGCGCAAACCGATTGTGCTGGGTAAAGCGCTATTTAGCTATGGGCAACTACATTGCGCTGGGTAAAGTGCGATTTAGCTATGGGCAACTACATTGTGCTGGGTAAAGCCCTATTTAGCTATGGGCAACTACATTGTGCTGGGTAAAGTGCTGCTTAACTATGGCAACTACATTGCACTGGGCAAAGCGTTGCTTAACTGCGGACAATTATATGTCAGGTTCCTTTATTAATTTACATTTTGTTCACTGATACATAGGCCATTTCAATGCTTTTTAGTAAAAGTTTAATCATATATGCCAGGAATTATTTCATATACTCATTTTTAACATAAAATAGGAAGGGGAGTGGTGGGGGTCGAACCGTGAATGCCTCCTCTTTGTGCGAACGCTCTACCACTATGCTATTACTATTTGGCATAATTTGCATACACATTCCTTCTTATGCTCTTCCATGTCAAGATTGCTAACTGCAGCTAAGCAATGGGCACACCTGTGCACACACGTGCAAATACGGGCTGCTATATTGGGGATTAGAAAAAAAATTAATGTTTTACTTTTTATAACTGTGCTGGGGGTTTACAATGTCAGGGCGTGTGGTGTTGGGTACATGAACATTTGAGCGGACTCGCTCTTGTGTGTTGACATTTTGCATTTCACACACTTGCAGGGGCGTGGACCTTTAGACTGCTCGGCAGTCCGACACGCCCCCTGCTTGTCTGCACGGTCCATGTTAGGCTTGGGGTAGAGTCAGTGTGCCTTCATGAATTTTCATGGCATGCTGACATCATACCATTGAACTGCAGCCTCCGAATAAGACTTATTTAGTCTTACACGGAGGTTTCGTGAATCCGGGGGACTGCCTTGATGACACAAATGCTGACACATCTGTTCTTGTGCAAATGTTGATAAGTAAACTGTCTTCAAGGAAACGCCTTGTGGATTAGAAAAGCACATTTTTAAACTTTCTTAAAAAAACATGTCCTGTTGTCAGTTCTTTAAAGAAAGCAAATTACATTCTTGTCATGTCTGTAAGAAGTCAGCTTTCTTGATGTGTGTGTAATATACTCATAAGCAATTTCCTTATTTTTTAAGCCACAATCATTTAGTATGGATGCCAATCGCATATTACTAAACTCTATTTCTACATTTAAGCAAGTTTTATCTTATTCCTTATTGATGTTGCATATTTGTAGCAAAGTTACATTAAACCTTAATATCTTGTTGAGCATAATCTTACAATTCTCTCTTTTTACTTTTTATAGAAAACACATTAAGAAGCACAAGTCAAAATGCAATTTTACATAGTTAATACAGTGATATCAAGTATTACTACTAAAACTGAATATATTTAATAACTTTTTCTTTTGCAAACCATTTTGTGAAAATATTTCATCAGTTATGAGCTGTGTTTCTTTAGTTTTAACTTGATTAATGTATTCTTTTGCAATCACAGAATTTAATTTATGACTTCGTACTCTTTTATTAACTCTTTGCACCTGATGAATTAACTCTTTACTTTTATTGATTATTTTATATCAAAAGATTAGAGATAGACTAATATCTATAAGAGGCAAGAACTATGTGCTACTCCAAGCATTTATACACTGCTGAAAATATACAGTTTCAATGTCATTTTAACCATAACATTGTGGTCATGTCTCTGAACTGTCCATTAACATCTTGGTTGACAATGAAGTAAACATAAAGTACTGAACTGGGCTTAGATAATAAATATTTGAATGCAATTATTTCAGTATATTTAATACTTGACGATTAAAAAAAACACGATGTATATACTAAAGAATGTTATGTACATATTAGTCTATTAGCTGTATGAATACAATATTTTAATATACTTTTCCTTTAACTGGGGTAGCCAATACTATTTTACTGATAAAATGATGGTCCAAAAACCAGTGATAAAATTACAATTAGTAATAAAATTACAACTTGAAAAATTACTTTTGAACATATTACAATGTATCCTGTACAGTATGTATTTACACAGACTGTTTGCTATTCATGCATTTCAATCTAGTAGCTATCCTGGACCCAATTTTTTTTTTTTTTTTAAACATGGTTTTTCACACATATTCATTGCTAGACATTAATTTCATTTGTACTGAATTATTTTGTATTTGTACATACAAAGACTGTAAAGTACATTTAGTCCAATCTTAGCAAATTTAGTAACATTAACATCAAGCAAAATCTTGAAAAATTCTTATGTTTCTTTAGAAGTATCTAGTGGAATTGCCACCAGAGGCAACTATGCTTTTTGCATACCAGCATTGTCTTGCCAAAACATATTAAAAATAGTGACCATTCTTGTTCAATTTTTACATATCTTTACTCTCTCTTGTATAGCTTTAATAAATCAATTTTAAGTCATCTCTTGTATAGCTTTACAGCTTAACAGGTTGTAAATACAATTTAATACTAAGCAATACAATAATAACTAGAATGATAGCTATTAGCAACTTGTAAAATATCTTATCCAGTCAGGTTTAATCTGTTTACCAATATCTCTAATGCACTAATACCTGTTTTTCCCTCCCCCTGAAAGAGTATTGTCAAGAAGGAATGAGATATTTCTTCCTGTAGCTTTATTTTATACCCTTTTGCAATGCTGCTCACACAGTCAGTGTAAAACTGAGAAAGTACCCCTCCCCCTGTAGTACTGCAGTATTGTTTATTTGCTTTATAATGCATGTCAGCCCAACACGTTGGTTATACATTTGCTTTATTAGGTTATTAAACTATAGACCTTTGTCGGATTTGATCATCCTTTCTGTTGCCTTTGCTGTCTACTTCTACTAGTAGTTATTTGTACCCTCCTGTATAATTGATTTGAACTGTATGTATAATATAACCCACCTGCTGGCTATACTTGATGTAACTGAGGTTTTTTTACTTTTATCAGTGACATATATGCACAATTGTGATGTTTTATTATAATTACCAAATAGTGTTGCATGTGAAAATTTTAACAATTATGTTTTAATAACAATAAAGTTTTTTGAAAAACTCAAGCCACTTGTTTGGCAATCAGTCTTGTTTCTTATCTTATCTTTTCAACATTTCCTGTAACTGTTCATCCAGTCTAGGAAGGTCTGAGTTCACATTTCAGTTAACCCTTTTAGCATTTTTCCTTTAATCATCTGTTAGTAAAATGCAGTTATAAAACACTTAGTATTATATTTGTGATTTGCATAACTATGCAAACTAAACATTATTTTACAATTAGCTTACATTTTTTTTTACTTTTGATTTCAGTATTTTTTTATTTATTTAACTGCTCTGTCATTCATTTTACAAAGACTGTTTGACTAACTCCATCTGTGATTTTATTTATTTTTTTTAATTCAGAACTTTAACTAGTGTGGTGTTACTATACAATTATAAAAAAATTGTAAAAAATAAATAGATATTAGCTTAACTGAGACATGTTTATATTTACATTGTTTATATTTGCTGTTGTCTACCTGTTATTCTTGTGCATTATATAAAAAGAAAATACATGCATGTCAGTCTTGTGACTTTAAATCTTTATACAAGCATGTCAGTGTTGTTATTGTAAATCTTTATTCTTATTAACTATTTTTATTTAATTTTTACACACTAGAACTGCTTTGTTTACCTTTTGAGTATGCTATGAGGATAGCAGTCATACACTATACTTTACTGTAGTACTGATAAATATCTTGCTTTAATTGAATGGAAGTTTTAAACATTTGAGAATGATTTGTATTTTACCATCCTACCATGCATGCTTAACCATTTTCAAAACACAAACATATTATAAAATATATCTCTTTTGTAAAGATCAGTTGTAGTTTTCTGCTCTTTCCCAATGTATGTAGGAAGTCAGTCTCTGTCAGTTCAGCTAATCTTTTGTTCAAGAGTCTCCTCATGGTCTGCCTGATATGTCTCATGAACTTGTTCTGCTGAATTTAAAACTCCTATGCACTTTTGAAAAAATGTTTGTATAACTTGTCTAAAACTTCCTGAATTCATTGTGTCTGTCTCTTAGAAGTTTATTACATTCTTGTGTAACAAAATGTACCAGAGGTCCTGTTAGTAACTGATTTGACTCACATGTGGTGACAGGACATAACTGTTTAACATCTGAATATAATGGAAACACTTTAGCCTTAGTTAATTCTTTATCATGACAGACCTGTCTTCACAGTCTATTGTTTTAGCAATATCATGCAATACTTTTTTATGACATAATACACAAAATGCAGTTTTTGTTGAATCACGCAATAAACATTTGCCATACCCCACATGGTTTTCTTTGAGATACTTCAAATTTTCCCTTAGAACTACCTTCCTCGAGCTGTACTGCTGATCTAACCAGCATATCCTATAACTGAAAAGTTCATCTCTACTTGATTCCCAAGTAGACTATTCTCTATCTGTAAAGCCTAGCACTTACTCCTACAGTACTTGCACCTTGATAAAGCACTCTTATTATAGATAGTACCCCACCAGCCTAAAACCCACTTCCCCCGGAGTCCTTTGAAAGTCTCTTTATCTACTACTTCTAGTATGTCGAGGGATCAGTTGCTAGTGTCCTCTCCAGCTCAACTGGTGAACCTGGGAATATTGAGGCAATGTTACAATTGCCTCATGTACGCAGACAATCCTCTCCTTCTCCCACAAAACACAAATACATGCGAGAGATGCAACTATATGGCCAAACTGGAGGCTGAGCTCTCTCAACATAGGACTGGCAAGACCAGACAGGAGGAGAAGGTAACCACACACAATACATACCCAGTCACACATGGTACCATCACAACTTCAAATCATACACATACTCACACAAAGACATACTCGGAGGCTCTGATCAAAAATTTACCAAAACAGCAGAGGCCACCAAAGCAGACACCCAAACAACTACCACCTCACGACCCAACACATGCAACACATAGACCACACAGTCAGAGTGTCAAACAGTCACAGCCCTTAAGGCCAAACAAAATGCCAGACACACTTGTCATTGCTGATTCCATAGTCAGACACACTGGCGTCCGCTCACCAGACTGAGTAAGGAGAAGGTCACAGTAAGCTGCCTGTCGGGCGCTAGAATCCGCCACATAACGCAAGCACTCAGGTCTCTCAACAGCAGGTACAAGTACGACTCAGTCATTGTCCACACTGGTGTCAATGACCTGAGACGTACCTCCTTGGACTACATGAAAAGGGACATCGAGGAGCTCTCTGATTATGTAGCCCAGGCAGGTATGACCCTGACCTTGAGCAGTATCCTACCTTCACCTAGAATGATGCCACAATACAGTGATAAGATGATCAGCTTTAATAATTGGCTTAAATTCTGGTGTCATTCAAAGGGGATCCAATGTCTGTCTGCCTGGGATGACATGCTGGATAAGCCACGCTGCTGCAAGGCGGCTTGCACCTGTCACCCCTGGGCTTCGGATATTGGCAAAGGCTCTTGCCACCCCATAGTGCCTTTTTAGGCAAGGCTCAAATTCTAAACCTACCACCCTAGAACACCAAAAGGAAAAAACTAAGGGTAATGCTGCTCAATGCCAGAAGTCTCAATCTCAAGATGCATGCACTCGAGGCCCTTCTCAATATGGAGAACATCGATGTCTGTGCTGTGACAGAAACCTGGTTCAAGGCTCCTGAGAGCACCCCGGCACTAACAGGTTTCACCTCATATCATGCGTTCCGGCCCCAAAATCCGGACAACACCAAGAAAGGAGGGGGGTCCATATTCATAAAGGACACCCACACCTCAAGGTTGGTGGCAACGCGATGCATCGGAGACCATCCAGGTGCAATTAACCATAGGCAAGACTGCTCTGCAATTTGTAGCATGTTACAGGCCACCCTCTCAAACTCAGGAACCTCACATGGCCTTCCTGAAAACATTGGAGGGATAAATCTATCTCCAAACACCATCATACTAGGTGACTTCAACTACCCTAATATAGACTGGGAACACTACTCAAGCCCGAACACTCTAACCCAAAGATTCCTGGAGTTCATAAACTCAAATGCCATGGAACAACTAGTCACCATCCCCACAAGAGGAGAAAACATACTTGATCTCATCATCACGAACATGGGATCAAAATGTTCAACACCGGAAGTATACCCCTCACTGGTGAGATCAGATCATAAACTAATCTCGCTGGAGGTCCTCATCCCGCCCACCTGAAACAAAAAGACCACAGTGAAAAACTTCTCAAAAGCCGATTTCACACTTCTAAAAACTAGTGTGGTCTCCTTTAAGGCCCCTGAGCCAGTGGTAAACATTACTCAAACCGCTGAATCACTTACAAATGCCTTCTACCAGCACCTACAGGACTGCATGGATCAGGCAATCCCAAACAAAACTAAGACTCTCTGTACCAAAGGCAAGCGTCCAGTCTGGTGGACCCCAGCCATAAACAAGCTCTACAACAAAAGGAGGAAGCTACTACAAGATAGAGCAAAATCCTTGAAAGGTAAGACACCTTTGATCGTTATAAGTAAAAAACTAAGAGCTCTCATAAAATCATCCAAGGCAAATTTTGAGAGAAAAATCGCCAAGGACTCTAAAGACAATCATAAGGCCTTCTTTAGCTATGTTAGAAACCTAGGAGGAAACTCCCAGATATGCTCAGAATTAGTTCAAAATTATGTGAAAATTACTGAACCTACACACATTGCTAACATACTGGCTAACAGGTTCAGTGCAAACTTCTCCCCTCCCCAAAGGAGAGATATCTATTCCAGAGGAATGTAGCCCCCAAACATCTCCAACGCCCAGGTGAGAACTGCCCTCACTAAGGCAAAAACACAGCATCCATGGGACGGATGGTGTCCCCGGCTGTGTGCTTCATGAACTCAACGAGGAATTAAACCCACAGTTAGGACAGCTGTTTAATCTTAGCTTCACCTCAGGATACGCACCCAAGGAGTGGCGACGGCGACTGTGGTCTCACTTCATAAGGCGGTGCCTCCACAGACCCTGGAAATTACCGCCCCATTAGCTTGACAAGCCTTATCTGCAAAGCCATGGAGAGGATCATAATGGAACTCATAAATAAAGACATAGGGAACTTGCAGACTTTGGATCCAACCCAGTTTGGCTTTGTCAAAGGCAGATCCTGCCTCTTAAACTTGGTTGACTTTTTGAGACAGTCACCAAGGCCATTGATGAGGAAAGGCAGTCCATACAGCCTACCTCGACCTGGAAAAGGCCTTGACACAATACCCCACTCAGGTATCATCGAAAAACTCATCAGCTTGAATGTAAACCCATACATCACAAGATGGGTTGCAAACTGGCTAAGTGACAGAACCCACAGGGTCAGAGTTGCTGGAGCCATGTCAGACTCAAAGCCTGTCACAAGTGGTGTCCCACAGGGCTCAGTCCTGGGTCCACTCTTGTTCGGCATCTACTTTTCTGAAGTACAAGCAAACACAGGAGGGTTGTGGCTGACAAAGTTTGCAGATGACTGCAAACTGGGCCATAGTCGAAAACACATCTGACACAGATATCCTCCAGAAGGGCCTCACAGAAACGGATAACTGGTGCCAGAGCCATGGCCTGAAGTTAAACGCCAAAATGCATAGTCATACCCTTCGGGAAAAACAAGGTTACCCCTAGCTACCATATAGGTGGCAATCCACTGAGCACAGAAAAGTCATCAGGGATCTGGGGACCCAAGTTGACAGTAGCCTTTCGTTTGACACTCATGTTGCTAAAGTAGTTAGGAAAACCTTCTATATCGCCCACCTGATCATGAAGGGATTCACATCTAGATCAAGGGAGGTCATCGTCCCCTGTACTCATCACTCATTAGACCTATGATTGAGTACAATGCCCGTTCAGAATGTATCTGACCAGACACCTGCTGCAGCTTGAAACGCCCCAAAAGTTCCTCACCAAAAGGATAAAGGGTCTCAAAAATATGTCTTATGCTGCCCGACTGAAAGAACTCCAGCTCTATTCAGTCTCATACCGCTTGCTCAGAGGTGACCTGTGCCTGACATATAAGGCCATGTCAAACCGAGATTTGATGAATATGCTTCACCTCAAAAATCTAGATCCCTCAGAACCACAAGGGCGGAGACTTAAACCTTGACATGGTTATAAATAGAACATGCTGGAGGGACAGATTCATCACCCAGAGACTCCTATGCTGTGGAACAAAATCCCGGTACATGTGAGGCAGAGCACCTTGCTGGCCTTGTTCAAGAGGAATCTTGACCAATGGATGGGAGATCGCAGATATACCCCAGGGATTACTTCAGTGTCACTGCTTGACAGAGGCACAGAAAAATGATAGGCATAGTTTTTATTCAAACTAAAGGGGTGGCGAAAGCCACATAACTATGGGCTAGGCTTATAAATGCCCTTGGGCAGATAGCCTACTATGAACCTATGAACCTATGAACCTGTACCAGTCAAATATTGTAATACATTTGCATAATGCCTTGCTATCAACCTGCCCTACTAAGGTTTTACATTTACTAATGTGCTGTGTATACCAACATTGCAATTTACTAAAGCTTGGTTTACATTTGCTTGAATTATATCTGAAAATATCCATACTGTCTAATAACATCCAAAATGTCTAATATCCAAACTGTCGAATAGCATCCATACTAAAAAATGTGATGTAAAAAAAAAGTCTTACCAGTTAGCAAGAAAACAGGTGATCAGGCTGTTGTTGTAAATGGCTGGACATTTTTCAAAGTCACTTGAGAAGTTGGGGAAACACAACAGGCAGAAGACTGCTGTGTAAGTAGATGTCCACCTTTTCTTGGAGAATTAATGACACTGCAACTGTCCCGGACTTCAGGCTCAATCAGACATCTGAAAAAACTGTACTGGTGCAAGCTGCATAAACTGGAGTATTTCTGTTTAAGAGTCAGACATAAATACAAATGTTAGTTACTGCAATTTGAAGGATGATTGCTGTGGAGGGGGGGAGGGGGGGACGATGGGCATGAAATTATGGCTCAAGGTGTGCTGGGGTTGGATGGAGCAGTTCTAATCGGACCGCCTCGTGGATGTAAGCAATAATGTAAACTGGGCATAGCATTCGCCTAATGAGCAGGCATTTCCGGTTCAAGTCCCACTGTAGCACAGTCTATTTTACATGGCAAAGCACATTATAACCACTGTTGTTGCAGCAAGACCCACTAAATAAACACATATTTATGAACTAGAGTACTGCAGGGAATGCACATGTGAAGTGTCAGTGTCATACTGAATAAGGCACTACTAAGCAGGTTTAAGCACAAATAAGCACTAGTAAGCATGTTTAAGTGTGTCTGCACAGGGGTAAGCACTGCTTATTTAAATTAAGCAATATGGAAGCTAACTGAGTAGAAGAAAGTGTGACCGGATGTTAACAGTGCTTACCTCCGCACAAACACGTGAACCCCAGCCTATGACTGCTGTAAAGTGCCTTGATCACTCTGTATCCAACGGCCCGTGTTCTGCCAGCAAAAAAATAAACAGCCTCTGCAAGGCTCAAACCCAGGACCCTGCATACCATACAACAAGTGATTTACCACTAAGCCATGGCAAATATACATAACTCTCACGTTTTCACAAACATAGCATCCAGCAATACCATTCAATATTACAGGACATGTAACTATACATGTAGATGTGTGTGTGTGCATGTGCGTGTGTGTGTGTGTGTGTGTGTGTGTGTGTGTGTGTGTGTGTGTGTGTGTGTGTGTGTGTGTGTATGTGTATATATATCTATAACAAAATACATATATACATCTCCCGCTCTGTATTACATATGTATATGTATATACCCCGGGTATCACTTCTGTGTCACTGTTAGATAGAGGCATAGTATACTAACCTCGAAAAAGGGCATAGCAAAATTAATTTAAAATGGGTGGCAAAAGCCAAACACACTCTGGCTGGGCTTATAAATGCCCTAGGGCAGATAGCCTAGTATGAACCTATGAACCTATATACACATATACATATACATACATATATAAATATCCACATATAGATATATACATATGCAGACATCCATACAGCTATATTTCGTTATGTATATATATATATATATATATATATATATATATATATATATATGTATACACACACACACACACACAGATATATATATATATGATATAATACAGCACATATGAATGACATGTATGACCACAGGCACCGCCAGTGGGGGTGAGGGGGCTCAATTAACATACGTGTTACACATTATGTTACTCCCCCAGCCAAATAGGTGAAACATACAAACAAAGTAACCAATCCTCTGCTTCCCAAACCAGAAGCAAGATACAACCAGTGGGGGAAACACTGTGGACACACTAAGTCTAATCTAGAAACAAAGACAAGAATGTCCCCTTGCAGGACAACCCAAGAATTCTTGGGTATTTGGATTTCTGTCTTTACACAGACTCATCAAGGCAGGGCTCATATGTACTTGGACTACAAGTATGGGAAAGCCTTATGATCCATGGGTTGAAACAATGTATGTGATGGGTCCTGAGAAGTGGAGAGTGGGTAGGTGGGTAGTGGGTAGTGGTGTGGTTATACCCGACCTGCACCCAGAGAAAGGATGAGTGCTGTAGAGGAGGGGGGGGGGACTATGGGTATGAAATTATGGGTCGAGGCATGCAGGTGTTGGCTGGAGTAGTTCTAATCGGACCACCTTGTGGATGTAAGCAATAGTGTGAATTGGGCAGAGCAGTCACCTAATGAGCAAGCATTCCCGGTGTGAGTCCCACTACAGCACAGTCTATTTTAGATGGCAAAGTACGTCATAACCAATTTTGTTGTTGCAAAACCCACTAAATAACACCAAATAACACATGGTTGCATCTCCCCACTGTAGGCATATAATCTGTTCTAATTGGCATCACAACTTATTATTTTTGTCCTCACCCCCACCCAGGGGTGTGAGTGTCCAAATCTGCCTCCAAATTCAGTGTATATGCACAGCTGTCGCTGTAGAAGAAATGGCCAGCTGTGGACCTTCCCTTCAGCCTTCCTGCACATCCCTGGCTATTTCCCCTACTGTCTTTCCCTCTTTGTGCCACTTTAACACCACTTACCTATCAACCCCTTTTTCTTTTCTTTTAAAGTTTAAAGTTACAATTAGGTGACACCCTCTTCCCCAACTATATTGGCAGAATCTGGAACTCCCTACCCACATGTATTACCTCAGCTGTCTCAAAGGACAGATTTAAAAAACACTTGAAGGAACACCTCAAGCACACTTGGATATGCACATGCTCACCACCTGGCTAACCCCCCCTCCACATTACACTCTATACCCCTACATCAACTACTGAAACTAACACCTCTTTTCTTGCCTCACATACATATCCCAACATCCTTTAAACCTCCCCTATTGCTCCCCTACCAATTATTCCCACAGCCTACTATACAGTTACAATGTCTCCCCATCTACCTACCTACCTACCTCCTCCTTCATTATTCTCTTCTGCTCTACCACACAGGTATGGAATAACTAAACCTAACCCGAATACCTGAGTGTAACCTGTCCAGGTATGGAATAACTAAACCTAACCCAAATACCTGAGTGTAACCTATCCAGAACTGTTAAACTGGAATCTAACTTCACCTTAAACTGACCTTTGTCAACAGCCATACCTGACATGTAAACCTGACATAAGCATGAATAATACTGACATGTTAACGTAAACTAAGCATCTTACTTAGCTATGTTAAGTCTGTTACTCTCTATGAATGTGAACACCTCTGTATTACTTGTAATGATTAGCTGAGTTGTACTGTGGAGCCTTTCTGCCCGGGCCTCTGCTGAAAATGGACAAGCATCCAGTCAGATTTTCCCAGTCAACAAATGTAAAATAAATAAAGTAGCATGGGTGTAAGCAGGAGTAAGCACTTTTAAGCAGCAGTAAGTGGGTTGGTTTAAGCCTGTTTGCGTGGCGGTAAGCAATGCCTACACTGGTTAAGCAATGTAGAAGCTAACTCAGTGTAAGAAGCCGTAACCGGAGGTTAGCATTGCTTACCCTCGCACAAACCAGCGCAACTCACTTACAATTGCTCAAAAGTGCCTTAGTTACTCTGTAGCCAGCAGCTCTCATCATGCCCAGCAACAAAATAATCTACACAACCAAGTTGCAACCCCCGGACCCTGCACACTATAGTCAAAGTGAGTTACCACTAAGCCATGGCAGATACACATACATCTGCTGTTATCACAAACATATAATCCAGCACAGTCATTCACCATTATAGGAAATGTATGTAATTATTTATTTTATTTTTATTTATTTTACATTTGTTAACCAGGCTAGTCTAACTGGATATATTTCCATTTTCAGTAGAGGCCCGGGGAGAAAAGCTCTGGCAATTATAGAACTTAAAAATTAAAAATTAACAGAAAGAATTATAATAAAAGTACAACAAGAAATACTACCTAGAAATAAAAAGTATGCTGTACAACAAGTAATAATAATATAGAGTAGGAAATTACTCTAATAAGTTTAATACTTATACTAGAGAGAGTTTATCAGCATATTAATTTAGGAGCATCAGTTAGTCTATCTTACAAGGAATTAGCATGCAACAATCCAGTACGAGTGTTAGTAATTTAAGTAATTAGCATGTAACAATCCATTACGAGTGTTAGTAATTTAAGTAATTAGCATGTAACAATCCATTACGAGTGTTAGTAATTTAAGTAATTAGCATGTAACAATCCATTACGAGTGTTAGTAATTTAAGTAATTAGCATGTAACAATCCATTACGAGTGTTAGTAATTTAAGTAAGAATAGGAGGAATAAGAAGTAAAAGGAGCTATAATTAGTAAAAAGCAAATGATTAGTCAGGGTTGCTGCAGGGGCATAACCAGTGTGTTTTGAGGTTATGTTTAAAGAGGGACAAGGAAGGAAGTAATGTTAGTTCGTTGGGCAGGAGGTTCCAGTTTTTTCCCCACTGTGTTAGACAAAAGAGAGTCTCCAGCCAGGCTGTTAGACTTGCATATGCAGGCAATCAGTTTCTTAGAGGAACGCAGGGAATTCCGATTTTTGTAAGGGAGGATGAGATTGGAAAGTATAGGAGTGCTGTTGGGTTGGTAGAAGATCTTGTGGACAATGGTGAGTTGGGATACTATCAGTTGGTTTTGAAGTTCAAGCCAGCCTAGTTGCCTTAGATTCAGACAGTGGTGGGTTCTAAAGGGATTGCCAGTGGCAAATCTGGCGATGTTGTTATAGGAATTTGTTAGTTTGGTAAGATTATTTTTCTTTAGGTTAGTATATATGGGTGAGGCGTACAGAAGCATTGAGATTAAGTGGGAGTGAGCAATTGTGGTTCTAGCTATAGGAGTTAGGAAAGGTTTGATCCTATATAAGGAGCCTATTTTTCTGTTGACAGTTTTGATAGTGTTATTTATATGGCTGTCAAAAGTAAGGTTATTGTCAATAGTTATTCCTAACAGTTTAGTGGTTGTGTCAGGAAGTATAATAGTGCCATTATTAGAAAAATCTGAGAAATCTATGGGTGAGGATTTGTTGGTGGGTGTAAAGAGAAGGAGCTTAGTTTTTTAGCATTGAGAAGGAGGCATCTATTTGTAAACCATGTTTCTACTAAGTTAAATACATTCTGGGTTAGAGAATGTAGTTCTGAAGGGGAGTTTGCTGCGCATACTAGCGTAGAATCATCGGTGTATTGTATGCAGGTGGCTTGAGGGATTGCTATGTGGAGGTCATTGATAAATAGTGAAAAGAGAAGTGGTCCTAGAATAGAGCCTTGAGGGACTCCGAGGGTAACTGGCTGAAGGGATGATATGTAGATTAATACAAGCAACCATTTGTACATTGCTCAAATACAGTATTTAGAGCAGTCTGTGTGTATCATAAAAACAGTGTCTGTCCAATCATACTGTGAGAACAGTAGTCCTGCATAATACTTAAGTGAATAATAAAAAATGGTGCACATCGAGGGGGCATGTTGGCGTGCTTCATGCACAGAATGTCAAACCTGGGACATCAGTTCCGTGGACCCGGGAGATGAGGCTGGTCAGGTGTGTGAGAAAACCACTGCTTCTCAAACCCCTGGCAGGATGCTACCAGTTGGAGAAACAGTGTAGACCAGCTAAGTCTAAACTTGGCACAAAAACAGGTCCGTCCCTGGCGAGATGAACCACAAATTGTGAGTCTCATCAATGTCTACACCTGTATCAGAAGACAAACAAGGCAAGGCTCATATGTACATGGACTAAATGGATGAAGAGCCTGAGGAAGCTTGGGATGAGACAGTATACTGGATGAGTACCGAGACGTGCAGAGAGGGCAATGTGTGAAGGTGTTGTATGGCTGGGATAGCAACTGGAGAATGGATGGTTGCTGTGTACGTGGAGCTCGGGGGTGGGGGAAGGAACCATGTGTATGACATTATGGAAGAAATATGCAAATGAAGCAGCACAGCAACAGTGTAGTGGGCAGAGTATTCGCCTAATGAGCAGGCATTCCTGGTTCGAGTCCCACTGTGGCACAGTCTATTTTATCTGGCAGAGCACATTATAACCAATAGTTTTGTTGCAAAACCCACTAAATAACATATATATATATATATATATATATATATATATATATATATATATATACATATATATATATAATGGAGTACTGCAAGAAATGCACATGTGAAGTATCAGTGTCAGACTGACAGACTGTATAAGGCACTAGTAAGCAGGTTTAAGCAGAAATAAGCAATAGTAAGCATATGTAACCACTAGTAAGCAGGCTTAAGCCCATTTGTGCGGTGGTAAGCAATGCCTACACTGGTTATGCAAATCTGAAGCTAACACCCTATAAGCAAATGTAATGACAGGTAAGCAGTACTTACCTCCATGCAAACTCGTTAACAACTGACTAAACGTGCCTTAACTACTCTGTATCCAACGGCCCTTGTTCTGCCCAGCAACAAAATAAACGGCCTCTGCTAGGTTTGAACACAGAACCCAACACACCATAGGCAAAGTGATTTACTACTAAGCCATGTCAGATATACATAACACTGATGTATTAAAAACATATCAACCAGCCCAGTCATTCAACAGTACAGAGAATGTATTCCAACATGTAAATGTATTTGTGTGAGTAAGTATAGTAATATCTAAACAGATACAACACATCAATAGATGTAGATATCTAAATATATATATATATATATATATATATATATATATATATATCCATAGAAATATATATATATATATATATATATATATATATATATATATATATATATATATGTATGGCCACACATCTGTAGATAGCAATGGTAGATTGACAAATACAAATATGTCCACATGCACCGTTAATGGGGTTGAGACACCCCAAACAATATACGTCATGTACGAATAGGCATACCCCCCCAACACAGCCAAACACTTCCACCCTACAATACACTAAAGTGTTACAGATCACATACGCAGGACCTGACATGTACAGAGCATGTAAACAGTACTACAACCCACCTGTACGATGTCTGGCTTGTACTGGTAACATATCATGCAGTACAGTATGGCTCCCATAGGAAATGTAAAATATGGAAGCTATCAACATCCTCAGTATACATATACACAGACACATATATGCAGATACAGATATACACATATATATATATATATATATATATATATATATATATATACAGATATATATATATATATATATATATATATATATATATATATATATATATATATATACATGTGACTACACAGACACATGCAGAGATATGTACAGTAAGATGCATATGTAGAAGGTGCACACAATATGGAACAGCCACCATGCCTACAGTTAACACCTTAACAAGTGGACATTGTATGGGCCACCCATACAAATGACAATCGTTGCCTGCAACATATGCCCACAGAGAGGTCATTGGATAAAACACCACACACAGGTTTGCAGAAATGGATAATATTTATTTGTGTACTATTAAAGTTTTATATGCCATGTATTATAGCTGTTCAGACACTGACATCCATATAAACAGAGTAATGCAACTGTGAAACAGTTATACTAGTACAGTAGTCTGGAAAGGTTCACAACTGTTGCTGTCCAGGCCAAGCCCTTCAGATTGTGCAATAGTAAAGACAGACTGGGCCAAAGGATACCAAACGATCAACAGTATGTAATGCAGGTGTATAGTTCAGCAGCCTCTATCTACACTTTGTACAAACTCACTAGGTGGTAAAGACCACAGTTGACCAAATAGGATGTAACTGTTACATAACAAGGCATAATTGACACCATCACAAGCACACTGACAAACAGAACAGTCTGTATGGCAGGAGGCAGTAGGCCTGCATTAACCCAATTTATGTAAGCAATGTAAATATAGGTGAAGTGTATGGTACTGTACATCCAGATACCTTAAGGCAGCTCACCCCTGATACCCCCACATTTTGTAACAGCCTAGGTCATTTATGGTGCAACCACCCAGAGTCAATAATGCAGAGCCATATACCACAGTTACATACACTGGCCTCTGGAGTGCATAAGGGCACACATGTATTGTGTAGGTGAAGCAGTCGAATGATGGCAGCAATGGCAGTGCGATATACTCACAGCCCACTACAGAACAACCCCTGAGAGCATGTCATATGTGCAAAGCTTGGTATGTAGGTGGAGGACAGAGGCTGGAACACAGGCCCATATGTGGGAAACTGTTGTCATACACTTAAGCAAGTAGCTGGTGTTACAGGATAGTCTGCAACATACCCTTAGTCAGGGATATGAGGTTAGAAACATAAATGGATGTAGCCATGTACTGATAGCACTCAACACACACACTGCCAGTGAAATATCTGACACAGCACCTGTGTGGTGAACAGGCAAAACATGATAGGCACACCTCTGGCCACCAAGAGGATAGGTCCACAGTTGAGAGCTATGCAGACAGACTGCATTCCAATGTAAACTAGTATGTACACACACACCCTGTAACACCAGTACTATACAGAGCATAACACAACTCAACTCGCACTCTGTCTGTAGTTCTGGAACCTCCTACAAATATGTAGCTGGCCTGATTGTGCCGGTTCTCCTGTAAGAGGTATTGCTACCCGCTGTCTGTAAAACTGAGGCCCACACACAGGAAGGATGTCCATCACACAGGAAAGGTAAAGGGACCACGCCCACATGATGTGGGGATTTATAGTAGGTGGTTGCCATGACAGTGGTAATTGGAAGTACAACACAGTAAGCTGCATGCAGTTAGCAAGTGGAGGACACTGATTGGTGCAGAGGCCATCACCTGATCATGTGCATCACCTACTAAAGCCAGGCTGCAATCTTTTCAAAGCAGCTCAATCCATTTACTGGAGTGAGAGAGAGAGAGAGAGAGAGAGAAATTCTTCAAACAAAAAGCTGACATCTCCAGCATTTAGTCAGCTGTCATTCAACAAGACATCATTCCCACAACAGGTATGCGAAGTATATATACATAATGCCAAAACAGAACAGTCAGCACAATTAGAGAAATCCAAGACTTTATTAAGTCTAAAAGCAGACCAGTTTCGGCCCGAAGGGCCTTTATCAATGCAGAAAAACAAACAAACACTCGCAGTGAACCGCCAAGGATTATACTCTGACAGGGGTTTATATATTTTCTATAATATGGATCTTCTAACTATTTTACAGGGTTTATCGGTTGACAAGGAGGATATTGGCAATTTTGAATCCCATGGGACCAATTTACAAATCAATATCTTGCAGTCAACCCAAGATGATGGCTGCCACTCTCCTTTTGATAATATTTTCAAAAGTATGAAGGCCCTAAGATCTGGTGTTTGGCATGCTAGGTTATTTAAAGCCTATATCCAGAAAGGTATCACTCCAAGGGGTTTAAGAATTCGGATGAAGCCCTTAGTGGGGCAACTTGGTCCAGCATACAGCAACATTTTTCCATGGAATTTGTAAAGGCTTTACATGCCTTTTATGAACGTAGGATAGAAACTCTTATTTCAGAAGTTTCCAAAATGTGTCATGAGGCCAAACAATTTGAACATGAATCTCAGTATAAGGAATGTTTAAAGAAATTGAGTGGAGATTTGCTACACTTTGAAAATGAGTTAAAAGCAAGGAAGGTTCGTAAATATAATAGAGATCTGCATGATTATAATCAGGGTCACCCTTTTGAACAAATAAAAAATGTTAAGTTTTCTAGGACTAGTGACCTGACTCCAAGATACAAGAGAAAAAGGAAATCTATCCTTTAAAAGACTATCAATGATGGTTCAGGAGATGATTTATCTTCCCATACTGATACAGAAAATGAGGTTTCTCAGACATCACCAGCCCACAAGCGCTGTTTTTCTCAGGATGGTTTTTCAGGCAATGGCAAAATCTCTTTAGGGGGCACAAGAAACGGGGGGAAGAAAACATAAACGTAAAGTTCAACCCCAGCTTAACACTAGAGACTATGTTGCAACTTCTGGAGCTGAAACAAGTTCCAACAATGTCAAAAATATTTCCTCTGTCATTTTATCAGCAACTGAATATGATTTACTAAATAAAGGATTAAACTTTATACTCAGTTTCTTTGTTTCTGAAAGTGATTTTGCACATGATCTGTTGTCTTTTTGTAGGCTTCTTAATCTAAAAGTATTTTTTAGAGATTCAGAAAACCATATAGAGCCCAAAGAGGCAGCCTTTAAATTCCATCATTCCAGCTTTATGCCACCCATGAACAAACATGTCGAGATTTTCTAGAAATGGATACATTTTGGTGGACATGCCAGTGAGGGTTTGTTTTTTAATAACTTAAATCAATCATAAAGGGAGGCACTATGGAAACTTAAAAACAGGAAAGATTTGGTCATCATACAAGCTGACAAAGGTGGTTCCATAGTGGTTATGGACTGGTCTGACTATGAAATGGAGGCCAATAGACAACTTAATGATGCCAGATTCTATATGAGTATGCTCATTGATCCAACTCCACGTTGTAAAATGGAAATTGATAATTTTCTTGACATGGCTATGGGCGAGGGCATCATTGATGACCAAACCTGTTTTCATCTTAAGGTTAGTGAACCTTCTGCGCAGTTTCTTTATCTGCTTCCTAAGGTACATAAAAGTCTCCATAACCCCCCTGGGTGACCAGTTGTGTCGGGCAGGGGTTCCTTAATGGAACCTATCTCTGTCTACCTAACTAAATATTTGAAACCTTTATTGAAGGCTGTTAGGGTAAGGATTAAAGATACAACAGAGTTTTTAAACATCATTGCGAATTCCCAAGTTGAGGATGAATGGTTATTATGTACCTTAGATGTAACATCACTTTATACTAGCATCCCTCACTGGGTGGGGTTATTGGCATTATATTTTTGGCTATTTAGTATTTAGCTGGAATACTGGACAACAGATGTGCCTTTTCTTATTGGAGAGGGGTAACCATAGGTGGACACCTAAATTTTTATAAAAGACATTCATCTTCTTATGATAAAATCCAATGTACTTTAGATGGTACCAAATTATTTGGATGCTTTCCTTGTGAACATTGTACCTTTTGTAAATATGTATTCAAAACTAAAGAATTTTTTACCAAAAATACTGCACGTGTTTTTGAAATTCAGACCCTCACGAATTGCAGTAGCAGTTGGGTGATTTATTTGGCTGAGTGACATTGCTCTGCATTTTACATTGGCCAAACTTCTAGGTCTTTTAAAATACGCATTTCAGAACACTTGAGTAATATTAGAAACAAGGTTATTACTAATGCCTTGTACAAACACACTTTGATTCACAAAACAGCCAATTTTCACTTCACTATTATTGACAAAATTGTGGGTTTGAAATTTTCTAAAACCAAGTGGCATGAACTTTTAAATCAAAAGGAAAGGTCATGGATTATTCATTTGGAGGGTTTGTTCCCAGCAGGATTGAATGAACATCTTTAATATAAACTATTACCAACAGTTAACATATTTTGTCTGAATATAGACGTCTGTAATGTCTATTCAATTTTGATTCAATAGGGCCTTAGATCTTCTAATATTATATTTCCTTTCTCATTTTCTATGTTAACATTGATTATATTCTTTAAACATTTTTATTTTGCTTGTTATGCATGTAAAATTTTGTTACAGTTGTGATTGAATATTCTGATGTAAGTGATTTCTTTATATAAGAATCACTTAATTGTTTTGACATTTTTATTAGGGCAATATATGAGCATCATATATAAAAGGGGCAGTTCACTGAGAGTGTTTGTTTGTTTTTCTTCATTGATAAAGGTCCTTCAGGCTGAAACCGGTCTGCTTTTAGACTTAAAAAAATATTGGATTCCACTAATTGTGCCTGCTGTTCTGTTTTGGCATTTTGGATTACTTTGGCCTTTGCACTCGCCGTCCATGCGTGCATTTTTTGTACTTAGACATATACATGTAATATAATGTAGTACCTGGTCCATCATAATGGGATAGATGATGTAGAATGATTTATATGTGCCATCAGGTGTTGTTGTGATGATGTTCAACTGAACAACTGCTATGGACAATAGTGTCTGTCCCTCTGTGTAGTGGGCCATAGCCATTAACTGTGCAGGTCAGCACTGACAGACAAGATGTAAGCCATCATAGTGTGTGTAGTGTAATGAGAAGTATGTATATTACATGGCCAATAGCTGGTGGTGGACATAATGCCATTATGATGGACATGTGGGAGCCATGGCCCACCACTGGCAGGATACTCAGGTGAATCTGTAATGTAGCATGCCAGAATGTCATAGGTGTGTAATAGGGTTACCTGCAATTGGCTCCTACATATACCCCCCTAATGTCAGGCTGTGTCCATATGTGGCACCTGTCTGTGTTATAGCAAGGCAGAACAGTGCAGTTGTGCAGAAAGGCATTGTGACATTGTGGAGCTGATGTCTGAATGTACCCCCCATATAGGTATGCATATGTGTAGATATGTCATATATATAATATTTAAAGATATATATGTATATCAGCATGTATGTCCAGAAATATACATATACCCATATGAAGACATATATATGTGCACATATATATGAAGTCACATATATCTACACACATACAGATAAATACTGATATGCAAATGTCTACATCTGTACAAACACACGCACAAACAGATATGTATGGTAAGACATGTCCCCTATACCATTGCCACAGTGATGTGTGCTATGTGTGAGGCAGCAGCACACATAGCAATACAGGCAGATATCTACAGCTGGCAGTGTGTGCACCATGGACAGATATGTCACATGTTAGTCCCGTCCTGGCATCACAATGCCCCCACCTGTGAAGTACGCAATGAGAATATAGGGAGGTATGTCAGATACACACTTGGAGGTGGTCAGGATTGGTAGATATAGAGGAAAGTCTACAGGGGTGGTATGTGACACATGTGGTGGGTAAACACTGTGGCTGGTGTGTGTGGTCTGTGATGTGGATGCCCCATGGTCCCAAATATGGACACAATGGGAACAAGGCTCCCACCAACTCCCACTCACCACAGCAGTCCATGTCCTGAAGGTGCCAGGTCTGGTGGCTGAGCAGGAGGAGCATGTTAGCTGTGTGAAGGTGTACTGGGTGCCTCAGACAGATGTAGCACATCCCCTCATATGTCTGTGGAGCCTGATGTGGAACAGACCCTAGACCTGAGCTCAGGGGACAGTGACATGTTGGTGTGTGCCCAAGGGTAGTGGGCCAAAATCCCCTGGGTGGTTCCACCTGATGGTATGGCTGTAACAGTACACAAGGAGGTTCTAGTTGGCATGCACATGTGATGTGGCCAGGTATCCTGGACAGATGGGCGTGGAGCGGTGGCTCAGCTGGCCAATGGAACATATACATGTTATTGTGTCACTGTCATAGTACATATGTTGGTAGTAATAGTCTACACAATCTAGGTACATGTCCAACAGGATGCATAGAACCATCCTATAACACAGACTGTCAGATGTGCAGCAATCTCAGAGCAGCCATAGCAGTGGCATATATGTAACCATAGTGGGCCTGACAATGGCATGCAAGTGAATAGCCTGTAACAGGCCAGCAATGTTAGTGTCCACACAGGGGACATGGCTACAATCACAAAGCAGAATGTGTGGTACACTACACAATCTGTCCAAACGGTAGTCAAGCCATACCTAATGCATTGTGTGTATAGTCTGTTGAAGCTGATATGGTGGGGGGTGACAGAGATGTGTATTATGAACTGTGGTAACCTTGCCATATGAGCCACTCAGGCCTGTTCCCATCCTCATATTTTTCAGGCAAGATGGCACACATATGGCTCCCAGCATATTCCACAGAGGAAAACAACGTCATAATAAACCACCTGGTACTGCACTACCAGGTCCTGTTTGGCAGGACAGCACAGGAACAGTAGAAACCGACCGCCCTGTGGAACGATCTCGTCCACAGGGTCAATGATGTTGGCCTGCATAACCGCAGTTATGAGCAGGTCCGGCATCATTGCAGTGACCTGCTTTGCAATGCCCATCGGCGTGCTGCCACATTCGGGGGTTTCACCTTGCCACGGGGGGGGGGGGTGGGCATGCCATCTACCCCCCCGACACATGTGGAGGAGCTCCTGGCCAGCCTCGTGGCATCTGCCCATAGTAAACACCATCAACCACTGGACTCCTTTGTGGAGGTGGGTGTCACCCACACAACAGCCAAGGAGCATGCAGGTAAAGACACAGGGCACATCAGTAGTTCACTGTTGTGTAAATATCCGCAGTGGTACATGTAGATTATGCATATCTGATATATTATGCAAATATTGTGTTGCTGCATTGTAGTGATACACAAATGTCCAGATGTGGTAGTATTGTGTGAATTTACAGTAGATGTATGGTAGTACTGCACCCAGCCTGTAGCAGTGCCACAGGTGTGGGCATTGACATTGCATCTCTCACCCACTTTTTTAGGTCCCTCTGGGGTAACAGCAAGGCAGCAGCCTGAAGCTGGTGAGTATGTCTTATGTAGATGCATGCTAACACACCGGACATGTAATGGTGATGTAATATTCCATGCACACATCTAACACACCTATCCTGAATGCATGCTGTACATGTGCATGTATTGTTGCTGTGAAATGCATGGTCTCACAGGGGCGAACATGATGAGGTATTGAAAGTATATGTCACACACCTGCATGACAACTAACATCCTGTCATTGCGGAATGTGTCCACAGGGGGTAAAATACTGTTGGCAGACATGGCCTACAGTAGTGACATGTTCTGGACAACACCCATATACAGTGGAACACCAGTGTACATACTTGTAGGGCAATGCCAACTGCTGTTGAGATACACTATGGCATATGGCATTACACTAGCCCACATTATCAGCTGGGTCTAAGCTGCAACATGTGGTGTGCAGTGTATGGGACACTGCAAGCTGATACATATGTGCAGGGCTTACCTGTCATGCATCTGCATAAATGCTGAGGTGGGTCTCAGCATGAAACACCAGTGCACTGCAGCAGGGATCCTAAGGATGGTAGGAATGGGTCTATCTGCATATATTCATGTCCAGGACCTGTGGCAGCAGTAACCCTACCCACACTGCAATAGTGATGGCATTGTGTGAACACCATGGGATAAGCACATGAGTGGACCTTGAAATCATACAGAATAGGGGGACATGTGTAGGGTAGGCTGAACATACACTGGCAATTGTGGAAGGCCCACACTGGTATACCCCTGCCATGAGCAGTGACTGCTGTAGTATGCACAACAAGAGGTGTGATAAACCATCATGATAAGGGTGTGCACACACATCCCCACATGGTGTGTATGCACTGCGGTCAGCAGCCACACACCTACCACAATCTGTAGACACCGCATGTGAATGTACAGGACATATGTTACATACTGGGTATGTGTACAGCTAAGATCTGCAGTGCTGTGGTCCCATGCCAGATTACGGATGTGTGTGTAAAAGCAATAAATGTGTGTACACCCCCCCCCATAGCCACGGTATGCTCTGATGGTTGTCATTGTAAGCATTTCTGCAGTGGTCATACATAGTCTTTTGATGTTGACAGCTGTAAATCAGGCATCCAGGATTCACCAATGACAACAGTCCACATATCATTCCAGGTATGTGTTGCAGAAACACATAGGAGCTTTGAGAGGTACAGCTGGCATAACTGACATGGTACTACACATTCCACAATGGTTTGGACACCTGTGAGTTGTGGGGCACAGTACATGGCAGGATGCAGAACAGTTGCACAGCAATAATGTGTACATGGATGCAGAGGTATCCAGGGAAAGGGGCATCACCTAGTCACAGCACATGCATCATACATGCATCATACACAGATATACCACTGCTAGCATGGTGTGAGTATAGCTGAACTGCATGCTGGTCTGTACCATATGTTCTGCATGTTGACAGATGGGTAATTGGAGGACTGTGTGTACGATCACTGTGTATCCTCACCTGTGTGTGTGTGTGTGTGTGTGTGTGTGTGTGTGTGTGTGTGTGTGTGTGTGTGTGTGTGTGTGTGTGTGTGTGTGTGTGCACATCCTGGTGGTTAGTTTGTTTGCCTGCATGGTCACTCTGGTGAAGTGGTGGGAGGTAGATGCATGTATGATGCATGTTTGCATGTGTGTGGCCATGTATGCACGTGTGATTGTGGGGTGTTCATATGGCGGTACCCCCCTTTGGGATTGTGCAGTACATGGACATGGAGTGCCACATTGCACACCAGGAATACCTATCATGTACTCACAGGACAGCAAATAGTATAATATGGCCTGTAGCTTGGATCAGACATCTGGAGGGAAGGTAGACCACAGGTACACACTTAATATTGCTGACAGTGGACAGGTCACCTACAGCCCACATATGCAGCTCTACAGATGCATTGGGGAAGTAATAGACAACACTAGGGAGTGTATCCACATATTACAGCTGACACTTGATGGGCCGATGGAGCAGCCTATCCGGCATGTACTGAGCATTACATACACATGACACACCAGTGGGAGCTATTATGGTTACAACATAGTAGCCCACACATATAGGGGCCATGCACATCATTCTGGCCATACAGAGGGTGCATACCAAATGACAGCATTGAGGCCATGTTACTCCACTACACACAGTTCAGGCAGGTAATGTAGCAACAGGCCTTGTGTTGTGGCTGCTTGTGTGGGCATTTAGAGGACTGTGATGTTAATGAGTGGTAGCAATGTGTGTATGTTAACAAGTGTGATGCAGGATGGGGTAACACATGGACATATACGTGGGGTTGTCTGTAAAGGCATGGACAGGTAGGTAGTACAGAGATGTGTGCATGCGTGTGTGTGTGTGTGTGTGTGTGTGTGTGTGTGTGTGTGTGTGTGTGTGTGTGTGTGTGTGTGTGTGTGCATGTACTGTTAAGCAATGCTGTACAGGTTTTAAAGTGTGGTCATTGTTTAGCCCCACAAGTGGCGAGGTGGGTCAGGGTCCCTCCTGCACCCAATCTGAAGTAGGTGTCCATACAGACACTGATGATGATGATGATGATGATGATGATGATAATGATGAGGCACAGGTGGGGTGGTCAGGGGCTGACACTGCGCCAACATTTGACATTCCCCTTTTAGCCACACCACCCCCGCACACAGTTAAAATGCCTATACAGACCCTAGCACCAGTGGCAATAGCAGAGGGACAGCTGGTGTTCAGTGTCAGTGCACAGGATAGTGTGGTAACCATGTCTACTGTGTCTAGTCACAGCAGGCATAGCCAGATGTCCGACAGGTTGCCAGAGAGGCGGATGTCCCAGAGTGCTCATGGTAGGGCCACTGGACATAATGCCCCTGGCATAGGCAACATAGCTGCAACCAGCAGACGCATGTTCCAGGCTGTAATGGCGATGCAGGCACATATTGAGTGTTACACCAGACAGGGCCTTAGGCTGCAGAGGGCTGCACTTGCTACTGTAGGAGACAACCTCCGTGAAGTGGCTGCTGCCATCCATGCTTCTAATGAGCAAGCGGATAGATAGCATGATGAGCTGATGGCCCTCATTAGCCGTGGTGTGTCTGTGCTTCGACATGTGGTGGGGATGCGGTGATGTCCGCGTGGAAATGGCCCAGCAACACCAAGAGTTGGCACTCAGCGTGGGCGTGCTAGGAAACCAAGGGGCTCCCTTAGTGGCAGTAGCAGCCCTGGCAATGCAGGGGGTGTGCTGTCCATACCACACCCCAGCAGACCACATGCATGTGGTCCTGGCCAGTCTCAGGAGGGATGTGGTACCAGCAGACAAATGTCATTAGCAGGTGAGAGTAGCACTTTAACGCCTATACTTGCATGTACCCGTGTAACCCTTGGCAGGCACAGTCCATGTGTCCATGGCCAGAGGCAGTGAACTGCACACCCTGCCAGGTATGGTCTGCAGCTGTCCATAAACACCTGTGTAGGGCAGCCACAAGGCAAAACTGTGTGCATGCTTACCTACACACTATGCAAACACACCTAGGGCACCTCATATCTACACACACAACATCACCTCAGCCAGCTTCCCAGAATCCTCATCCACAGATGTGGTGTCAAATGTATGGCCCAGCCTCAGCCTCTGGCAGACCAACACCACATCCTGTGCATATGATGATACCTGTGCTCATCCCTGTCATCCATACCATCGATGCAGGGACAGGCTGATATGGTTCTGATGCACAGGGTGACTGTACACCAGTGTACCACAGTCCTTCAGTATAACAGGTTGTAGGGTGTGGAGTGTGAGGCATAATTGGCAGGTAGTGTAGCCATCCAGCAATGATGCCTTCTAGCTGTTAGTAACACTGCTTGTATGTGGTCTCTAAACTGATATGCAAGTGTGTTGTAGGTGTACATGTGTCAGCATTAGGATGGTCTGCAGTCATATTGCACAACGGGGTATGTCACTGTGCTGACACCATGGCAGTGACATATCTGGGGTACAGTCAAACACATTTCACAGGTTACTATACCCGCTATTGCCTGTGCCACATGGACAGGTGGCCCACTGAGGCATGTATATCCTACAACCTGATGTAGACCCATCCACATACACGCACACTGTTACTTGCCAACACTGGGACTAGACCCCTACCTAACAATGTCATGATCTGACGTGTATGGCCTACATTGCACAAACACTGCCTTAACCACTCTGTATCCAATGGCCCTTGTTCTGGCCAGCAACAAAATGTGCAGCCCTTGCAGGTCATGAACTCAGGGCCCTTTACACTGCAGTCACAACACATGACCACTATGCCATGACCACTTTGGAGACAGCTGTTGTGTTACCAATACATCTGTCATTACCCAAATTGAGTGGTATTGAACACTTGCCTTTATGTCCTAGATTGTGTAGTCCTTGTCATTAATATGACTGTTGCATCACATATGTTGTTTAATCATAATGTACACATAGCAGATGCATACGGTGGGATACATGTGTGAAGGTATACGCAACCATGACTTTTACTCAAGACAGGTATATGGTTGTATACATATAAGTGTATAGATGTTCTCATGTACATACACAGGTATACACATACATATGTCTGTATACACATCTGTATAGTGCTACATATATATGGCTATGTGTACACCTCTTTGTATGTACATATGTGTACATATCTATACATATATGTATCTATACATATGTGTATATATATATATATATATATATATATATATATATATATATATATATATATATATATATATATGTATATGTATATGTACATATAGATATGTGTATATATCTATATATGTATGCACATCCTATGTGTACAGATATGGCTAGTTATGTTGGTATATATATATATATATATATATATATATATATATATATATATATATAAAACTATATGTGCATACATATCTATACCAATATACCTACTACTGTCAATATATCTGTAGATATCCATATGTTTATGTGCATATGTATCACTATCTGTATATGTGTAGACATATATTGCTCTGTATATGTACATATGGGTGTGTATATGTATATCTATGTACATACACATACCCATCTATATATGTTGATATGTATATGTGTAATCATATATATCTGAATGATTATATGTACAGATGTTCTCACCATATGCCCTGGACACAGAGTGTAGACCTACCCCAGCCCCTATAGTCCCAACGTCGTAGTGCAAGTGGATATCAGGTATGTATAGCAGGTATATTGGTAGACTATTGCTACTGCAATTGGGATTGTCTTCACAGACATGGTGTGCGTGGGAGGTCATATCTGCTTCCTACATGTGTGCCATTGGCTACTGACAGATATCCTAAGGACATCCTGGTAAAGTACCACTGCTAGCATGTAATGCCCCTGTGGACTGCAGCACAGATATTGGCCAATATATGTGGACATTCTGGAACACTCTTTGCAGTCCAGAGATATACACATACACAGAACCCCTTAGTGCTAAACATGTGTACCATGCATGACAATATGGATGTTAACAGCCATGTAGATGGGTATAACACATAACAACTGGTATACATATGCCACCATAGATTATGCATTCACACACCCCTGTCTAGCCTGACACATAACCGCTGGTACAGAGGTGCTATGGCCACATACTGCCCATTAGATAGTGACATACATCTGTACAGCATCCCACTGCTCTGTCTGACATACATGACTATTAAGGGAGGCCCGGCAGCAGTACATCCGGCAAGTATCTCCACATGACATCTCACTGGTAAGTACACTAAGCTGCTAGACATGTATCAATGCACTGTGCAGGCTACAGGCAGACTGGCTCAACACAGGCCATCATCTCCTATGGGAGAATGCACATGTACCTGCATATATAGCAGGCTCTGCAGGCATGTCACACTACAGGGTAAGATACACCTGTATGAAGGTGCATAACCGCATCCAATGTGAACACAGCCACATATGGTAAGCTAGCATAAAAGTGCAGTATCTGGACTATCTGTTCAACAACATCCTCATATGTGCCATTTACAGACTAACCCTACATATATTGGGCTGCTACATGGTGTGGTCTGCTGTCTGTCTGTGGTATGGGACATGTGTGTGTATGGCCCTACAAACATGTAAACCAAGGAGCAGCATGTAACATCAGATAGGATGGGACCTATAACAATGACATCTACCACAGTCTGTACACAGGCTAATGAACATGTTCACAATACACACACTGTTGACATTCACCATAGTTACACAGACCTCAGTACTGTACAAACTACCATGGAATGTCCTGGTAATGTCGTCAAATATTACCCATTCTGTACATAACATGTGTAGCAGTCTGATATCTCTCTGGCTTGCTATCAGATATTATGACACTAATGATGGTGAACAGCACATATGCACCTCTTAATGCATGACATATTTAGAAGGGTTGACAGAGTTGTGGCTGGAAGGACATACACAGGGTCAATATTGCCATGTTGCTGTGATAACCTCATACATGTACTGTCGTGGTTTACTATCAAAATTTTGAACCGTACTGCGTCGACTGTACTATCATCGAACACGGAAGTTAAAAAACGGTAATATTGATGTCAAAAAAACAATCTAGGAATGGGTTTTAACATGGGTCGAGGTAGGGGAAATGTTTGTAGTTCGGAATAATACTGAACACCTACCTCGACCCATGTTAAAACCAGTTCCTAGATTGTTTTTTTGACATTGATATTACCGTTTTCGAACTTCCGTGTTCAACGATAGTACAGTCGACCGAGTACAGTTTGAAATTTTGATAGTAAACCACTGTCGTAACAGGGTTTGTTGCAACATGTGCCCTATGAGGGATATGAAGTCAATAACTGTCAGGGATTTCACCATCTACAGACTGCAATCCTCACACTACCTTCTGCAGTTCACAGATACGTGCTCTGTGGGTAAGACATGACACCAAGGGCACAACACACTGCCCAGTCTGCAGACAACCCTGCAGATGCAAATTCCTCATAAACACAGTACTGACATGGCAGGTATTACAACATGTAGGACAGCCATATCCACACACACACTGTTAAACCAACATTACTCTAAATGCAGTATAGCAGCACCTACAGTCTGTAGTCATGTCAGGCACATCCCCCTCCTGTGTGTTGCCCTGTTTCCACAGTGTAAGTTGTTAGAGGTGAATCCCAAATCCATCTGAGATGCATTTCACCAAATGACAGAACTAGTTCCTGCCCACAGTGGATGGAAAGGGCCAACACCAAAATGATGTCCCTAGATATTGGAGTGTGTTACCACAGCTGTTCCACATGCACTCAGCTAGAGGAGGACTGCAATTGGTGCAGAGGTCATCAGCTGATCATGACCATCACTTACAAAACACAAGCTGCTGCCTAGTAAGGCAGGTGTACATTCCACATCCACCAGAGAGGGTGTGGGAGGGACAGACAGAGACAAAGTATGTCAGGGAAGGTGTGGGTGAGTAAAATGTAAGCATGTTTGTGTCACACACCTACCAGCACAGGGTTTCAAACACCTGACTGACTATGCATAGCTATCACATGTGTATGCAGTTATTACATGCGCCACATAGCATACATGTCAGTGAGCTGTCCAGATGTATATGTGCTGGTGATTGACATCTGCAACACTGTTGCAATACAGTAGGTGTAGCACATGAGCCTCTCCACATGAACAAGTGTCAGCGTCAACACAGCCACACTCTGTAAGGGACTCATACACATTGCCACACTTGGCAGGGTAACAAATAGACTTCCTAGCCAGTTGCCTTGCCACAATACAGTAATGCATACGTATCAATTGGCCTACAGCGGTTATATCCTGGGGTTCTATGGTCAAAGGGTATGTGACGGAGTCTGACATTAGACAACATGCTTCAGTATGCCAATGGGGGTGGTAATGGTTGTGAATGTGGTCGGAAGCATCATACACCACACACACAGACACAGGGTGCTAGTACCGGCATGCATGTGTGCATTGCTTCATGGGTGTGTAGTGGTTGACAGTGCCAGATGGCTGTACAAGGCTATGTGAAGGGTATACCTTGGCATCAGGCCATATGAGAATGGTCTGCATTATGGCTGAGGGATGTAGTGTCTGGAATATAACATACAGGTGGGTATAGTATTCATCATCCAGTCTCCTGGGTTACTATTGTGCATGGCCAGTGCTGTGCAATGCTTGGCATGTATATGTTCTATACACCATGACATGGATGGTGTTTGGGATGTGCACATGTCCCACATTCATGTACAGTGGCATGTGAAAGTGTACCTAGTTTGTCTGGCCCATGTTGTGTACACAGAATGTTATCATCAGATGTGACAGTCCCACCCTCATGTGGCAGGGCCAGGTAATGGAAAGCAGGTTGACCCTGCACCTACATTGATAGCATGCTACAGGTATTTCCTGGAGTCAGTAGCTTCTGTAAATACAGGGGATGTGGGTAAGGCATGGTATGTCCTTTCTGGATCACATTTGATGGAACCACAGTTCTTGCAGGCATCCAGTGGGAAACATACTGAAGGCGCACTGTCTGCAATTATGTGCCTATCGTACTGATGGACAGGGTGGCATGACCTCTGTAGATCACTGCATTCACACCATAGTTACTATCAGTCACCAATATGCAGTGCACTATACACATCTTGGCTGTTGCCTCGCCATGTGTGTGTGTATGAGACATGGGTTGAGAGTGCGCTTTGGGTAATACTGGGGTTGCTAACTGTGATTGCCTGGCCTTGATGTCACATGTATGGGTATGGATATGCACCCCAGCCTCTCGGCTATGTCAAAGCTGCTTTCCCTGTACAGTGGACATTGTGATATGTACTAGGGCCACCATATATGAAAATTGCAAAACCCACTACACATTGGGCCCAGGTGTCACACACGCACCCCCTCCTCCGCACAGTATACAAGGTATAAACACACACGACACACACCTGTCATGTCCAGGAGTAGAACCCCTACTTAACTAGTTTATTACACTACAGCACTACACAGTTATAGTATGCATCATGATGATTACTGTAGTACTCCTTCCCCAAAGGTGTATATCACATTGGCTGACATCAGCATGATTGCCACAGTAGGGCATTTGACATGCACTGAGTGTGACTAGCCTAAAATGCATTGCACCCTACACAGACATTGAAACATACACAAAACATCCAGAACTGACATGGGTGGGTATAGAACCCTACCAGGGTTTTGAATCACAATACAGTAGTACGCCGTTATGGCACACGCTACAGAGATTACTGGGTTACAACCTTCCCAGAGGTGTATTTCAGGGTGGATGACATCAGCAGCCTTACCAAGGTAGAGCAGTTAAATTGTAGGGGGTGTGCCTACCCTAAAAAGCATTGCTTTCTACACAGACAGACACAGTTGCCAAGGCTGGGGTTAGAACTCCTACTTAAGTAGTTTACCACACAAGAGCAGTACACAGTTACAGCACACTTCACAGAGATTACTTACCTATTACTTCCCCAAAGGTGTATTTTACAGTTGATGACATTGGCACACTTGTCAAAGTGGATCATTGGAGGTTGTAGTGTCTGTGAATGGACTCATAAGCATTGCTCCCTACACTGAGAAAGGAACACACACACACACAAACATCCACACTTGCCATATCAGGGAATAGAACACCTAACTACATAGTTTACCACACTAGAGCAGTTACAGGACATGCTATGGAGATTACTGGGCTACAGCTTCCCAGAGGTGTATTACTAGGTGGATGACATCAACTGCCTTGCAAAGGTTGAGCATTTTAATTGTGAGGAGTGTGGCTAGCCTAAACAGGCATTGTTCTCTACACAAACAGACACACACAGGTGCCATGTCTGGGGATAGAACTCCTACCTAACTAGTTTATCACACTACAGTGGCATGCAGTTACAGGATGCACTATGGGGATTACTAGGCTACAGCTTCCCAGAGGTGTATTACTAGGTGGATGACATCAGCTGCCTTGCAAAGGTTGAGCATTTGAATTGTGGGGAGTGTGGCTAGCGTAAAAAGCATTGCTCTCTACAAAGATAGACAAACACACACACACAGTTGCTAAGTCTGGGGATAGAACTCCTACCTAACTAGTTTATTACACTACAATGGTACACAGTTACAAGATGCGCTACAGAGATTACTGGGCTAAAGCTTCCCAGTGGTGTATTACTAGGTGGATGCCATCAGCTGCCTTGCAAAGGTTGAGCATTTGAATTGTGGGGAGTGTGGCTAGCCTAAAAAGCATTGTTCTCTACACAGATATGCAAACACACACACACACACAAACACAGTTGCCATGTCTGGGATTAGAACACCAACCTAACTACTTTATCACATGACAGCAATACGCAGCTACAGGATGTGCTATAGAGATTACTGGGCTACAATCTTCCCAGAGGTGTATTTCTAGGTGGATAACATCAGCAGCCTTGCCTAAGCTGTGCATTTAAATTGTTGGGGGTGTGACTACCCTCAAAAGCATTGCTCTCTACACAGTCAAACAGACATGAACACAAACACACAGACAGTTGCCAAGTCTGGGATTCGAAGTCCTACCTAACTAGCTTATCCCACTACAGCAGTATGCAGTTATGGGATGCGCCACAGAGGTTACTAAGCTACAACTTTCCCAAAGGTGTATTTCACATTGGATAACCTCAGCGGGCTTGTCATAGTAGGGCTATGGGGATGGCAGTGTGTGTGCATGGGCCATTACCCATTCGTGTAGGGGTTGCCACGACACATGCAAACACACACAGGGTCATATTTCACAGGTACGTGTATACAGTTGCTAGATGACTACTTCCTTGTACAGTCATGTTGCACAGCTGGCACGTGCACCACATGATCTGTAATGCTGACAGATACTGGTGGCTAGTATCTGCAGTGAGTGACATCTGCACCTCATGTGTTTGGGGCCCTTTGGCTGTGTGCTGGGTGGGAAAGGCCTGGATGGCTGCTTGTCACAGTCACCCTCTTCTACACATCTATGTCCATCTACCTTTGACTTATTATAGTGTGTTGTTCTTACATATATGTCTGTATTCCTATCCACTGTGTGTGCAAGGCATGAGTGGTGCATACTGACGAGTGTCTGCACTAACAACTCCGACTGTCAGATATGTCTGGTCCACTCATGTTAGCAGACATGGCCTTCATGCGTTTAAGTGTGTGAGCATGCCCAGTATGACCTGTCAGCATGTTGTTGCCTTACATTAACTTCATTTCTCTAAGTGTATGAGCATGCCCAGTAGGACCGTCTGTATCGCATGTGTGGGTCAAGTCCAGATAGTTTGTACTGCAGTGCTGACCTTTGTGTTGTACACCAACAGGTAGCATGCTGTCTCTGCAGGGTATCCATCAATAATTTGGAATTGACCGTTACTACATTTCTGCATAGCGGGGGGGCACACCTGACTGTTACTATATGTCTCTGTAGGTTGAGGGGATGGCACACCTGACTATTTCTACATTTCTACACAGGATTGGGGGGTACACCTGACTGTTACTATATGTCTACGTAGGATGGGGGGGCACACTTGACACTTATACACATTTGCTGGGACTGTACTGGTATGTTGGGTACTCCATTTTTGTCTGTAGTCTTACCTATCGTGCTGGCTACAGACATACCAGTGTAATACAGATCGTGGCTTTGGTTGCCCTACATATTACTGTCTGACTTCCTACCCTTCAGAATCCAGTTTTTTCGTGGAAAGTGTTGCTTTTGCCAGTATTCCTACCCTTCAGAACTAACATCCCACTGCCTGCCCTGCTGTGGTCTGTCTGTGTAGGCCTGGGGGGGAGGTTAACCATAGCCATCATTCTGGGCCATGGCACTGACTCTGTTTGGGTTTGTCTACACCTGTCCTGCTTGCTGACACTGTTGTTGGATATGTGAACCATCCTGACTGGCATGTGTAGGTCATATGGACACACATGTCACTCAGCATATTTCCTGCAGTGGGTTTTGTCACCCTTTGAGGTACTGGCTACTATGGTGACTCCAGTATGTTTTACAGACAGATATCATGGTGCCACTATGGGTGTCTACTGTCTGCTGCCATAACATCCAGCCACCCAATTCCCTTGCATGTTCACATTCATACCATAACTACAGGTAATGACACATTCTACTCCATATGGCAATTGGTAGGTTGATTGTGGGGGTGCCAGACTTGTGGATGGTGCTGATGGGCTGCCAATGTTGGATGCACATAGTACACTCCCTATACATGGTTGGGCACAGGTAGTGTCATGTTTGGCATCCCTTTTACTGTGTGTGCGAGTCAGAGTGAGGTGTCATTCCATGGGTCCCTACTGTAACAGTGCATGTGCTATGCGTTGCCTCTTTGTCAAGGCCATTGCATACTGGGCACGCCTCCTTCTGCCTACTGGGGCAGGCTCAGGTTGTTCCTCCTCCAGGTCACTCTGTGCCTGTTCAGGCCTTGGCATTGGTGGGGGGCTGTGTGGCCCTGCCCCATGCTGTTCCTGCTGCAGCTGTTTCTGCAGGATCATGTTGTGTAGCATAGCACATACCATAACAATTTGGGTACATGTAGCTGGTGAATACTGCAAGGCTCCACTGGATGTGTCCAGACACTGGAACCGTGACCTGAGCATCCCAAACACATGCTCTATTATATGTCTGGCCTGGGTGTGTGCCTCATTATGGCATTGTTGTTCAGGTGTGTTTGCATTTCTGATGGGTGTCATCAACCATGGCTCCAGTGTGTGCCCAGCATCCCCCACTAGGTGGCCGTAGGGGATGTCCCCACTGGCAAATCTCTGGTACAGCTGTGTCAGATGCCATATGTGGAAATCGTCATAGCTTCCAGGGCAGCCTGCACACACATTCATTATAATGCCCTGGGCATCATATACGACTAGGCAGTTGATGGAGAGGATACCCCTGTGGTTGATGTAGACCCTACTCTGCTCACCGGGTGGTGCTTTGATGCATATGTGCATGCAGTCTATAGCACTCACTACCCCAGGGTTCATGGGTTCATAGGTAGGTACTAGGTTATTAGCTCTAGAGCCTGTTTAAGCCTAGCCAAAATGGTACCCTGGCTTTTGCCACCCAAGAAAATTATTTTTCTGTGCCCCTGTCGAGCAAAGCCACAGAAGCTATGTTAGGAACCTGGGTGGAAACTCACAGATATGCTCAGAATTAGTCCAAAATGATAGAAAAAACAGTGAACCCACAGACATTGCCAACATACTGGCAGAGACAGTTTCAAACTTCACCCTCTCCCCCTAAAGGAGAGATAATATCCCAGCCGAGGCGCCCTAGCCGGACATCTCAAATGCACAGGTGTGAAAGCTGCCTCTCTCTCTCTAAAAACAGCATCAATGGGACCGGGTGGTGTGCCCGTGGTGTGCCTGTGTGCTACTGAGGAATTAAATTAAACACAAAACAGCTGTTTAATCTCAGCCAGCCCACAGAGATACGGATAAGTGGTGGCGCGGCGGCCGCTGGTCCCCCCACTCTAAGGTGGCGCCCACCCCCCCTGAAAATTGCACAGCCCTACAACAAAAATAGTCAAAGTCTTTTATGAAGGATCATAATGGAGCTCATAAAAAGCATCATAAACAAGAATAGGGGAATTGCAGACATTGGACCGCTTTGTTGGCTTTGGAAGATCATGCCTTTTGAACTTGGTTGACTTCTCTTCTTGAAATAGTCACCAAGGCCATTGATGAGGAAGGCAGGCATACAGACCATACTTTGACCTTGCAAAGCTTTTTACACAATACCCCACTTTCACACAATTGTAAAAAAGCTTACTAAAGATGTAAACCCATATGTAATAAGAAGATGGGTTGCAAACTAGACAGTTGCACAGGGTTAGAGTTGTTGTAAGTTGCTGGCGTGTGTCAGACTCTGGGCCGTCTACCCCACCACAGGTAGGCTCCCAATGTCCCCATTGCTATTTTCCATCTCTGGACTCAGGCATGAGTACAGGTGCACACTGGGCGAGACTTTGGCGTTTGCAAATTTGCAGAAACTGCCAAACTGAAGAAGAAGAGGAAATCAGCATCGGACCGCGACACGGAGGCAGAAGGATCAGAAGAGCACCTGGCTGGTGAGTCCTGCATGCAAAAAAATGGTAAAAAAATGTATAGCTTCCATATTAAGATAAAGGTAAAAGGTAAACAAGGCCATAGGTGGCAATCCACTACCCACAGAAGAAGGAAGCACAGGACCTGGGGACCCAGGTGACCATCACCCTTTTTCTTTGCTCACATTGACCTTTGGCATTGAAAGACAAATCACATTGCCCAGATGATCCTGATACATTCACATCCTCACATCCAGAGACCTTCACATCGTCAACTATGTCTACCTGCCATCTGTGACATGTGACCGCTGCAGCAATTGGAGAAAGTACAATTGACCTGGCAAAGGACCCAAGGAGGACAAAGGAAAAAAGGAGAAACAAAAAAAAGTTAAACATGCTCTGAACCAAATACTCCACTCATCTCATTGATCACCTCAGCCTCTCACAAGACCATGTCGCCTGACATATAATACCATGTGCAACGAGAACATAACCACCCTCAAAACTCAAATGCCATGTAACCCTCAAACCAAGAGCGGAATACTTACCTTAAAGATAGATATAAATAGACATGCTGGAGAGGAGGATTTAAACCTCAGATGCGCCTAGGATAGAATAATCTCTGAGTGTTAGAGATATGACCCGAGATGGACTCTGTCTGTGGATCTAGACCTGTGGATGGGAGACTGCAGGATGGGGAAATCTAATCATCTCTGGGTCACTGCTTTGGGTTTACACAACAAACTAATAGGCACAGTATTTTTTCATATAACAACAAACTAATGGGCACAGTATTTATAAAGCTATGGACTTTTAAATGCCTTAGATAGCATAGCTGAAGTGATCCCTGGGGTGAATTTCCTATTTCCCATTCAATCATCAAGATTTTTCTTGAAGAGTGCTAATGAGGAGCTCTGTTTGACATAGATAGGTAGTCTGTTCCAGAGTATGAGAAGTCTCTGGGACAGGAATCTATCCCTCCAGCATGTTCTGTTTATTGTGGTGACAAGGTTTAGGTCCCAAGAGCGTGTAGCTTGGAGGGATTGGGATTTCTTTAAGTGGAGCATGTCCAACAGCTCTGGGTTTGACATACCTTTGTATGTTAGGCAGAGAGCACCTCTGAGTAGGTGATATGCGACGGAGTAAAGCTGGAGTTTTTTTAGATGGTCTGCGTAAGACATCTGTTTGAGGCCAGTAATCCTCTTTGTGAGGTATTTCTGTGGCCTTTCCAGTTGTTGTAGAGGTCTTGTGAGGTACATACCAAAAGGGGCATTATACTCTATAATGGGTCTAATGAGTGATTAGTAGAGGGGAACAATGACCTCTTTTTTTCTGAATGAGAAACCTTTTGTGATGAGGTGAGCCATGTAGAAGGATTTCCTGACCACTGTGGCAATGTGATTATCAAAGGAGAGACTACTGTCCACCTGTGTCTCAAGGTCTCATCACACTTTCGGTGTTAAGTAGACTACCACTTATGTGGTAGTTCATGGGTACAGAATTTTACCAAAGGGGATGACAATACACTTTTTGACATTGAGCTTCAGGCCATTGCTTTGACACCAGGCATCTGTCTCAGTGAGGCCCTTTTGTAGTATGTCCACATTGTTAGGAGTTTCGATTATGGCTCCTAGTTTGCAGTCATCTGCAAACTTTGTTAACCAAAGACCTTCTGTGTTTGCCTGTACTTCAGAGAAGTAGATACCAAACAGGAGAGGACCCAGTACTGAACCCTGTGTACTCCACTTGTCACTGGTCTGAAGTCAGATTTGGAGTCTGCTACTTTCACAGTGTGGGTTCTGTCCATGAGCCAGTTGGCAACCCATCTTGTGACATAGGGATTTATACCTAGTTTAGTGAGCTTATGTATAATTCCAGAGTGGGGGATGGTGTCGAAAGCCTTGGTGAGATCTAGATAAGCTGTGTGAACCACCTTACCCTCATCTATGGCTTTGGTGACTGCTTCAAAGATGTAAATCAAGTTTAGGAGACATGATCTGTGTTTTACAAACCCGAACTGGGTAGGGTCCAGAGTTTGGAGATTACCAATGTCTTTGTTTATGAGTTCCATGATGATAAATTCCATGGCCTTGCAGACCTGTGGGTATTCTGCTATTTGGTGGAAGAGACATATTGCTGGTCAACATCTCATGGGTGTTGAGGAAATATACGTGATCACTGGCATGTGCTGACATGGCATCCAGGAACTGCTGGAATACTCTGGATGCTCATGCCTGTGAGATCCCCATGATATCCCCAGTTGTGCTTTGGGAGGTACCTGTGGCTAGTATACCTAGGCCTACACATACCTTGGTATCCACTGGGATGGGTTTTCCTTGGTCAGTGTGGTGTGACAGGTGTGGCTGGCACACTTCAGCACATTGCTGTAGGAGGTCCCTGTCCACCCTATAGCACTCCACTATCTCCAGCTCATGTAGCCCCTGGTAGGTTACCCTGGGTCTGTACACTCTTCTCCATCTCCTCACTGTGAGTTGTTCAGCAGCATTCACATCTTCACCACCCTCAGCCTCTTACATATGTTGTTCTATGTTGCCTGCTGCAGCCCTTCTCATTTTGTAGGTTTGTTAGTTAAAATCTCCCCGCTTGTATACACCGGTGGTGTAGAGTGTGGGAAAAACCAGAGGGGAAGGTGTTTGCTTCATTTATAGTAGTGTTCTGGGCTGGGCTGGTCTGCTGCCTGTGTAACTGGCTGATTCTGATACATTTCTCCTGCCAGCTATGTTAGTTCTTCTTGATTACCTTCCTACTGCTGTTTTCCCTTCTCATTGCCTTCCAGTTTGAGCCCGTGTGCTCGCCGCGCAATCAGAGTGCTCAAATGTGCACACTACTACTATTTCCTGGTTTAACCTCTTTTTTTTCTTCCTGTACGACCTGGTGTGTAGCGGCCACACCCGCTTAGGCTTTGTAAGGACTGCTAGGCAGGTTTAGACACACCCCCTAGCTTAGCTGTGCTAATTTGGAGCAACCCCGAGCCACAGGGCTCCAGTCCGCTTACAGTATGCCTGACACACACCCCCATGATATCACCTACCTCCTAGGCTTGCACCCAGCTATTCCTACTCTTACAATATTGGGACCTGATTCACATCCTGGGGAAAACTGGGATTAACTATCCTTCCCCTCATTTGCATAGGATTGCCTGCTAATGCATAGTTACATATCTTACACTGAGCCTCCCCCCTTAGCAACCACTACTCACTGGCCAGGTTGTCTTCTGCCTGCCATTGACTTGCATGGCAGAATACTGATTTTAGTTAGAATGCTTAATTTAGGTTTGTTTTGTTATTTTCCCCCCTATCCCATTTGCGCACCACTGCCCTATGCTTAAACAGCCGAGATCAGCTAATAAGAAATAAAAGTTGATTTTTTTTAATTTTGTACTGTGTGCAATGCCAATGGCCTTATACTTGGCCATTGGCATGCTTACTATGTGATATGCAGACTTTATCTGGGGCTGTCATAGCTCCGTTTTGGATTTTGCTGAAATGTACTCGGTTACTAACCGAGTACATTTCTGCTGATTGCACTAGTCCTGCATGGATGGTTGCAAGCTTCCTGGATTGCAAATTCACCTCATTTGCATGGATTTCTCCTGCAAATGGGGTGATTTGCATACAAGGGCCTCGTCCGTGCAGGATTAGTGCAGGAGCTCTCGTGCACACCCCTGCAGGCTGTTCTTGGATAGCACGGCAGACATATTGCCTGCTTGACCTCCTGCACCGATATTGCATGCCGTGCAAGCTTTTGAGAACCGGGGGACAATTATTTATAAAATTCCAGATAGCTGGGCTTGTAGTGTGACAATTACCATTTCTTAAGTTAAACCAGCAAAATTCATAAGTGTCAGTAGACTGCAAATGTAAAAAGTATCACCACTTGATACTAATACACTCATTGTTCAAATGTATGTGTAAGTATTTTCCACAAATAAAGAGGTAATAAAAATAAAATTGACTGATAAAGATTTGATTAATGTGCAACAATTTGCACATTTATTGTCTGCATTTCTTCATTGTCTCTTTTTCTTACTTTAATTATACATTCCTTTGTGCTTCTTTATTTTCTTTTTTACCATTTCTTTTAATTTTTCTACATGCCCAGAATCCTTAGGATGAGCCCCAGGTTAGGGAACACTCACCATATGCCCATCCGTGGATGTCCTCACAGAGTTGGGATGGTGGTACGACTTCTGTAGGCACCCTGGTACATGGCAGCCTAGCAGGCCTCACTGAATATGGGCTTTGGGTCTTGGATGAAGATGTAGTGAAGCAGGTAGTGGACGAGCACCTTCAAACAAATGAGGCTTCTCTTCATCAGGTAGAAGACTTGCTGTCCAGATCAGCATCAACCACTGCACCACCACAGGCCTCTGCCGTCTCAACATATGGTTGTCCACTGCAACACCATTGGGCAGTTTGTTGATTCTTGACTGTTGTTGGGCTGGAGTCTTCTTTACCCCACCCCTTTTCATATCCTAGCTCCTCCACCGTCTTATATAGATATAAAAATGAGGGGGGGTCTATCTCTATCCCCCAACAAAAACATAATGCTTGAGAATTGAGAGTTCAATCAGTCCTTGGTTTACCCAAATACAATTCTAAGCATAGTTCATTTTAAGAACTGTTTAAGGCAATTATCTGGGAGTTATGTAACAACATATGGTTCTGTCATACTGCAGTCTACTTAAACTGTTTGAAAACAGTTTTGCAAACCTCACCAAACTAAGAATTTACTGCAACCACTGGTATAAAATAACTTTATCTCTGAGACTGCTGTGTAGTTTAATGCTTTATTTTGCTTAAAATGCAACAATCTTGAAGCTGACTATATTAGTCCACCCTACTCTATGCATCCCCCATACTTACAAACCTTAGACAGAGAGACCTACACAAGCTGGGTGCTTGTTAGAACAAAATTGTTAAATTTGTCACTGGAACCACCTACCGCTGCCATCATTGTATTTCCCTTAAAGAACTAAACTGGCTAGAACTCACACAACTCTTTCACTTTAATCAACTCACCCTCGTTCATAAAGTTATTAACCACCCCATAACATCCCTTCCCTTCAAACCCTTCTCCAACCCTATCACTCCACTAGTCCCCTAAGATCAAGCAACAAAAATCAACTCACTGTTATCAAACCCAAAAACTCAGCAGGTGAAGCCATATTTTCATGTACCATATCTAAACTTTGGAACAATCTTCCACCCTCTATAACTACTCTACCTTCCAGCAGCCTTTTCAAGACTGCACTCAAATTCCACTTAAATTTGCACTGGCTTTGTCCTTGTTCTAATCTAGACTAACACCTCCAGCCTTACCCCCCCCCCATTTAGACTCTTAACCCAACTATACTACCGCCACTACTAACCCCAGTCAGAATTAGCTAGTTGTCTTTACATACTTTAAAATGTCGTATGACAACTTTGTTACTAATATTATAAATGACAAGAAACTATCTTAACTTGCAACATTTACTGTATAGACTGTTGATGATCAATATCTTGTTATTGTATTAAAGCTAACAACCTGTAATGTTGTTTACTAATACTGCAACTTTGTATCTCTATTTATTATGTACATGATGTGGAGCTTTTCTCCCCAGGCATCTGCTGGAAAAGGACCTGCGTCCAGTCGGAATTTCCCGGTAAACAAATGTAAATAAATAAATAAATAAATTAGTTATGGGGGTAGGGGATATGAGAAATGTAACCCCTGTGTGTGGTAGCTGTGATGGGGGCTTGTTCCCTGCAGAAAGACTACATGCTTTGATGTCTGACATACTGTAGGTTTACCTTGCAGAAGTTCAGCTACAAATAAGGACATTCAGTGCCACCATGATCAGGATTCAGAAACGGGGTCAGCTGTGAACTGTAAGGCTGTGGCAAAAAAGGCTTTTAGTGTGAACAAAGAAACCTGCAATTCAGAGACACATTAGCTGCAATGAGATAAGACCTCATTTTTAGTTCATTGTTTTCCTGTCCTTGTGGCAATCACTTGTGGTGGTCAATGCATCAAGTTAACACAGGAACCGCCTTCATTCATTCTCCTACATATATACACACATCCAAATATACACACACAAAGGGGGAAAACACCCATACCTCTTACCTGTCCTTAAGTTTACAGAATGTCCCTAAGTTGTTACTGTCGCTTGTAAACCTGGAATGATTGCAATCTTTAATACTGTCATAAATTAGAGTTTTATTCTTCTATTGCTCAGTAAATGCACCAGAATGCAAGGCTTATTGCTCAATTAGCTTTTTAAGTGGATTAGAGTAATATGATGAAAGAATCCCTGGTGTCATTAAGTGTCATCCTGGCTTTGTCCGGACATCCTGAGCATGGCCTGGCTTTGTCCGGACATCCTGAGCATGGCCTGGCTTTGTCCAGACATCCTGAGCATGGCCTGGCTTTGTGCAGAGGTTTTGAGCATGGCCTCAGGAATGATGCACCTTTACAGTCAATCAGCAATGTCTGGCATTAGGATGTCCTAGCTCATTGTCATTTGTAACTTCTTGCTACACATCCTGTTGCTCTATTAACATTTGAAAACATTTCTGTATTATGTAAAATGTTTCCATGTGGTCTATTGTCCCCCTCACATATTTCATTTACTGTTTGTTAAAGGACAGTAACATGATTCTATTATTAAATGCTCAACTTCTCTGTCAGCTTTCCCCCTATTTACTGTCCCTGCTCTGAATAGACAACAACACAGCATTTAAAATATTTTAAATTGACTGTTTATCTCCACTAGAACAGTACCTTGCTGTACTGAGGTGGTTTCACTTTCAAAAAACTTTTATCCCACCCTTGCCGCAGTCCCAAATTCATTGATGTCATCAATGCCACTGAATACAGGTAGTTTTCTGGATAGTTGCCTTCCCAAACTGACATCACCATGACTGTCCTAAAAACCCACTCATATTGTGATGTCACAGCTTCCCGGTCATTCCCCTACCCACACAGAAAGTAAAGGCTAGAACAAGGAAACAGTACATGAGTCAAGTCTCCTGTTGTGTGCTGTCAATCACAGAAGGTAACAGCTTAAATTACCCTTAGCACTTTGACAGCTAGGGAAGTTAGGTGTGAAGGGGATGGGAGACGAGTCGAAGTAGTACAATTCAAGCTTCACAAAAAATGCAGTTTAGACATTCTAAATCGAAGCAGCAGTAAAAAGCACATTGAAAGTCTGTTCTATGGCATTTGCACTATTTGTGTTTTAAGTAGTCATTGAATGGCATGAAATGTTACTTAAAACTGACTGAAAGACAGTAGTGTATGCATGTAAAATTAATGCAGTGACAGGAGCTTTAGGAAGAAGAAGGCCTGCATGATGTAACCTTTTACAGACAAGCACTGCATTTTGGAATACCTAGAGGCAGACTAAACAATCAGAATAACTTCGAGATACCAGATGCCATGTGGTCAGACTCAGAAATTATGTGTAAAATATTTAAAAACCTATAAATAATCCCAGAGTGGTGTTAAAATGTAGGATACACCAAACCATGATGAAATAAACATGTTTTTTGAGTCTGTGGGTGTGGTTCTCCTTTAACCTAGGGGTATTTAAAAGGTATGGAAGTCCTCAACACACACACATATACCAATAGACATCACATACACTCATGAGTGCACACTCACATACACATATATACACACACCCACAGGCATCACTACAACACACACACACAGAAATACTCACTCAAAGACATCATCACACACATACTCTGCACATCAAACATCCCCCCACCAAATTGTACTCATGTACACACCCATATACACACAAACACACCAAACTGCCCTACTTATCCCCTAAAGAACCCCCCTACTGTGAACTCCCAGTGAGATGCACACATACATACATACACACAGTTACCAGATATCACTCATACCCCTGCATGCATTAATACATGCAGCCACACATATACACACTCCCAACACTTCTTCTCCACTAAACTCCCAGACACATACCTCTAATGCAGTCTCACACCCTGAAAGTAAAGGGTGTATGCAAGTTATTGGCTGAGTTAATTACTAAGGCTGGTGGCAAGGATTTAGGCAGCCTAGCTGTTATATAAATTGCTCAGTTGCATAAAGCACTTACCACTTGCATTTCTGGGTGACGAGCACATGGCTAGTTACAGTATGCTGTTCCTGTGGAATGCCTCATTAGGTGGCATGCCCACTGTGGTTCTGCACTTCTTTGTCTGAAGACACTGAGTAAGAACTACCTCTGAATCAGAACCTGACACCATTAGGAGTAGAAAGAGCTTACCCCTGGTGGTCACATTTATGATTCTCAGCCCATCTTTGCAAACCTGAGTTTTATAGAACTACCATGTATTTGCACAGATTTATAGTTTTTCAGTGTTACACTTGTTCATAAACTTATCTTGAGACTGAAAGGACGTATGATTTCAAGTACTAACACGGTTATTCACATTGGAGTATTTTTACAAAAGAGGCTTTGAAGTTTCAATAAAAATTTCATCTTCAAGTCTTATATGAATTTATTTATTCATTTTTTAATTTATTACTCAGTTTATGAGAACAGTAACAGATTCCAATAAAATTGTGATAAGATCTATGCCCATGTGTCAAAGGCGCCAGGTACAAGTACCTTGCATTTTAAAATGCAGGTATGCATTATCGTATTAGGACACAATGTATACCGCATCATAAGTATTGTGAATTGAAATAATATACTTTACATGAATCCTATTTATGAATACATTACCATTTTATTACCTATGGAAATAATATACTGTATTTACTACCCTGTTGCTGGTATTAGTTCCAAAATAAAAACAAATGTATTTTTCATACTACACCTGCAATAGAGGTAACATACAACAGTCCTCATGCATCTCCCATGAAAATAGATACCTATGTGCCTATGCCTAATGAATATAATCTAATTAAAAAAATAAAAGCAATCAAAGTTGAGTTCAATACATATAATAACAGGGTTACCAATACCTCCTACTTTGTAATACGTTTGTTTGGTGAAGCAGTTTTGTAGCTCTCATCGGTCATGATTCTGTACCATATAAACAGAGTAGTTTTTCACTAATACCCAATATTTATCCAGACAGAAGCAGGGTGGATACAAGTTTTCTGTTTTCCTATGATTTTGTGTTAAAGTGGTGGCAGCTACAGTGTTGAAGTCAGTTACTAAAACATCTCGCAGTCCATTCTTAGAGCAGTGACATGCATACTTATTATTCTCTGAGGCAGTGTTTACACTTTAGACTTTGAAGTTTCAAACATTAATCAGCTTGAAAAGAGTTGCTCTTGGCCTTGGTTCATGTCAAAAATTATTTGAATACCTTCAGTAGCCCATTCTGTTTAATGTAGCTTTTACTTATTATTTATTTATTTATGGAAATCATGGTTTCTTGCATGATCGGCTTATAAGGAATTATGTACGTCTGTGGAGAATGTGTCACACAGAAATGTATGTACATAGTGGCATCATCATCTTCAGCATGTCCTCACGGATGTAGCCAGACATACATGATGTGTACCGTGGCACACACTCAAAAATAATCGGTTTATTTTGGGGAATAAGGTGGGTGCTTGAATTTAGTTTGATGCTTTTCTGCAGGTTTATGCTTGTACCTTTAATTAAATAGCTTTTTGTTTCCAAAATGCATGGGTGGATAATTGGTTTCTTTGCTTAATCCTGTCATTTTAGGAGTTTTTGAAAATATATACAATCCAGAAACATGCATTGACTGGAGTTATGGGGTCTATACTTTTGTTGGGGAGGGGGATACATTATAGAATTTGGAGTAAAGTTCCAAAAATCTTGGCTATATCCCCTGCACAGAGTAATAGTGGTAATGACAGACAGTTTAATAATTATGTACGTAAGAAGGTTGGATAACAGCAGGAAAGACGTAATTAAGGTATATGAGATGTTGTGAAAGTAATAACTGAGTCTGAAGGTGAAGCAGAGGTATTTTATGGATACCTGGGAGCACTTAAGTATGTTAATTAAATGCACTTACGACAAAAACTAATATGTTACTTGCTGTAGTGTAAGGACAACCGTAAGATAATGCAATAATAACAAAAATTAAAAGAGTAGATGTACTTTTAAATATTACCCTGTACTGCCAACGTAAAAGTCCTTTCACTGTCTTGGAGAGTATTGGATATGTCCTAATTTACTGCCTGGTCCTTGCTACTATGGACATTGCTATTTTTAATTAAAATAGAGAGAGAATTCACAAGTTTGGCAGTAAGAACTAATTGGACAACAATTATAACACAACAGGTGCCAAGCAAGTGCAGAAAATCTGTACTTACTACAAATAACTAGTGCAGTATAGTGACAGAATTAATAATCATGCTGATTTATGATAACTGAGGCACTCCACAGATAATAAACGTACTGCCAGGAACATCAAAACAATTCACTTGCTGAGTACCATTTCACAAGAAAGAAAAAAAACACCACTGCTGCTTTATTTATGATGTATAATTTAACTGTTAAAATAGTGAAGTAGAGTAACACTGAAAATATGTGACACTGAAGCAACGAAGGCGGCAGTAATAGTAATATTTGAAATGTCTTTTGATAATACTGTCACAGGAAAGACAAATGGCACACATTTTAGTATCAAATAATAAGAGATCAGCGGAGGGCATTTTGAAATGTTAAACTACAAGTTAGACAAGAGTAAAATGACAGAACGAGGAAGATGATGAGGTACGATTATACAAAGTGCCAAGTGATGAGGTAACGCTATGATGTAACATGTTGGGAGGTAACAACCTAATAGTCATAAAGTCAGTGAAAAATAAGAGAAGCTAACTATCAGCAAAACTTAGTGCCGAAGGTATAAAAACAAAGTACATGGCATAAAATAAAAAAATGATTATTCCAGAAACAAAATGATTTAATGAAGCAGAATGCTTTGAATTAAAAATCAGAATGTGTTAATACTAATCTATGGACCTAAAATACGCTAATAACAATACATTACTTATACAGAACACTTGCAATTAACATAATTGCATGTTTTCTGATATAAAATTAGCTGCTGCTCATGGCTTTCTCTTCTTTGATGAAGGAAGGCACTGCCACCTAGTGTCAAGATTAAGCAACTACACATTAAAGTCAAGGCGCACTAGTATTCCTGATTAGTACCACCAGACTTTGGAAGTAAAAATATCAAAAGTATGGCAACTCGCAGAACTACCCCACACAAATGGTCTGACTGTCTGCCACCTAGAAGTTTGAATAATAATACAGATTGTTTACAAGCTTGCCTTACTCCTGGATTTTAATTATTGCAAACCACCCACTACTTTATCTTCCTTTTATACAAAGTCTTACATAATGTATAAATGCAACAGAGCAGGTTTGAGTTTTGGAGGCACTCATTCCAGGTGCCTAAGTCCTCTCCCCATTCCTCTTTTATCTCCAGTAGCATTTCAGAGGATACATATTCCCAGGCTGGTTTATTACGTATTATTGTAGCTGGGCACAGAATTCATGGATGAATAGATGGATGAACGCATAATATTCATTTTTGTATTAGCACATATTCCTCCCTCTTCAGTATTGTGGCACCCCTCCATATTTGAGATGTTTAAACAATTGCCTTTCCCAATCTAATTTTATCATTGCATTATTTCACCTTATTGTTCCATACAAAAACCTTGGAGGCAACTATATAACTATGATTTTGTCATATGAAACAACCTTCTTTAACTAAGAAAGTGCAGCAGTCGTATGGGGGTTATGGTTATATCTCTCAACGTCTTTGCTGAATAAATCTGGACAAAGCCAGAAATAATGGGAGTGGGGGAGGGGTGCAACAAATACCCAGAATCAGGGACATTTTAAATATTATTTTAACTCACTTAATATGATAATAGGACAACAGGTTTTGCACCAAAATGCATTTTCTGAAGAATAACAGAATCTTAATGTCTGATATTATAGACTGACTGGAATCCTCAACAATTTACCAGAAAATCACAAATTTATGATAGACAGTCAACAATATGAAGCAGAATCACAGTTCCTCTGCAAAATCAGGAACAGTTAAGGGGCATGGCATATCAAAGGTTTATTGAGCACATTGTCTTCCTAAAACTAGCTGCACACAATTGTTTCACATTATCAGGGTCACTGAAGTTCCTCCAATGTATGGGCATATCATACTTTGCAGTGGAATCTTTAATGCACCGTTAAATTGGTGGAGGACATCTGCATGTTTGGATGGCCTCATACAAATTAGTTGCATATCACTGTTCTGCACTGTAGGCACTGTAAGTACTGAGCACTGACTCTGGAAGCACTAAGCAGTTCCAAATGTTTATTTAATTTCCTGCAGTCAAAGGTACTTAAAGTTCTTTAAATTCTACAGCAAAATCTAAGGTCTCTGCTTACTAGAAGGCAATACGGAATACAGTTTTCTGATTGTGCTGCAATCCTCACTGCATGAGCTCTTGTATTAAAACCTTTGAAATTTCGAATGTCTGCAAACTGATATATTGCAAAATGTGAGGGTTGGGCTCAAGCTATCCCACCCATTGGGTTTACAGTGTTTAGGACCATCATCCATTCCCACTTTTCAGTTTCATGAAGGTTTTTATATTTACTTTATTTACTTACCCTTAGCTGACTAGGTTAGTAGGTTAGTACCACTATGCTAGTGGCCTCTTTTTCAGGGAAGACCTGAGGTGGCATTCATTTTACTAGTAAAATATTGGCTAGGACATCGGTGAACTTCCGCACTCCTCTTGCATAGGGGGACTATTTTCACCGTGGTACTTCCTGTCTTCCAGTCCAGGCACACAGGCAGCTTGGAGAAGCAAGAAGCTGGTCTGAGTGAATATGGAGGTTGGTAAGGGTTTTCTTGCTTACGGTGTTGTTATTCAGACAGTAGATGTGTTGGATTCACTAGAGAAAGAATTGAAGGTGAAGAAGAGGTAGAGAGCACAGTATGGTGTGATGGAGACAGTGGAAAAGGCAGTCAAGCTTTTTCAAAGGCAGGTTAAGGTGTTGGACGCAGAAAATAGGAACTCTGAAGATTCTTTCCAGTGGAACTTATTTGAGTCAGAAGTCACAACATAAGATTGTGCTGTTACAATCCTCCAGTCGGGAGAGTTTCAGGATGATATATTGTTGGACATGGTGGATGAAATCGAGCCAGAAAATGGAAAGGACTTGCAGTGGGGAGAAATGATGGACAGGATACAGAAGGAAGAAGTGCAGCAGAGTGAGGATATGCAGGTAGGAAAAAAATTGTATGAAGATACAGTGAAAGAAGGGATGTGTAGTAGAACAGAAGAGAAAGAAATACATTTAAGGAAAAAGAGACTGTCTAAAGTTCAAATTGAAAAGAAGGAAGATGCAGAAATGGACAGATATAATGTACGGGACAAAGTAATTAAGGCACTCAAGATTAAACCAAATGAGGTAAGAATATTTATTTATATTAATAAAGAGACTTTTTGTGACATTATTTGAGACTGGGCAGATAATGTAGAAATTTATAGAAGAATACAAGAAAAAGACTGTTCATCATGGAAGTTACATATTCTCAAGATCTTTTTTTATGGAAACTAAGAACAAAATTAGTATTCAATATATACTCAAGCTCTTCTTCAGGGGAAACTAAGATAAAATAGTATTCACTTTAGGACTGAAGTTGAAAAAGAGATTTTAAAAAAAACATTTATTAAATGTATGCAATGATGTATTGAATGTATCCAAAGTGTATGATAATAGGGGTTTATGGACTAGGGTGTGGGATTGTAATGTGATACTGAAACTGGAAAATTACAGTATTGTGCAAATTCCAAGTATTATTACTGTTGAAGACCCCCACCCCCCCAGTAAGGAAACCTCCTTAAAAAGACGTCTCCAAAGCCAACTTCAAGCTACTGAAGTCAGAAGTGACAAACTTCACAACACCCACGCAGACGGGATCTGGAAGTTTGACTACAGAATCCTACACTAAGGCACTGTACGAGCACATCCACTTGTGCATGAATCGTGCCATCCCAAATAGAACCAAGATGCTCTTCTCCAAAAAAGGAAGCCAATCTGGTGGTCCTCTGCTATAAAAAAACTATACAACAGAAGGAATAAACTGTTGCAAAAAAGAGGAAAATCCCAGGATGCAAAAAACTCCCTCACCAGCCTCAGTAAGAAGCTGAGATCCCTCATAAAATCCTCAAAAGTTAGTTACGAAAATAAAATTGCCAAAGATTCCAAAGACAACCACAAGGCATTCTATAGTTATGTCAAGAATGTAAATGGCAATGCTCAGATCTGCTCTGAGTTACAACAGAATGGCTTTAAATATACTGATCCCAAGGCTATTGCCAATATCCTGGCAGATCGATTTAGTGCCAACTTCACCCCACTCTCACCCCCTAAAGGGCCCATCTCAATTCCAAAAGATTGCCAAATTCTGATAATCATGGCCACACAGGTAGAAACCACACTCTCCAAAGCTAAGAATACAGCATCCATGGGACCAGATGACATCCCAGGCTGTGTACTACATGAACTACAAAATGAACTGGCTTCTCACCTAAGTGTCATGTTTAATCATAGCCTCACCTCAGGCTTCACACCCACTGAGTGGCGCACAGCTACAGTTATCCCGCTCCACAAGGGAGGATCAACCTTGGATCCTGGGAACTACCGTCCCATCAGTCTGACAAGCCTAATTTGCAAGGGCATGGAATGCATTATCATGGAACTTATAAACAAAGACATTGGCAACCTTCAAACACTAGACCCCACCCAGTTTGGGTTTGTGAAGGGCCAATCTTGTCTCCTGAATCTGATTGACTTCTTTGAATCAGTCTCCAGAGCTGTGGACGAGGATAAGGCAGTCTACACAGCCTATCTGGACCTCGCCAAGGCCTTTGACACCATCCCCCACTCTGGAATCATAGATAAACTTACTAAGCTGGGCATAAATCCCTACGTCACTTGATGGGTTACTAACTGGCTTACTGACAGAACCCAGACAGTAAAAGTAGCTGACTCCAAATCCAGCTCCAGACAAGTGACAAGTGGAGTACCTCAGGGTACAGTCCTGGGACCACTCTTGTTTGACATCTACTTCTCTGAAGTACAGGCCAACACTAAGGGACTCTGGCTAACAAAGTTTGCAGATGACTGCAAACTGGGAGCCATTATTGAATCCCCAAATGGTGTGGATATTCTACAAAAGGGCCTTACAGAGACAGATGCCTGGTGCCAGAGCCATGGGCTCAAGCTTAATGCCAAGAAATGTATAGTTATCCCCTTTGGAAAAAAAACATGTACCCATGAATTACCACATAGGTAGCAGGACACTAAACATTGAAAGTGTGATGAGAGACTTAGGGACACAGGTGGACAGTGGTCTCATTTTGATAACCACATTGCCACAACAGTCAGGAAATCCTTCTATGTGGCACACCTCATCACTAAGGGCTTTTCATCCAGAAAAAAGGAGGTCATTGTCCCACTGTACTCATCCCTCATTAGGCCCATTATAGAGTATAATGCCCCATTTGGTATGTACCTCACAAGACATCTGCAACAGCTGGAAAGGCCACAGAATTACCTCACTAAAAGAATCACAGGCTTAAAGCTGATGCCATATACTGACCGTCTAAAAAAACTCCAGCTATACTCTGTGGCATATCGTCTACTCAGAGGAGATCTCTGCTTAACATACAAGGCCATGTCAAACCCTGAGCTGTTGGACATGCTCCACTTAAAGAAATCCCAATCCCTCAAAGCCACACGGTCCAGGGATCTAAACCTTGTCATCACAATGAACAAAACATGCTGGAGGGATAGGTTCCTGACCCAGAGGCTCCCCATACTCTGTAATACACTGCCCATACATATCAAGCAGAGTGCCTCATTGGCCCTCTTCAAAAGGAACCTTGATGATTGAATGGGAGATAGGAAATTCACCCCAGGGATCATGTCAGTCACCCTGCTAGACAGGGGCCTGGAGAAGTAAATATTGTGGGAAGAAATATCCAGGGAATTGTTATGGCTAGGCTTGCATAGGTCCTATGGCCGATAGCCTAGTATCAACCTATGAACCTATGAACCTATAAGGAGATAGAGGCTTGATTAGATGTTGGGGACAACCAAAAATGTGCTTTTTGTGTGGAAAAAATGATCATTTAATTAATAAACATGAGGAAAGAGGACATTTTGCATGTGGGGGTATAGGACATGATACAAGGAATTGTGAACCTTAATGTTATAAATGTAAGAAAGTGGGACATTTGGGGGGAATGTGAAGAAAGAGGAAATGAGATAGATTCAGGTATAACAGATGATGTAGTGGAACAAGGTAAAAAAGATAAAATTATAGAAAAGGAGTTAGAAGCAGTAAAAATGAAAAAAAAAGATAGTAGTGCTATGGATAGAGAACAAATAATACAAAAAGCTAGAGCAAAGGATGACTTAGATATAGAAAATACTGAAGAAGAAGAGTCAGGGTTAAGTGACAGTGATGACATTAAATGGAATATAGTTAAACAAAATGAAATTCTATTGGCAAAAGTGTGAGAGAAAAGAAAAGGAAGAATATAGAAGATCTCAAAAAAGAAAAAAAAGAAAGGGAAAGGGTGAAGACATATTACTTAAGGTAGAGTTATGTGTAAAGCTCTGTCATTAAAAGTGAATAGTTTTAAGAAGTTGGAGAGAAGAATAAGGATTCTGGAGTGGTGTAAAAAGTTAGACAATGATTTATACTATTATACTAGAAGACATTAGATTTTTGTCAAAATTAGAAAGATATCAAACAGTAGTGTGGTGGGGTAAAATGCTATATGGAATTTTAGGAAAGAGACTTGCTCAGGAATTCTTATGCTATATAAAGATACAATCAAATTGTTAGATACTACATTTGTTGCAACAGGTAGAATTACTGTTATTGACATAAGAAGGCTAGAACGTGTTATTAGAATTATTGCAATATATGCATATGTAATAAAAAAAGGAGAGAGAAGAGATGTTTAGATAGAAAATCCAATATGTAGCAGTTAATATGGAGATAATTGTAGTAGGGGATTTTAACTGACATTTAAGATAACAAAACAAGAAAGAATATTATGTCAAATTAGTAAAGGACATTATAAAATATGGACAGTTAAAATTCTGGACTCTAGAGACGTGGACATATAGAACAGGAGAAAAAAAGAAGAAATTGACTTTTTTAATGTCAAAAAGTTTAGTAATAGTTAAACAAGTAGTACTACTGATAGGATTTTCAGATCACAGGGCAATTTGGATTATAGCACAAGGAAATGTCGATTATATAAGTGAAATAGGATGTTACAGGGGGAAAACATTTTATGAGATTATAGCAAGATCATGTAGAGGTGAGAGAATTTTATAAAGATTGGTCAGAATGGTAGTTAAATTTCAAACTGAAAGAAAAAGGTGCTATATGGCATGGGAGAAAGAGAAAATATATATGGGAAAAATAAAGTTGAAGAATTTAATTAATGACATGATTGTTTAGTGAAGAATAATAATTTCTTTATTAAGAAGCAGAAACTATAGGAGCAGAACACGAAAAAAATAGAACAATTATTGTATGAACAAATATATTTTTGAAAGAAAAAAAGAAGAAATTGCACCACATTTAAGTAAAATAATTAAACAGAATAATAGTCTAATGACAGAAATGAAAGATTTTTCAGGTAAAATATATAATACACAGGAGGAGATTATGAATACAATAAAAGAACATATTAGCACATTATTTAAAGAGCCGAGAACAAAGATATGGAAGGAATGGAAGGTATGTGCTTTTTCTGACATGGGCAATAAGGACTTCTTAGAAAAAGAAATAAAAATAGAAGAAATAGAACAGGTGTTAAGAAATATTGAATTTAGATTCAGCTGGAGGTTTGGATGGAATACAATATAGGATGTATAAAAATGTGACTGTAGAGCAAAAAATGGTTTATAATGGTATTAAATGAATGGTTGAATAAAGGTTTTATAAAAGCTATGCAGAGGTGTTATTAGGTTTGTATGAAAAAAGGAGAGAAGGGAGAAATGCAAAATTGGAGACCAATTATATTAAATAGCACTGATTATAAGCTGTTTATGAAAATTTTACAAAGAAGGATATAAGAACAAGTAGGTAATATTGTAAATGAAGATGTGTTTGGTATAAAAAGTAAAAGGGTTCAAGATTTATTATTAATACTTAGGGAATTAGTAAATGATATAGTAGTTAGAAGTGTTCTGGTGTCAGGTCTTGTAAATATTGTAAATAGTTACAAATGTATTTGTTTTTTAAAACTATGATTCATTTTATTTTAACACTGTATTGTATCATTTATTTTTTTGTAATATTTGTTTTTTCAAAATCTTAATAAAATATTTAAGACTAGAAATGTTCTGACAAAAGTTATGATAGGAGATTTAAGCACAGCTTTTGATTCCATTCATCATTCAGTATTATGGGTTATACTTGATGTGTATAATGTAAGCAAAAACATTAAAATTTGTGTATTTTGGCATATAACTATAATATAGTGAAGATTATGATTCATAGATGGTTGAGCAAAGATATACAGTTAGAAAAGGGTATTAGACAAGGTTTTTCATTGAGTGGTACATTATTTGTATTAGTAATTAATATGATATCTACTTTTATGAATAAGGAGATTGATGTTATGAGTTATACTTCTAATGAGGGAATAAAATGCCTGCTTTGTTAAATTGCACAGCTGATATTATTATTATAACAAAAATGCAGCAAGTATGGATGCAGTGATAAAACAAATGCAAGAGATTATTCAGGTAATAGGTTTTGTATTAAGTAAACACAAAGGTTAAGGTTTAGGATTTGAGGGGAGGATTGGTGGAGTCAAATGTAATATGATAAAAATTAAAATTCTTGGAATTAATTTTGGAAAACAAGAAGTTATAGAAATTAATTGGAAAGAGAAAATAGAGGAAATGAAAGAAATGTGCATGTTTTGGAAGTCTTTTAGGCTTTCATTTTATAAAAAGTTTATTAAATTAATTCCATATTGTTATCTAGAACTACTTATATATCTAGTGTTTTTAGTATTACTTTGAATTTAGAAAAATAAATATATAATATTATATTCTCCTTTTGGGGGTGATAGAGATTGAATCCAGTTAAAAGAGAGGTTTTATATGTGAAAAAAAGATTAAGGAGATTTGGGGTTAATTAACCCTATAGTGTATATGGCTTCTTTGAACTTATATAAAATAATGAAATGTTTAACAGAATGGTTATTTGTCAGTTTAAAAAAAGAAGAATGTGTTGCAATAAGGAAATGGAAAATTAACAAGATAGGATTATCTTGTGGAAAATAAATGTGAAATAAACTGAAAACAAAAGAAAAGAATGGTATAATAAAATTATAGAAATATTATAAGATATAGCCAGGGAAAGATTTAAATATAGAGAAAATGCTATAACTACAAGAATGGCAAGATGTAAGGGAATTATAGAGTGTCAAGATTTTTATGGAGGTTGATTACACAAAAAATTATTAGTAAAGGCAAATATGCCTTATAAATGTAGAAAAGATAGAGTTTTTTTATACTGCGCTGATTTTTAAACTAGTGTACATGTTTTTTAGAATGTAAAATAATCAAAATGTTGCAGAAAAAAAATTCTAAATAAGATGTGGAAGGATTTAAAGATGTGGGTAACTTAAATATGGACATTATTGAATCTGGGTTTTATAAAAAAGGAAAAAGGAGGTTGAAAAAATGATAAAGATGTTTTATATATTATTGCAAATTTGGAATCAGAGAGAGAAAGAAATTATGTTTAATGAAAAATGATGTTTGGTGATGATATTAAAAAATATAAGGTTTTGGTTGTGGAAATTGGAGTGCAGCAGATGAAGGAACTGAAGAAGGAAAAATGTGGACTTGTGGTTTAGAAATATTTTATATAGTATAAATAATAGAAACTCTCTCTCCCTCTCTCTCTATATATATATATATATATATATATATATATATATATATATATATACACTGTATAAATGTAAATAAGTTGGAATGTAAATGATTATGATTGTTGTAAATAATTACAATTGTTTTAATGAAGGACCCATATTATTTTGGTAGGTGCCATGGGATCTTTTAAATCCATCTGAGCTGCCACCAACTCAAGCAGGTGAGGCCTCAGTTTAACATCTCTCTCGGGTATACTCAGATTATTCACTAAATGTTTTATGGTTGAAGTTCAGTCTTTTACACCTTTTTTGAAGTTTTGTAGGTTAATTTTTGGAACTGGTACTCTGAAGTATAGTTTATATGATGCATCTACTAGATCTCTGTTTAGATGCATTGAGTCCAGTTATTCTTCAGATTAGTTAATCTTTTATGTAAACTAGTACATTTTGTAGCATTTTAAAATAATCTTAATCAGTCCTGTTCTTAAAAAGGAACTCTTAATGAAAACAGTCTGGAGATTTGCAGACAGAATGAAGAGGTTATTTATGGTCAACATGAACCACATTTGATGCCCATACCTCTCGACTTCTAAGTCCAAGAAATCTGGAGAAAGCTTAAAATAAAAGAGGGACAAAGAAGGAATAATTGTCTTGGACTCAATCCAGAGAACAAGGCTGGACGAGACTGCATAAAGACTCTTAACTGATGCTATCATTTTATTAACTATTAACTATATGAAAATAGAGGAGCGCTACAGAATCCTGAAAGCCCAAAATCCTGAAGACCAAAATCCTAAGACCAAAATCCTGAAAGTTCAAAATTCTGAAAACTCAAAATACTGAAAACACACAGGATACCAACACTCACTATATTCCAACACAAGTACATACAGAAACAAAACACAAACTATATTATGCCCCCCACACCCTCTGCTACTTAAATATATCAACTCCAAGATTGCACTTAGTATAGTGAAGTGCAATCCTGGAGTTGATATATTTAAGTAGCAGGGGGTGTGGGGGGCACAGCCCCCAACATGGGGAGTGCAGGGGGGCTTGCTCCTCTGCATATAGTTGAAGGGTAATATGTTTCTGTATGTGCTTGTGCTGGAATATAGTGAGTGTTGATATCCTGTGTGTTTTCAGGATTTTGAGTTTTGTATTTTGAGTTTTCAGTATTTTGAACTTTCAGGATTTTGATCTGAGGATTTTGGGCTTTCAGGATTGTGTAGCGCTCCCGAAAATACATAGAAATGTATTTCTAGAATTCATAGTCTGGGTGTGCTTTTTAGATAAATGGGTAATATTAAGAGACCAATTGTCATCTGTGGTAAAATCTTGTATTTATAATCTTAAAATGAGTAACTGTATTAAATGTTTGATCTTCATGGAGGACATAGCAATGTTTCTACAGTTAATAATCTAATTACATCATGATGATAATTCTCCTTCATAGACTTATTAAATATCTGAAAATGCCTTCAGTTGGTCGGCAATACAGTGATGCATCTTTTAACTAGAACTAGTTCTTGGCCTTCAGCTGGTTGACAATACAGCAATGCATCTTTTAACTAGAACTAGTTCTTGATCTCATGTAGCACCACATTACTATATGAGCTGCATTGGCTTTACATGTCTGAAACACATGTTTATACGATCCTTGTTTTAACATACCCTACCATTGTGATTTGTGTCCTTCCTACATCAAATAGGTAATAGTGTTCTGTCAGCTGTCTAGATCCCTATTCTTAGTGAACAAAGGATGGCTTCTAGTTCCAGTGCTTCATCTGGAACACTTAGGCTAACATTTCTTATTCTTTCTTGTCCCATTCTTCTGGAAATCTGTACAGTCTGAACTGAATTTTATTACAATGAACAATTTACACAAGAACTTTCTGAAGGCTTTTTTATTTAAACACCTTTTTATCATTCAGGTATGAGCTAATGTGTCAAGTTTTGCTCATTTTGAAGTTAGCAGTACTTAAAAGCAAAAATGTGTATATGATTTATAGGTTTTTATAATGGCATAAGTTAGGAAATGCTAACTGTGATACTGGCAAACTGTGATAATATTACAGCATATTTTGCAGCACACCTGTTCAGTTTTTATTATTTACCAAAATAAGCCCCTTAACAAAGAAAGTTCTTCTTCTTTCTGCCTTCCTACTCAGCTTTCACTGTTGTTGTGTCTTTCGGCTTTTCCCATTTAGGGGTCGCCACAGCGGAACTCCGGTCCGCTAATGATTGGCAGTAGATTTTTACATGCCGAGTTGCCAGCCCTGATGCACAACCTTCAACGAAGGTACGGCCATTCACGCATGTCTCCACACAGAAGACGCTCTAGCTGAGAATCAAACAGGACAACTTTCACTGTATAATACCTTAAACCTCCTGAAGTGGAAGCCCATGTGATGTATTATTATTACACAGTGAAGGCTCTATCTTTGATGAATCTTTCTTGCAGTTTTTAACTGAATGTTTTGCCTGTGTAACCCTTTTATCCTTTACTTGGATATTGTTTGGGATATTTTGTAGGCACCATAATTTATATGGGTATCCTACTGGGTTTAAAGCCCTGTGTTGCTAATGTATAGCTAAATAATCCACTTATGCTGTATGGCAGAGATCGTAAAAAGTCAGAAACATGGCACGTCTTCAGCTAATGGGTTTGGCTTTAAATATGCCAGTAAAGACCCCAAAACAATAATCAAGTAAAGAGTCATTGGCATTCAAAAGCCATGTAACTGAAGCACTGGTACTATGTCCATAATGGGTAATTTGCATATAGCCCATGATCCTCTATTACAGGAGATTTAAGATATTTCACAGTGAAGGCTCTAGTTTGGCTGTCTTTCCTGCAGTTTTTACTGCATGGTTTGTCTGTGCAACCTTTTTACCCTTTGCTTGGATGGTTTCTAACCAGCTTTCTTGGGACTAACAAACTTGAGAAGAGGCAGTGTAGTTGCCACTAAATTTTTAAAAAGACTGATCTTTTTTATTGTAATATGATAACTTTCCAGAAGTAACTGCATTGTGTGACAAAGCACTTGTAGAAGAATGAAGTGCTGCTAGAGTTTTTGGCTGAAATCAAATCATTTATATATTGTTACAACTGTAACAATGTATCAGTGTCACTGATACATTGTTACAAATGTCAGTGAAGCTTCTATAGTCACAGAAAAACACTTTTAATCCAAAAAGCATTGATGCTACTTCAAAACATATCACTTTGATTTGCAATATCCCCCTCAAGTACGACACAAAAAGATGTTCATTAATTTTTTTCATTCATTTTTCAATGTCAGTTTTATCCTTGATAGTTGCCAAAACAGGTTTCTTTACCCATTATAACCCTGAACAAATACAAATAAATAAAATGTTTATTTTTTTTGCTTACAGCCCATATCAATACTATAAAAGCAAGGCTTAAAATACAACATGTGCATACCTTAAAGCAAAGAAAGAATCTCCAGTTTAATGATACAGAATATTTTAGAGCACCTTTACATTCTGAAATAAAACTTTATCTGTGGTTTCTTCCATGTTTTTGCAGGGGGGCAAGCCTTCCTGCATCCCCTACACCCTCTGCAACTTAAATATACTGTCTGAGATCGCTCTACAGTAAAGAGAATGATAATGTGCCTGTTCTGCAAACGTATAGCAATCTCCATTACTGTTCTCTTCACTGTAGAGCCGTCTCGAGTTAGTATATTTAAGTTGCAAGGGATGTGGGGGGCTTGCCCCCCTGCAAAAACATGTTTTTTTATGTGTTCTTTTTTTTTCGAGATTCCATAGTCTCGAGGTTTTGAGTTTGGTATTTTGAACTTCAAGTGGACCCATATATATATATATATATATATATATATATATATATATATATATATATATAAAACAGGGGTTCTACATCATTACATCAAAGTGCGAAAGCATTGAATACAACCTGTTTGAAGCTTGCTTTACAACAACAACAAAAAAGAATGCAAAACTAAACAAAATGTTTTCCTTCTATGATTGTAGAATCCAAAACCTTATTCCAGGCCAAATGTGTCTTAATAGTGTTCATGTTACAGAAATGGTTTTTGTAAAGTGTTGGGCTAGGGTTATGGGCAATGGCAGGATTTGAGTTAGGATGTAACAGATGTTAGTAAGGTGGACAGGGGGAACTCCACTGACTGGAATGTAATTTGAAGTCCAGCTTTATAAAGGCAGGCCAGGAGAGGGGGGAGTGCATTATCAATATCTGTTTGCATGCTCATACCAGATAGAGATATGGCAGATTGGTGTGTTGTACAAAAATCAGGCTGTGCTAAGGTCCAGAGGTTGCATATCGACTAAAGAATATACAGTCTATAGCCAGAATGCACTTGTATGTGTGGAAACCAGCATTACATTGGCTCAACATTGTTAGTGTTCCCACACATCCAAGCTACCACTGGGGATGGTGTTAGATGAAACTGGAAATAAGATCATAGGATCATGGGTAATACAAGGCAATTGAGTCTTGTGAGTATTTACACCTTGCCAGTACCTATGTTTAGAGTGAACATCCTTTATCAAGGAGGTCCAGGCCTGTAAAGCCAGGGGTAAGTTTGTGAATACCCATCCATTTATCCACTTCCAGCCTGAATGGAGATAATTTATCACACGGTTTCTTGATGTGCGAGTCTGTTCTACAGGAGGAGAAGGCGCTGTGTAATGACAGTATAGCATCACTTTTTTTATTTATCTGCTGGTGAAGTTTTAGATCCCTTATCCTTGTATTTGTAGAACTATTCAGTTTATTGCGATACTAAAGATCCTAGACTACTGGGTTTCTAATGACTCAAGTCAAGGTATAGGTCTTGCTTCAGGGGTCTGTAAGATACTGGATAAAGGAACAGTACTCCAATGTTTTCTAGTAGCAGAAGAGTATTAATCTCATGATTATCTTAGTTAGCAACCTCTGGGATCTTTATATTTGTTTGATATGTCTAGTGAGGTACATACAGAAGGGGACACTGCATTCAAATAATTGCTTAATCACTGGTGAATATAATGGAAGAAAGACCTGTTTGGATCTGGAAGGTATCTCCTTGGTGATCAAATATGCTAAGTAGAAGGATTTCCTGACTTCTGTCTTCATGTGGTGATCAAAGGAGAAGGAATCATGAACCCAAGCACTAAGCTCTTATGTTCTTATTTTTGAGTAGGTTACTATCTGTGTCATGTGATGAGGGGAGGGATAGTTTCACTAAATGTGACTATGCTAAATATTTTCACATTTACTTTAAACCTGTTGTTAGCACATCAAGTGTTTACAAGTGCAAGTTATTGTTGTAGTGCTTGGGCATCAGAAGGTCACTTGACAATGACTCCTGATTTGCTTAGCCAGACATATTGGTTTCTGGTCTGGTCTTGTGGTAACAAAAATAAATACCAAAGGGGTCTTGGCATGGAGTCCTGTAGAACACCACTGGTTTCCTAAATGTTCTTTGATGAGGCACCTGCTACCCAGACTGTGTGCATTCTGTCCCTTACCTAATTTGCTGTCCATCTTACCACATAGGGATCTATTTGCAATGCACTGAATTTACTAACTATGCTAGCATGGGGTACAGTGTCAAAGGCCTTGACGAGGTGACAGTATATGGGGTATAGTGTCAAAGGCCTTGACAAGGTGACAGTATATGGGGTATAGTGTCAAAGGCCTTGACGAGGTGACAGTATATGGGGTATAGTGTCAAAGGCCTTGACGAGGTGACAGTATATGGGGTATAGTGTCAAAGGCCTTGACGAGGTGACAGTATATGGGGTATAGTGTCAAAGGCCTTGACGAGGTGACAGTATATGGGGTATAGTGTCAAAGGCCTTGATGAGGTGACAGTATATGGGGTATAGTGTCAAAGGCCTTGACGAGGTGACAGTATATGGGGTATAGTGTCAAAGGCCTTGACGAGGTGACAGTATATGGGGTATAGTGTCAAAGGCCTTGACGAGGTGACAGTATATGGGGTATAGTGTCAAAGGCCTTGACGAGGTGACAGTATATGGGGTATAGTGTCAAAGGCCTTGACGAGGTGACAGTATATGGGGTATAGTGTCAAAGGCCTTGACGAGGTGACAGTATATGGGGTATAGTGTCAAAGGCCTTGACAAGGCGACAGTATATGGGGTATAGTGTCAAAGGCCTTGACGAGGTGGCAGTATGCTGTGTGCACAGCATGGACACTATCAGCAGATCGTGTTACTCATCCAAATACGTTAACCAGATTCATTAGACAGGATATACCTTTAACAAAGCAAAACTGCTGTGGATCTTACCTGATTTTTAATGCCATAGTTAATCAGGCCAGTTAAGATATGCCCTGCAGATTTGTAAATCTTCAGCTTTTCTATGAGCAAGTTACATCCTCAGTGTTGGTTGAGGAAGCAGCTGATACCAGTGCTTCGGGTTAGCTGTCCCAACAGGAGAGCTTAACACTAATGGAAGTGTGCTTACCCACTTGCATGTATGAGGGTGAAAAAGATTTAAACAACAACAAAAGGAATATTCTGGTTAAATTCACACCAGTGACACTTCCAAAAAGTCAGGATGAACTATTTTCCAGGATTAATGGATTTTCTGTATCAGACATCCTACTCATTGGAGAAGTTGCTTGGAAATCATACAAGAAAATACTAGAATTGTACATAAAAAGATTGACTAAAGGCTGTACATAATGCATATGAAGAACAGAGTAGGCAAACACAAAAGTATTATTATACAGTACGCTATCCTCCAAAAAAGGAAGCCAATCTGGTGGTCCCTTGCCATAAACAAACTTTACAACAAAAGGAAAAAACTTTTGCAGAAAAGAGTAAAATCCCAGGATGCAAAAAACTCCCTTACCAGCCTCAATAAGAGGCGATCTCTACCTAACACACAAAGCTATGTCAAACCCAGAGCTGTTGGACATGCTCCACTTAAAGAAATTCCAATCCCTCCGAGCTACACACTCTAGGAATCTAAACCTTGTCACCACAATAAATAGAACATGCTGGAGGGATAGATTCCTGTCCCAGAGACTTCCCATACTCTGGAACAAACTACCTATCTATATCAAACAAAGCTCATTAGCACTCTTCAAGAAAAATCTTGATGATTGGATGGGAAATAGGAAATTCACCCTGTGGATCACCTCTGTGGCGCTGCTCGACAGAGGCACAGGAAAATAATTTTCTTGGGTGGAGAAAGCCATGGTACCTTTTTGTCTAGGCTTGTATAGGCCCTAGGGCCAATAGCCTAGTACCTACCTATGATCCTATGAACCTATAAAATCCTCCAAAGCTAGTTATGAAAATAAAATCGCCAAAGATTCCAAAGACAACCACAAGGCATTCTATAGCTATGTCAAGAATCTAAATGGCAATGCTCAGATCAGCTCGGAGCTACAACAGAATGTCATTAAATATACTGATCCCAAAGATATTGCCAATATCCTGGCAGATTGATTCAGTGCAAACTTCACCCCCCCCCCAACCCCTAAAGGGCCCATCTCAATACCGAAAGATTGCCAAATTTCAGTAATAATGGCCACACAGGTAAAAAACGCACTCTCCAAAGCTAAGAATACAGCATCCATGGAACCAGACAACATCCCAGGCTGTGTACTACATGAACTACAAAATGAACTGGCACCTCACCTAAGTGTCATGTTTAATCATAGCCTCACCTCATTCTTCGTGCCCACTTAGTGGCGCACAGCTACAGTTATCCCACTCCACAAGGGGAGATCCACCTTGGATCCTGGGAACTACTGCCCCATCAGTCTGATGAGCCTGATCTGTAAGGACATGGAATGTATTATCATGGAACTTATAAACAAAGACATTGGCAACACTGAACCCCACGCAGTTTGGGTTCGTGAAGGGCCGATCTTGTCTCCTGAATCTGATTGACTTCTTCGAATCAGTCTCCAGAGTGGTGGACAAGGGTAAGGTGGCCCATGCAGCCTATCTGGACCTTACCAAGGCCTTTCACACCATCCCCCACTCTGGAATCATAGATAAACTTACTAAGCTGGACATTAATCCCTACGTCACTCAATGGGTTGCCAACTGGCTTACTGACAGAACCCACACTGTAAAAGTAGCTGACTCCAAATTCAGCTCCAGATAAGTGACAAGTGGAGTATCTCAGGGTTCAGTCCTGGGACCGCTCATATTTTTTAACTACTTCTCTGAAGTACAGGCCAACACTAAGGGACTCTGGCTAACAAAGTTCACAGATAACTGCAAACTGGGAGCCATTATTGAATCCCCAAATTATGAGAATATTCTACAAAAGGGCCTTCCAGAAACAGATGCTTGGTGCCAGAGCCATGGGCTCAAGCTTAATGCCAAGAAATGCATAGTTATCCCCTTTGGGAAAAAACATGTACCCGTGAATTACCACATAGGTGGCAGTACACTAAACACCGAAAGTGTGATAATAGACTTAGGGACACAGGTGGACAGTGGTCTCACCTTCAATAACCACATCACCACAACAGTCTGGAAATACTTCTATGTGGCACACCTCATCATTAAGGGCTTTTCATCGAGAAAAAAGGAGGTCATTGTCCCGCTGTACTCATCCCTCATTAGACTCATTATAGAATACAATGCCCTGTTTGGTATGTACCTCTCAAGACATCTGCAACAACTGGAAAGGCTGCAGAAATACCTCACTAAAAGAATCACGGGCCTAAAGCAGATGCCCTATGCTGACCATCTAAAAACACTCCACCTATACTCTGCCGCATATCGTCTACTCAGAGGCGATCTCTGCTTAACATACAAGACCATGTCAAATCCAGAGCTGTTGGACATGCTACACTTAAAGAAATCCCAATCCCTCAGAGACACACGCTCCAGGGATCTAAACCTTGTCATCACAATGAACAAAACATGCTGGAGAGATAGGTTCCTGACCCAGAGACTCCCCAGACTCTGGAATAGACTGCCCATACATGTCAAGCAGAGCGCCTCTTTGGCCCTCTTCAAAAGGAACCTTGATGATTGGATGGGAGATAGGAAATTCATCCCAGGGATCACATCAGTTACCCTGCTAGACAGGGGTCCAGGGAAGTAAATACTGTGGTAAGAAATAGCCAGGGAATTGTTATGGCTAGGCTTGTATAGGCCCTAGGGCTGATAGCCTAGTACCAACCTATGAACCTACTCCAAGATACTCCAAGATAAGAGCACCAATAATCCTACAGTACTCTGAAACAGCACTGATAAACAACTGGGTCATCTCCAGGCATAACCCGCTTGCCACTAAGTCTCATACTGAGGTTGCCAGTCAAATTCAAAAGATATTTCTTAACAATTACTGGCCAAGCTACAAAAGTTCATCTAGCCATCCGTGCTGTAGATAATTTAATGACAGTTTCTTTCAGTCTTATGCTGTCAGTATGTTTATTATGCAGAGTTCTGTCTAAGATACAATGCCACAGATCAGAATCTATAGATAGCCTGGCCCAGCATAACTAAGAACAAATGCTCCCTGTATAGCAAAACACATCACTATAATCATTAACAGAGGCCTTACAGAGGGACATATCACTGAAAATCTGCAAAATAATCCTACTGTTAAAAGGTGGCAATTTTATGAAACTTAAAAATTACAGACTAGTCAATGTTGCAAGCATCCTGCCTGAGGCTTAGAAAAAGACTGTGTACCCAAGGTTTCTGAGGTTTACAGTCAAAATGTCGACATTTACTTGCAAGACAGCCTCCTCCTCGAACATGGTAGGAGTGGCAGTTGGAATGTTGACGTTCATGTGTACGTCTGTTTAGAAGGACGTACACATGGCAGGGACTCAAAGCATGGTTGTCAATGGGAGATTTACACATTAAGATTGACAGAAATTGTCAACTTTGTTGCATCAATCATACAACCTAATTAATATGTATGAGTCGACGTTATTTGTCATGGAAAGCACCGTTCGTGTAAGTGATTTTCGTGTTTTTGATAGTAAACTGATTTCTTTTTTTTTTCAAAACAGGTTTATTGTTTTAACATATAAGAGAAATATCATAACAATTTTATACAAGTAATTAAAAATAGGTATTATTATAATATTCAACAAAACAACTAAAGTATTTACAAAGACATCCACTGCAATCAGATCAATTAATTAAACTAAAATACCATGCTATTGAAATTAGAATTTTTTTAACAAATTTTGTAAATTATCCCATACAATATAATAAGATGTTTTTCTAGTTGTTCTTGTCCTAATTGTGTTTATTTCCATATGGCACACTATATTCATAACATTTTTAAATTCATTGAACGAAGGAGGTGTATCTGAAATCCAATTTCTAGTTATTATTTTCCTAGCCACTGCTAGAATAGACCATAACAAGGGAAGCTTAACCTTTTAACACTTTGAGGTACAGGTGTGTTGAATAATATAAGAGATTTAGAAATAATGAAATTATCTGTAAAAAGAGCCTGCAAAATTCATTAATTGACTTCCAGTATTCTTTCAATTTTATACAGTCATAAAACATATGAGCCCAGTCAGCATTCATTTCTACATTACATCTCTTACATAAATTATCTTTATTATTTATTTTATTCATCATCAAAGGTGTATAAAAAGATCTATGTAAAATTTCCATGTATAAAGTCTCCAGACAATGGAAGACGTAGTTCTATAAGCAGATTCCAATATATATTGTTTATCTTGTTGATTTGGTGGGTCCCCATTAATAGAAGTGAAATAATTCCAGTATGAATCTACACTGTAAAAGTTTCTTGTCTGATAATTTTATGTATGTATGAAAGTTTACCTTTATCACAAACTTTATGTTGTAAATTTAATATCAAGTAATCAATCAGTATTGGAATAGATTCTTTAACTGTTATAGACATTAGATCTATTTTATTAATGAGATGTTGTCTAAAGGTCTGAACCTCTAACCAGCAAGTTTCTCTTAGATCAAATTCTTGTTTTAAGAAATCTAGATTTTAACTTTATTATCAGATATCAACTGATACCAGTACTTTAGATCATTATCTATAGCTAAATGAGTTCCTTCAGAAGTAGATGACAAAAGCATACCCTGAGTATACATTATAGGGAATACAATAAAATTCCATTCCCTATACTTAGGGTGCATGAATATAAAGTTACGATAGCTAATAATAATATTTAATGGGTAACAAATCATATGTTTAGGTGTAATAGGTGAAGTACAAAATTCCTTTAGTAACCATAACATGGAGTTATTTACAATCATATTTTTATGTGTTAAGGAGATTTTCATGAAGTACATACTAATTAGCTCCCAATAATCTTTCCATTTTGCGACATATGACTGATCTATTAATAAAGTAATAACTTTTACAATAGAAGAGATAGTATATAAATTAAAGTCTGGAAAAGAAATACCCCTTGAGACCAGCTATTAGTATGTTTCTTTAATGCAATCCTAGGTCTATTAGGTGCCCATAGGAAATTTAACATTAGTGTATTCAGTTTCTTGATAATTATTTTTGTAGGTGGAAGTATTATTGATTGTATTAAGTATAAAATCTTGGGGAATATTATCATTTTAATAATTGTAAGTCTCTCCTCCATAGCAAAAACATATTATTCCAGGTATTAAAAAGATTTTGTATATTAAGAAAACAGGTATTATAATTATTATATATAATAGATTTAATATCTTTAGATAGTATTATACCTAAATAAGTTATCTGACCTGAATTGGGTACATATTTAGTAAAATCACTAATGAGAATATTTTTCGTGTATATATAGGTAGTATTTTAGTTTTTCTTCATTGAATATTAAACCAGAAATACTTTTAAAATTCATCATTTTATCAAATAGAGACTGCATAGAAGAATTAGATCCTGCTGATGTAATTAGAACATCATCTACAAAAGTTGAATTTTGGATGTTGTATTTTCATCTATTTCAAAACCCTCTATGTCAGTACTGTTTCTGATCAAATTAGCCCAAGGCTCCATTACTAAAGTGAATAACAGTGGAGAAAGTGGACATCCTTGTTTTGTACCTTTAAGAATGGGTATTTTTGTGAAACATATGTTCCTACCTTAATATAAGCCAACGTTCCTTTGTATAAATGCTCAATTAGATTTACAAATGCATCTGAGAAGTTTGTGCACTTCATTAAGGTAAACAGATAGTCCCAACTTACTGAATCAAATGCTGAACTTATATCAAGACTAATAAGTGTTAAATCTTTCTTTTTCCTATTTGCAAAATCAATTAATGTTAAAGTTCTTCTTATATTATCAAAACTATTTCTATTTACAATGAAGCCTGTCTGATCTATATCTATAATGCCGGGAATGATTGTCTTCAATCTATCAGCAAAAATACTCATAAACATTTATAATCAACATTAAGTAATGAGATGGGCCGATATGAAGAACATCTAGTTGGATCTTTATTAGGTTTTAAAATTGGCGAAATAAATGTATATTGCCAAGATGGGGGGGGGGTTATTAACTCAGTTTGGGCCAAAATAAAAAACTTATGTATTAATGAATATGTACTTTTAGAAAGGATTTTATATATCTCTGGTATAATACCATCATTACCCGGTGCTTTGTTTGATTTAAGCTTATTTATTTGTGTAATAACTTCTGTATATGAAATAGTCGTGTCCAATAGTTTAATCTGTTGTTTATTAAGCTTTTTATTCATGTTTGTGGTTATAAACTCCTTTATTTTATCTTTAGGTTCCATGTTAATGTTATTATGGTTAATTTTGTGAAAGTGATTTCTAAATTCATCTAGTATTTCTGGTATACTAGAAACATTCTTCTTTTTCCTTAGAGAAAATATTTCTTTGATATGGTTTTGTTTATTCAACCTTTTTGTTTTATTTTTAAGTCTATGTAAGTATTTGGGGCTTATTGAATAAGACAAAACTTGTATTTCTCTAAAGTTATTTTAACTTTATGAGTTAAAATTTCTTTGTATTTCTCATTTAGTTTGTTTATTTCTTCAATAACTTTCTTGTCCATAATATTTTCTTTATTATTATG
>NC_056733.1:1047925389-1047942889 GCF_019279795.1 Protopterus annectens
GTGGTTTAAGAGATGCCTGTCTAAATGATTGCAAATTCTAGCCTAACAATTGTGTTATTGACACCTGCACATTAAACATATGAGTGTCACAAGCATCCAGTCTAGGTCCTTTAGTCTTCTCGGTCTTTGCAAATGAAATTCACGAAATGCAAAAAAAAAAAAAAAAAAAAAAAATGCTACACTATGTAGTAAACTCAATAATCATTTACTGATAAATTGATACTGAGTTGCAAAAATAAAAGGCTGCGGTCTGGTACATCATTAGAATGAATACAGCAGAATGAAAACTTACTTTCTTGGTGCTTTCTGCAAAGAAGTACATGAGAAATTTGTAATAAAGGGAATAAAGTTGACATCATCTCCAACATAAGAGGAATACAGTTGGAAATACCCTGGCATGACACCAGGCAGTATCTTGGAAATACCATGGCATGATACTGGGCAATATCTTGGATATACCTTGGCATGATACTAGGCTGTATCTTGGAAATACCATGGCATGTTACTGGGCAGTATCTTGGATATACCTTGGCATGATACTGGGGACTATCTTGGAAATACCTTGGCATGATACTAGGCTGTATCTTGGAAATACCATGGCATGTTACTGGGCAGTATCTTGGATATACCTTGGCATGATACTGGTGACTATCCTGGAAATACCTTGGCATGATACTAGGCTGTATCTTGGAAACACCTTGGCATGATACTGGAGAGTATCTTGGAAATTCCTTGGCATGATTCTGGGGAGTATCTTGGAAATACCTTGGCATGATACTGGACAGTATGTTGGATATACCCTGGCATGATACTGGACAATATCTTGGAAATACCTTGGCATGATGCTGGGCAGTGTCTTGGATATACCTTGGCATGATACTGGGCAATATCTTGGAAACACCTTGGCATGATATTGGGCAATATCTTGGAAATACCTTTGCATGATACTGAAGGATGTTAATGGAGACAATGAACTCGATGGTGCAAATTTACATGAATATTTAAAATCACGTAGAGAATTGGAGGAAGTGTTTGTTAAACTGAAGAAATGACAATGGCAGAGGAAATATCTTGAAGCATGTATACTTTTCAAGATTGTACCGTGTGGGCTACACATTATGAAAATGTCCACTTATGGTGAATTTTATCCAGGATATACCTTCGCATGATACTGGGCAGAATCTTAGCTATACCTTGGCATGATACTGGGGAGTATCTTGGATACACCTTGGCATGATACTAGGCTGTATCTTGGAAATACCTTGGCATGGTACTGTGGAGTATCTAGAATATACCCTGGCATGATACTGGGCGATATCTTGGATACAACCTTGGCATAATACTGGAGAGTATCTTGGATAAACCTTGGCATGATACAGGGAAGTATCTTGGATATCCCATGGCATGATACTGGGCAATATCTTGGATATACCATGGCATGATACTGGGGAGTATATTGGATATACATTGGCATGATACTAGGCTGTATCTTGGAAATACCTTTGCATGATACTGGGCAGTATCTTGGAAATACCTTGGCATGATTTTGGGCAGTAATTTGAATATACATTGGCATGATACTGTGGAGTAGCTTGGATATACTTTGGCATGATACTGGGGAGTATCTTGGATATACCTTGGCATGATACTGGAGAGTATCTTGGATATACCTTGGCATGATACTGGCTATCTCGATATACCTTGGCATGATACTGGGCCATATCTTGGATACCCTTGGCATGATACTGGGCAATATATCTTGATATAGCTTATACTGTACTGAGGTGGTATCTTGATATCTAATGGAGACAATGAACTCGATGGTGCAAATTTACATGAATATTTAAAATCACGTAGAGAATTGGAGGAAGTGTTTGTTAAACTGAAGAAATGGCAATGGCAGAGGAAATATCTTGAAGCATGTATACACTTCAAGATTGTACCATGTGGGCTACACATTATGAAAATGTCCACTTATGGTGAATTTTATTCAGGATATACCTTTGCATGATACTGGGCAGAATCTTAGATATACCTTGGCATGATACTGGGGAGTATCTTGGATACACCTTGGCATGATACTAGGCTGTATCTTGGAAATACCTTGGCATGGTACTGTGGAGTATCTAGAATATACCCTGGCATGATACTGGGCGATATCTTGGATACAACCTTGGCATAATACTGGGGAGTATCTTGGATATCCATTGGCATGATACTGGGCAATATCTTGGATATACCATGGCATGATACTGGGGAGTATATTGGATATACCTTGGCATGATACTAGGCTATATCTTGGAAATACCTTGGCATGATGCTGGGCCGTATCTTGGATATACCTTGGCACAATACTGGGGAGTATCTTAGATATACCTTGACATGATACTGGGCAGTATCTTGGATATACCTTGGCATGATACTGGACTGTCTTGGATATACCTTGGTATAATACTGTGGTATATGTTGGATATACCTTGGCATGATACTGGGCCATATCTTGGATCTCCCTTGGCATGATATTGGGCAATATCTTGGATATACCTTGGCATGATACTGGGGAGTATCTTGGATATACCTTGGCATGATACTGGGGAGTATCTTGGATATACCTTGGCTATTACTGGGGAGTATCTTGGATATACCTTGGCATGATACTGGCTATTATCTCGGATATACCTTGGCATGATACTGGGCCATATCTTGGATATCCCTTGGCATGATACTGGGCAATATCTTGGATATAGCTTGGCATGATACTGGTGAGTATCTTGGATATCCCTTGGTATGATACTGGGCAGTATCTTGGATATACCCTGGCATGATACTGGGCAGTATCTTGGATACACCTTAGCATGATACTGTGGAGTATCTTGGATATACCTTGGCAGGATACTGGGGAGTATCTTGGATATACCTTGGCATGATACTGGGGAGGATTTGGGATATACCATGGCATGATACTGGGGAGTATCTGGGATATACCTTGGCATGATACTGAGCAGTATCTTGGTTATACCTTGGCATGATGCTAGGCTATATCTTCGATATAACTTGGCATGATACTGGGACATATCTTGGATATACCTTGGCATGATATTGGGGAGTATCTTGGATAAAACTTGACATGATACTGGGGAGTATCTTGGATATACCTTGGCATGATACTGGGGAGCAATCTTGGATATACCTTGGCTATTACTGTGAAGTATCTTGGATATACCTTGGCATGATACTGGGGAGTATCTTGGATATACCCTGGCATGATACTGGGGGGTATCTTGGATATACCTTGGCATGATACTGGGAAGTATCTTGGATATACCTTGGCATGATACTGGGGAGTATCTTGGATATACCTTGGCATGATACTGGGCAATATCTTGGATATACATTGGCATGATACTGGGCAGTATCTTGGATACAACTTGGCATGATACTGGGGAGTATCTTGGATACAACTCCCCAGTATCATGCCAAGGTATATCCAAGATACTCCCCAGTATCTTGTGGGCAGATAGCCTAGTATGAACCTATGAACCTATGAACCTATGATACTGGGGAGTATCATGAATATACCTTGGTATGATACTGGGGAGTATATTGGATATACCTTGGCATGATACTGGGCAATATCTTGGATATATCCTAGCATGATACTGGACAGTATCTTAGATACACCTTGGCATGATACTGGGGAGTATCTTGGATATCCCTTGGTATGATACTGCGCAGTATCTTTGATATACCCTGGCATGATACTGAGCAGTATCTTGGATACACCTTAGCATGATACTGGGGCGTATCTTGGATATACCTTAGCAGGATACTGGGCAGTATCTTGGATATCCCTTGGCATGATACTGGGCAGTATCTTGGATCATATGAGGTTACTAGGTTAATGGCCCTGAGGTCCTTACAAGCCTAACCAATAGTTTATCCCCCAAAAGAAACCTCAGTCAGCACCCGTCACTCCTGCATATGAGGGACACAGGTGGAACTCCTGGGAAAAATCTGTGGTTTCCCATCCACTCAAAGTTGCACTTGAAATCAGCAAGGTGAAAACACATTAGCATGATACCGGGCAGTATCTTTAGCTTCAAAGAATACATGGAGACTTGCAATACAGTGCATAAATAACAATATGAATCCATCTACAGGGTCAAGCCCTACCTAACACCACTGGCCAAAAGATCAGCTGTAGAAGGAACACTGTCAGTGAAATTACTTTATATAATGGTAACCATGAGAAATCTGAATAAGTGTTTAGCAAAAACGGGAACAACATACAACAGATCTAAAAATTTTGATGTGAGGCTACCTTCATATACCCATTACTGCAAAGCAAAGCAAAAGCATGCTTTCCCTCTAGGATCCAGGTATCCCGGCTACTCTTTGTACATAGTCTATTGTTTTAAAATCCTATTCATGAGTTTGTCTAGTAACTTGACAATTGCCTCATCATTACTCACAACCTAATAACCCTAAAAATCACAGCAGAGACTTATTAAAAGTAATAGTAGGATGCTTCATATTATTATTATTATACCCAAGTGTCACTTTGCTCACGGTGGGTTATGTGCATGTTTACCTCCTTGGGAGTGACAACTGAATGCAAATACTTAAGGTTCCTACTACTAATAATCATCTCACAAATTCCTTCTTACAACCTATACTAACTCATTTCATTTGTAACTCTCTTAAAAACTCAAACCTACTTGTCTTGCTGCAGATAATCTGCCATGTGAATTTCTCAAACTTGCTGCAGAGAGCATTGAATACCCTATATCCATCATTATCAATCACCCTACTGCTGAAAGCCATGTTCCAATCCTCTGGAAACTCTCCTACATCACTCTCCTTCATAAAGGTGGGAACTCCACTGAACTCACTAATTATAGGCCTATTGCCATCCTTTCTCCCATCTCAAAAATACTTAAAATGTGCATTCATACCCAACTCCTAAATTACCTTCTAAACAACAAGTTCCTCTCTCATACTCAACATGGCTTTCACCCCCACCATAGCACTACAACTGCCCTCCTCAGTTTTATCAGCACTATAAATCAACATAGAAACCAAAACAGCCTTGTCTCTGCTATCTTTTTGGACTTCTCTAAGGCCTTTGATACAGTTTTGCATCACAAACTACTGTTAGATCTAGCCACCCTAAACATTAGTCCCTCTACCCTACTTTGGTTCCATAGTTACCTATCTAAACGGCAACAAGCTGTTAGGTGGAAACAAGAGCTATCATCTCTGCTCCCTGTTAATATTGGCATCCCACAAGGTTCCATACTAGGACCCTTGTTCTTCAATATATTCACTAACCAGTTAAATAAATCCACTCCACTAGCATCAGTCGTTCAATATGCAGACAACATTACTCTCATATGTAAAGCATCCTCCCTTCCACTTCTACAAGAAATCACACAACAATCCTTTCTCCAAGTGGAATCTTGGCTTTCCAAAGCTAACCTTATACTAAATCTTAATAAGACCAAGCTTATGGTTTTTCACCCCACTAAACCATCCCTACAAACAACCTCCTTTTATATACTTTCCTCTAACAATAAAATCATAAACACTACCTCACAAACTAAGTTATTAAGTGTTATCATTGATAATAAATTGAAATTTGATATACATCTATCTCAATCTATCAAAAAATCTCATATCAAACTCGGCTCGCTCTATCACATCAAACCATTCATTACCAATTAATCCAAATTAGACATTACCAGGACTCATCTTCTTTCTTCTCTAGTCTATGTCTCTCCCATCTTTTCTTCATTTAGCAAAACTGAACTTTCCAAACATGAATGCTGTTATAATAAAATAGCCAAATTCTCCACTGAATCCCCTCACAGATCACACCACTGCTCCTAACTACAACAATTAAACTGGTTAGAACTCCACCATTACCTAACCTATACTCAACTTATTTTTAACTCACCATTTAGTAACTGAGTGTGACAAAATCCCAGCATTACAGCACTTACTCAAACCCTATAATAACACTCATCTTCTCTGATCTACACAAAAAACTCTCCTGCAAGTTTCCAAAAGTAACAACCAGGCTGGGATTCCCTTTTTTCCCCACTATATCTCCAAAATTAAGAATTCTATCCCCCAACATATATTAAATGTTATTGATAAAACTCAATTCAAGAAAAAAACTAAAGGACGACATATAACCACTGAACCTGCTCCTGTATCAACCCAGGGTAATCTCTTCCCTATATGCCTCATCACTATCCTTAACCCCCTATTTTCTTTATCTGAAGTCTTCCTCTAACCCCCACCTCTTCCCTATCCACTTCAGTTAATCCTGACTATTTTACCTTTTTGTCTCCCTCATTTTCAGTCTATGATTTAACTCTTCCATCCAATCTATTTGATGTTGTTTTTGTATCAATTTATATTATTTTTATCATATATATTATTATTATTTTTATTCTATATCTTCGATGTTAAATCTAATGATGTTTCTGTATATTTATAACTACTTCAAAATATCACTTATTTATTCTTTGATTTTTTTTGCCTATGTAATTACTATTTTATGGAGCTTTTCTCCCCGGGCCTCCACTGAAATGGGCTCACACCCAGATGGACTATCTCAGTTAACAAATGTAAAATAAATAAATAAATATATATATATATATATATATATATATATATATATATATATATATATATATATATATATATATATTTTTTTTTTTTTTTATATATCTACAGAGATGACTTTACTGAAATGTCATAGCAACGAAAACTAGAAACAACGAATGTCATATAACCAAAAACTGACGCTGGATGTGTACAACTATTTTGAGTAGTTCCCCAGGATTCAGCAAGCTCTGCACGGTGCGCAGGAATAGTGCAGGAGCTGCTTGGAGGCAATATGGCCGCTGAGAGATCCAGGAACAAGCTCCCGGGATGTGCACAAGCGCTCCTGCACTATTCCTACACGGACACAGCTCCTGTATGCAAATTACCCCATTTGCAGATGAAAAGCATGCAAATGAGTTGAATATGTGATCCAGGAAGCTGGCAGCCAGCCATGCAGGACTTGTGTAATCTGCAGAAATGTACTCGGTTAGCAACCGAGTACATTTCTGCAAACTACAAAACGGAGCCATGACAGCTCCAAATAAAGGGTGTATATAACTTGTAAGGCATGCCAATTGCCAAATACATGGCCATTGGCATGGAAAAGAGTTGAAAAAAAAACTTTTATTTTTTTTTTTTGGCAAATTTCAGGTGTTTAAGCATAGGGCAGCAGTGCACAAATGGGATTGGCCTGAAAATAGAAAAAAAAAAAACTTGAAAAAAGCATTCCAACCAAAATCACATTTTTGCCATTATACTCAATGGCAGGCAGAAGTCAACATGGCCAGTGAATAGTGATTGCTAAGGGGGAAGGCTCAGTGTCAGACATGCAACTAGGCATTAGCAGGCAATCCTATGCAAATGAGGGGAATGATACTGAATCTCAGATTTCCCCTCATGGCTAGCCTGCACCCAACCATGTAGGTGCAGGAAGACCATGGTGCAACCCTAAGAGTTAGCTGACATCATAGAAAGTTGTGTCAGGCATACTGTAAGCTTATTGGAGCCCTGTGGCTCGGGTTTGCCCTTAGCTTAGCAGAGCTAAGCAAGGGGGTGTGCCTGAAGCTGCCAAGCACTCTTTGCATTGCCTAAGTTGGTGTGCATGCCACGCACTGTGTTTAAAAGGGGAAAAAAAGTAAACCAGGAAACAGCAGCTCCATGCACATCTGAGCACTGTGTTTGCACGGCGCACCCCTGGGCTTAAACAGAAAGGCAATAGGAAGGGAAAACAGCAGTAGGAAGGCAATCAAGGAGAACTAGCATAGCTGGCAGGTGGAATGTATCAGAATCAGCCAATTACACAGTCAAGAGCCCAGCCCAACTGAGCACACTACTATAAACTATGCAAACACCTTTCCCTCTTGTTTTTCCCACAGACTCTACACCACCGGTGTACACAAGTGGGGAAATTTTACAAAACAAAAGCAACAAAATGATAGGGGATGCATTAGCTATCATAAATCAACATGTGGAAGAGGCTGAGGGTGGTGAGGATGTCAGTGCTGATGACCAACCCACAGTGAGGAGAAGGAGAAGAGTGTACAGACCCAGGGTAATCTACCAGGGGCTACATGAGCTGGAGATAGTGGAGCACTATAGGGTGGACAGGTACCTCCTACAGCAAATTGTCGAGCTGTGCTGGCCATGCCTCACACACAGAACCTAGACAGCGGAACCCATCCCAGTGGACAGCAAGGTATGTGTAGGCCTAAGAATACTAACTAGAGGTACCTTCCACAGGCCAACTGGGGATATCATGGGGATCTCACAGGCATCGGCATCCAGGGTACTCCACCAGTTCCTGGATGCCATTTCAGCACATGCCGGTGAGCACGTATATTTCCACAACAGCTGTGAGGCATTGACCAGCAATATGCATCTCTTCCACCAAACAGCAGAATACTCTGAGGTAGTGGGTGCTACAGACTGCATGCACATATACATCAAAGCACCATGCAGTGAGCAAGGTAGGGTCTACATCAACTGCAAAGGCTTCCCCTCCATCAACTGCCAGGTTGTGTGCAATGCTCAGGGCATTATAATGAATGTGTGTGCTGGCAGCCCTGGAAGCTATCATGACTCCCACATCTAGCATATGATGCAGCTGTACCAGAGATTTGCCAATGAGGACATCCTTTATGGCCACCTAGTGGGGGGATGCTGGTTACACACTGGAGCTGTGGCTGATGACACCCATCAGAAATGCACACACACCTGAGCAAAGAATCCATAATGAGGCACATGCACAGACCAGAATCATAATTGAGCGTGTGTTTGGGATGCTGAAGTCATGGTTCTGGTGCCTGGACATATCCAGTGGAGCCTTGCAGTACTCACCAGCTACATGTACCCAAATTGTCATCGTTTGTGCCATGCTACACAATATGATCCTGTGGAAACAGCTGCAGCAGGAACAGCACTGGGCAGGGCCACACAGCCCCCCACCACTGTCAAGGCCTGCACAGGCACAGAGTGACTCAAAGGATGAACAACCTGAGCCTGCCCCAGTAGGCAGAAGGAGGCTTCCCAGTATACCCAGGCCTTGGCAAAGAGGCAACGCATAACACATACACTGACATGGCAGGAAACTAGGGAATGACACCTCTCTCTGACTTGTCCATACAGTAAAAGGGATGGCAAACATGATATTACCTGTGCTTAACCATGTATAGGGAGTGTACGATGTGCATCCGAAATAGTCAGCCCTCCAGCACCATCTTCAGTACTGGCACAGCCACAAGCTAAGTCACTCTTCCTATCAATTGCTGGCTGGAGTAGTATGTTTTGTTACATGTATCTATGGTATGGATGTGAGCATGCGAGGGAATCGGGTGGCTGAATGGGACACCAGCAGATAGTAGACACCTATAGTGGCAGAATGAAATCTGTAACAAATACTGGTGTCACAGATGTAGTCAGTACTAGACAAAGTGACAAAATCCACTGCAGGAAATGTGGTGGCCTAAATGTGTGTCCATAGGACACACACATGCCAGTCAGGGAGGCTCACATATCCAACAACAGTCTCAGCCATCAGGACAGGCATAGACAAACACAAACAAAGGCTGTGCTAAGGCCTCTGACTGATGTCTATGGAGGACAACTCCCCTTCAGATCAACACAGACATACTACAACAGGTCAGGCAGTGGGATGTTAGTTCTGAAAGGTAAGAAGTCTGAAACTGAAATGTAGGTCAATCAAACCTAAGAACTATGCCTCTAGTCTGCATGATAGGTCAGAATACAGAATGAAATACCAGTACAGTCATAGCAAATGTGTACAGTTGTCAGGTTTGCCCCCCCCCCCCCACAATCCTATGTAGAAATGTAGTAACATGTATGTGTAGGTATAATAACAGTGAAGCACAGATTACCTGAGTCGGCCAAAGTAGCAGGATAGATTGTAGCATGTGTACAATATGCAGGGCTGCTTATGTTAGGTTGGTGTGTGTTTTATATTGTGTGAGAGTGGTCAGCATGTAGGCATGGTGAGGTTTGTCCTGGTGGCCATTGGCCAGTACTGCCGATGACAGGGGCAGGTTCTCACAACTGCAGTGCCAAACACAATGCATCCCAGCAAAACACATTCCAGCAGTAAGCCATAGTAAATGTTTGGAAGTAATATCTGTCACCATCTGAAAGATGGACATGGCATGAATGTGAGCCCAGACATACAAACAGTACACAGGTGGAAGTACCCCAGACAGACAGTTTATAATATGTTACTGTGAAATGGACACACCTTTGGAATTGTACATACAGGTTAGCAGCACATTAGTTGGGTTTGTAGTATGGAATATCGATGTCGTCTGGCCAAACACTGGCAGACCACAAAGGTCACAGGTATGAAGTATTGAGAAACTGCTGATGTCCCTGCACACACTAGCATAAGTGGAATGCCCCACGTATATCTGTGGGTCAGATGCAAGTTATGTCCATAGCACACATGCACCCAGCTCACCCCACCATCACCCACAGGTACCTCACAGGTCTTATCCCTGCTGTTGGGAATGAGTACAATATGACCCCCACCTCTGTATGGGAATAGCAACAGAATGCAGCATGCAGAACAGGTGACTCATGCAGGTGTGACCCTAGGTGTAAGCAGCACCCTGCCAGCATCCACACCACTGGATCAATAATGACAGAAAGTATTGGCATTAACACCTTGCACACCTACCCTGTCACCCCAGGGGAATATAGTGGCTTGCAGTCAGGGAATGTAGGAGTGACACAATGCACCAGCCTGCTACAGCTGGCCTGCATCACTACCAAATGCCCTACAGTCAAAGGTCTGTCTCACCCATACTGCAAATGTATGTTATGTCATGGACTCCCAAATAACAACATAACACAGTCCACAGAACCCAAATGGAAGGCCATGTCGACAAATCCCAGTAACATGTCCACCATGTCCTACTGCATGAACTGTGGACCAACACCAAACAACTGCTGGAATGAAGTGATAACTATAGGGAACTTATCAGATAATGTTTGCATAATGTTTGGAAGAGAATAGAATAATAGAGGCGGGGGTAGGAGCATGGATGGCATGGAGTGTGTGAAGTCTGAAACTCAGCCATGTGCTCATACTATCCCTGCCTGCAAATACAGGAATGGGTGGCTACAAACCTGCTTGTAAACCACAATAGGGGTAATTTCCTGACTTATGACCCCTGCCTCTGGGTAACCTATGTGAATATGTACAGCTGTGAGGTATGGCCACAGCAGGATATGGCCATACTGTCACGTTTGATGGATGTACAAGCAGTACCAAGGCACTGAACCATTTGCACAGACCCATCAGCAAGTGTCTGCAGCTTCCCCTCCAGAATGGCAGGATTGTGCAAGAATATGTAGGCTGCAGACCACAATACTGGACACAGCTGCATTCACCCTGTGCTCCCCAGGAAATTACTGCAAGCAAATATGTATACCTGTCAGCAGTTGATGACATAAAACATCACAGTGTAAAACAGTACATATGTCTGAATATCTCTGCTAACACCAAAACCATGTAGCAGAAGCAGCACAGACACAGTTAGTTACAGTATCCCACTATCCTTTGTCCATTGTGACCCCATATTGTCAACCGATCTACAGATATCCTGCAGAAACAGGTTGCTAGCTGTAGGTGTAGAACACAAAATCCTGCACTGGAGTGCAACCTACCTGGAATGGATTCACACATATTCAGTACAGAAGGTCATACTGGGTATGGTCCTACACTTAGAGAAATGAAGCCCATGTCTGACAACAAAATACTGACAGGTCATACTGGGCATGCTCCCACACTTAGAAGCCCATGTCTGGCAACAGCAGTGGACTATACATATCTGACAGTCCCAGATGTTTGTGCACACACTCCACAATGCACACCAGTCATGCTTTGCACACACATTGGATAGGAATACACATACATATCCAAGGACAACACACTATAATAGGCCAAAAGTACACATACATAGATGTATGGAAGAGAGCAACAGACAGTGACAAAGAGCCTCCCATCATGAGATCTGTCCCACTCAGCACACATCCAGTTGGCTAAAATCACATGATATGCAAATGTCAATCAATGTACATACATACATACATACATACATACAAATATTTCCAGCATGGGCATTAATGTCTTTCTAGCTTGCCAATATGCCAAAACACTTGTTCCCATAATAAATGTCCAGGCTGTTCTTAAAAGTATCTAAACTAGTACTTGCTTTAATGTAATTTGGTAGTCTGTTCCAAGCATCTGCTACTCTGTCAGAGAACCAATTAGTACACTTTTCATTCTTATAGAATCTTCTACATAGGTTTTCTGATGATTGTCTATTTTTTGATAACCCGAAATATTCCCAGAGGTAGCTGTCCCTAAATGTCGTATATACCTGAATAAAATCTCCTCTTAAATATCTGTAAGAGACACTGTACTGTAGACATTTGCTTCTGGTATCCCTCAGCACTATAGTATCTGTGGTGCTTGTAATAACTGGGAAACATGACTGAACAAGTCAGTATTTATCTAGCAGTTGTATACATGTACCTGTGAAATATAAACCTGTTTGTGCCTGAGTGTTGTTTGTCTGCTTCCAGATGAATGGTTTATGGTTCATGCACACACACTGCACTCCCCATTGCCCTACTATGGCAAGCCTGCTGATGTCATTCACCTTGAAATACACCTTTGGTGAAAGAGGTGCCCTATAAGCTCTGTGGTGTGTGCTATAATTATGTTATGCTATAGTGTGATGTACTAGTTAGGAAGGAGCTCTAATCCCAGACATGGCAAGTGTGTGTAGGGATCAATGCTTTTGTGGCCATTCACAGTCACTACACACCCCATTGCCCTACTTTGGCAAGCCTGCTGATGTCATTCACCTTGAAATACACCTTTGGGGAAGGAGTAGCCCTCTAAGCTCTGATGTGTTTGCTATAACTGCTTAATGATGTAGTGTGATGTATTAGTTAGGTAGGGGTTCTATTCCCACACATACAACTTTAGAACTTTGTTTGTTTGTCTGTGTAGGGATCAATGCTTTTGAGGCCATTCACACTCACTGCAATATCCATTGCCCTACTTTGCAGGGCTGCTGATGTCATTCACTTTGAAATACACCTTTGGGGAAGAAGTAGCCCAATAAGCTATGTGGTGCGTGCTATAACTGCATAATGCTGTCACGAGAAATGCAAGTTAGGTAGGAGTTCTAATCCCAAACATGGCAACTGTGAAATGCTGTGTGTAGGGATCAACACTTTTGTGGTCATTCAGTCATTAGGCACTCCTAAAAATGGAGAACATTGATATCTGTGCAGTAACAGAGACCTGATCCAAGACTCCAGAGAGAACCCCTGCAATCATAATTCCCAATGTCCTGGATCAAGTAACCCATAGTCCCACCAGGGGCTCAAATATCCTAGACCTGGTCATTACCAACATGGGAAATCAATGCTCCACACCTATGGTCACCTCATTGGTGGTCAGGTCTGCCTATAAGCTAATCACTCTTAATGTCCACATCCCTCCCCCACACCCCAGTAAGGAAACCTCCATAACACACATCTCCAAAACCAACGTCATGCTACACGTCAGATGCGACTAACATCATGACACCCATGCAGACGGGAACTGAAAGGACAACTGCTGAATGCTTCACTAAGGCACTGTATGAGCACATCCACTTATGCATGAATCGCGCCATCCAGTATAGAACCAAGATGCTCCCCACCAAGAAAAGGAAGCCAATGTGGTGGCCCCCCTGCCATAAGCATACTGTACAACAAAAGGAAGAAACTGTTGCAGAAATGAGGGAATTTCCAGGATGCAAAATACTTCCTTACCAGCCTAGGTAAGAAGATGAGATCCCTCATAACATCCTCCAAAGGTAGTTACGAACATAATATAGCCAAAGATGCCAAAGACAACTGCAAGCCATTCCATAGCTATGTCAGGAATCTAAATGGCAATGTTCAGATCTGCTCTAAGTTACAACAGGATGGTATTAAATATACTGTTCCCAAGGATATTGATAATATCCTGGAAGATTGATTCAGTGCCAACTGCACCCCCCCCCTTCCACACCCTAAAGGGCACATCTCAACATTGAAAGTTTGCCAGATTCAGGTAATATTGGCCACACAGGTAAAAAAAAAACACAATCTCCAGAGCTATGAAAACAGCATCCATGGGACTAGACAACATCCTGGGCTGTGTACTACATGAACTACAAAATGAACTGGCACTTCACCTATGTGCCATGTCTAATCACAGCCACACCTCAGGCTTCATGCCCACTGCATGGTGCACAGCTACAGTTAGCGCAGTACAAGGGGGGGATCCACCTAGGAACTATAGCCCCATTAGTATGACATGCCTGAACTGCAAGGCCATGGAAGGTATTATCATGGGACTTATAAACGAAGACAATGCAACCTTCAAACAATGGACCCCACCCAAGTTGGGTTTGTGAAGGGCCGATCATGTCTTCTGAACCTGATTAACATCTTTGAATCAGTCTCCAGAGCTATGGACGAGGGTAAGCTGGTTCACACAGCCTATCCGGGCCTCACCAGCCTTCAACATCATCCCCCAGTCTGGAATCATAGATAAATGTACCAAGCTGGTCATTAATCCCTACATCACCTGATGGGTTACCAACTGCTGTACTGACAGAACCTACACTGTAAAAGTAGGTGACACCAAATCCAGCTCCAGACAAGTGACAGTTGGAGTACCTCAAGATTCAGTCCTGGGACCGCTCTTGTTTGGTATCTACTGCTCTGAAGTACAGGCCAACACTAAGGGACTCTGGCTAACAAAGGTTGCAGATGACTGCACACTGGGAGCAAATATTAAATCCCCACATGATGTGGATATTCTACAGAAGGGCCTTACAGAAAGAATTGCTTGATGCCTGAGCCATGGCCTCAAGCTCAATGCCAAGAAATGTATAGTTATCCCCTTTGGGAAGGGAAATGTACCCATGAAGTACCACATAGGTGGCAGTACACTAAACACCTAAAGTGTGATAAAAGACTTAGCAACACAGGTGGACAGTGGTCTCACCTTTGATAAACACATGCCACAACAGTCAGGAAATCCACCTATGTGGCACACCTCATCACTAAGGGCTTTACATCCAGGAAAAAGAAGACCATTGTCCCACTGTAGTCATCTCTCGGTAGACCTAGTACAGACTGCAATGGCCCATTTGGTATGTACCTCACAAGACATCTGCAACAACTAGAAAGACTGCAGACATACCTCACTAAAAGAAACACAGGCCTAAACCAGATGCCCTAAGCTGACTGTCTGAAAATCATCCAGCTATACTCTGTCACATATCATGCACTCAAAGGTGATCTCTGCTTAACATACAATGCCATGTCAAACCCATTGCTGTTGGACATGCTACACTTAAAAGAAATCCAAATCCCTCACAGCCACATGCCCCAGGGATCCAAACCTTGTCATCACAATGAACAATACATGCTGGAGGGGTGTGTTCCTGACCCAGAGACTCCCCAGACTCTGGAGTAGACTGCCCAAACATGTCAAGCAGAGTGCCTCTTTGGCTCTCTTCAAAGGGAACCTTGACGATTGGATGGGAGATAGGAAATTGACCCCGTGGATCATGTCACTCACCTTGCTAGACAGAGGTCCAGGGAATTAAATATTGTGGGAAGACATAGCCAGGGAAATGTCATGGCTAGGCATGTATAGGCCCTAGGGTTGATAGCCTAGTACCAACCTATGAACCTATGACCTACACTTTCTATTGTCCAACCTTGGCAAACCTGCTTATGTCATTCATTTTGAAATACACCTTTGGGGAAAGAGTAACCGAGTAAGCTCTGTGGCACATGCTACAACTGCATAATGCTGTAATGTGATGTACTAGTTAGGCAGGAGTTCTACTCCCAGACATGGAAACTGTAAAACTTTGTGTTTGTTTGTTTGTCTGTGTAGGGATCAATGCTTTTGAGGCCATTTACAGTCACTACAACTTTCATTGTCCTACTATGGCAAGCCTGCTGATGTCATTCACTTTGAAATACACCTTTATGGAAGGACTAGCCCAGTAATCTCCATGGCATGTGCTATAACTGCATAATGCTGTAGTGTGCTGTACTAGTTAGTTAGGAGTTCTAATCCCAGACATGGCAACTGTAAATCTTAGTGTGTACTTGCCATTAGTGACCGCAACTGTAAATCTTAGTGTGTATTTGCCATTAGTATCCTGTGTGGAGGTAGCTGTGGGTGTGTAATAACAGGACTCATTGTGGAGTGGTTTTTGCAAATTTCTTATATGGTGAGCCTATTATATGTCACAATGTCCAACTTACAAGGATAACAGATGTCAAACAGCAAAGAGGCTAGGGTAGACAATTCATACCCCTACATGTGACATAATGGCTTGGGAACAATATAGGCAACCCTTGTATTACCCAGAGAACACTCTCCACCCATGTCTCATACACTTGACTAGGCAACAACCACTATGTTGGTAGTTTCCTGCATATTGCCCACTGATAGTAACCATGGTGTGATTGCAGTGGACTACAGAGAACATGGCACCCTGTCCCATTCCTACAATAGGCAAATCATTGCATACAGTGCTCCTTCACTATGTTCCCCACTGGACACCTGCAACAACTGTAGAGTCAGCAAATGTAACCCACAAAGGACATATCATGACTTATACACATGCCCTGTATGGACAGATGCCACTGACACCAGTGAATACCTGTATCATGCTGTCAATGTAGGTGCAGGGTCAACCTGGTTTCCATTGCCAGTTCTCACCACATGAGGTCAGTAATGGCACATCTGATGATAACAATCTGTCTACACAACATGCCCCAGACACCCCAGGTACACTTCTGCATGTCACAGAACATGCATGTGGGACATGTGCACATCCCAGACACCGTCCATATTATGGAATATAGAACACATACATGGCAAGCATTGCACAGCACTGGCCACCCACAACAGTAACCCAGATGAGTGGATGGTGAATACAATACCCATCTGTGTGGGCCAATCCAGACACTACACCCCTGAGCAACACTGCAGACCATTGTCATGTGGCCTGATGCCAAGGTCTACCCTTTAGCTAGTCCTTTATGGCCTTCTGGCACAGTTAACCACTACACACCTGTGAAGCAATGCACCCAAGCATGTTAGTACTGGCAAACCTGTGTCTGTGTGTGTGTGTGTGTGTGTGTGTGTGTGTGTGTGTGTGTGTGTGGAGTATAATGATTTGAACACCATTCACACTCACTACACCTCCCATTGGCCTACTGAAGCTGCCTTCTGATGTCAGACACCTTGACATACCCTTTGCCCATATATCAGCCTGATAACTTCTGTGGTGCATGTGAT
>NC_056733.1:1047947889-1047982889 GCF_019279795.1 Protopterus annectens
CATCAGCCTTCCCATTCCAAATTAAAAAGACGTCATCGACAAAACATCGATAGAACAACACATGTTTCTTAAACACATCAGTAATAAATAGACATTCCTCTTCCCATAATGCTAAAACCATGTTGGCGTAGCTATTGGCACACAAAGTGCTCACAGCCACGCCATCACATTGTAGGTAAAGCTTTTCTCCATAAATAAAAATATTATTTTCCAAAATAATTTCAAGGAAAAGGCATCTCAGATCAATATATTTACCATCAAAGCCACTGTGCTTAATCAAATATTTCTTGACTGATTCCACACCTTGTTCATTCGGAATAACAGTGAACAAGGATTGTACATCCAATGTAACAAATAGAATGTCTGAATTCATTGCATAAGTACTTGTGAAGCTATACAGGTCTGTCAAAAATTGTTTAGTATCTTTGAGAAAAATATTCTTCTCTAATAAAGGTCGAAGAATTTTTTCAACATATACATAAAATGGTTCAGTTCACCACCCCTTTCCTGAAACTATAGGTCGTAACGGGGGGGTTTAAACTGTCTTTATGAATTTTAGGCAGGCCCTGTATGGCCGGACCCATAGGATACTCTACCTCAAGGAATCTGCCTAATTCATGTGTAATGCTGAAACTCCTAACCAAATCTTGTATAATTGAAAATAACCTACATTTAATCTCTTCCACTTTATTCATACTAATGACTTGATAATATTTAATGTCACTTAACATTTTAAGCATGGCTTCTCGGCATCCCTCCTTATCCATAATCACCACAGGGCCACCTTTATCTGCAGGCCTTATAACTACATTGGGATCAGTTTGTAATCTACGTAGGGCAGCTTGGTCCCTGAAAGTAAAATTTGACTTGTTAAATTTATTCCGGCCCTTACTAGTATCTCCGTCATCATAAGAAGCATGCAAGTCATCCTCAACTATCCTACAGAATGCTTCAATTAATGGATGGTTATTGGGCATATAAACACTTGGTTTCTTAAAATTGCATTTGCGTTCCATAGTATTATTCCCAAATTCATATTATAACATAGCATTTCTAAGAAACATCCTTACATCAATTAATACGTTAGTCAAATTATTATTACTAGTAGGAATTAAGTTAAGTCCCTTATTAAGAACATTAAACTCATCTGTGTCCAAAATTCTTTTAGAAATGTTCCATACTAGGCTGTCCCCATCTGTTGCCACATCTTCTTCAGAGACTGATTCGACTGTCTCTCCACTGACAATTTCTGCTTCTGTCTGCCACGGCTGACAGAGCGGCCTCTCTTCACCCCCTTCTCCATAGAAATGGGAAGGGGAAACTGTGGAAAATCCATGCCATTGGTTTGATTATAATCACCATTTATCCTGTTGGTCTGAGGGACCTTTGGTCGTACCACCGGTTGTTTGACTGTCACTGTATTGCTAATTGTAGCATTACTATTCTGAATCAATTCATGATGTAACACATTTGAAGAAGGTACAGGGAGGGTGGTGCCTTCTATCACCCTTTCATTGATCAAAGTACTAGGGTGCCCTGTTATATTAGAATGATTAATAGAGTTATGAGCAGCAACACAATTCATAACCTCTGTTGAACCTTCATGTGCTTTCTCTTTATCTTTTACATTGGATATGTCTATACTTGTAACAGTAGTGTTATATCCGGGCTGATAGTTTCCATGGGCATTATTTAAGTTATTTCTATTTAGATTTCCCTGTCCATAGGCTTGATTCACTCTAGGCCAAGTGAAGACATGGCCTTCTCTGAAATCCTTAGTGTCCCTATCAATTTTGCTACGTTTTTGTTGCAGTAAACACCTCTCATACACTAAAATGCCGCCCAGCACAGTACTCAAAGCATGGTCTACTAAACCCGGTTTAAAACATTCAGACAGGGCTTGCTGTTGTTATAAAATAGAAGCCCTTAATGTCTCCTCTTCTGGTTTAAAAAACTCTATCAATAATTTAATGTAATTTAAGCTCACCTCCAGGTTCAACTTTTGCCATTTCACAAGAAGTTCTGGATACTGTTCTCCGTATGTTGGCATTTTTAGGACTCACAAGCCTCTCAGTACAATTTTCCTATTGAGGCGTACTTTGAAATGTTGCCACTGTGTAATTAAACATTTAAACTTGAGGGAATCTCCCTTTTATTGCCAGTCGTGATTCCTCCTTTTCTGTAGTTTCTGTGGACGCTGCCATTCCTTCCTTATAAAAACAGCGGCTTGCTGTCACTCCTTAAACATGCAGAGAACCTCTGTGATAGGTTATCACCTTCTCCAATCAATGTTATTGGTGCATTGTCTTGATGGAAAGACCTGATTGGTCTAACCACTTCACCGACTCCCTCGTTTTATTAATACATATATATATATATATATATATATATATATATATATATATATATAGAGAGAGAGAGCTCTCTATATAGCCATATATATGATGCAATATACAGATGTATATAAATACATATATGCATATATATATATATATATGTGTGTGTGTGTGTATGTACATGTACACATACATCTACATATGTATATATTTAGATCAATATCCTTGTCATGTGTAAACATTACTGTTGTGTATACCTTCCCAGATATATCACACCGTATTTATCTGATATGTGTATATTTAGATATAACAATATATGTGATGCAACAGTAATATCACTAACAAGTACTACATAATTGTAGATGTCAGAAATTGTTCAATACTATTCAGTATGTGTACTGACAGATATATTGGAAAAACAACTGTCTTCACAGCTGTCATGCCGTAGTGGTTAACTGCTGTGACTGTAGTGTACAGAATCCTGGGTTCAATGGCTGTTTATTTTGTTGCTGGACAGAACAAGGGCTGTTGGATACAGAGTGGTTAAGGCAGTTTTGAGCAGTTTTAAGTGCATTTGTGTGGGTTTGCACGAAGCTAAGCAGTGCTAATGTATGGTTAAACGTATGGGCACTTCGCTTATCAGTGCAGAAATGTGCTTAGCTGTTATATTGCAGCAATGCTGACACCTACTAAGCATGGCTTAGACCTGGTAACCAGTGCTCACATTCCAGTCTGATAACATAGCAGGGTAATGACATCTGTAATAAGTGTATGTAATACCATGTACATAACTTGCATCTGTGTGCTGTCATTACAGTAGCAAGGAGTGTGAGTCTACTGTCTGGGACACTTGAGTATATATGGCTTGTACAACACTCTTATCTGTGTGAATGTATTACATACATGGGTAGTATCCCAGGTTATATGCAGTCACACTGGCATGTAGTGTATCATTACATTGCTACTGTTGACAGTGCTTTCCCAAGTAAGAGTAGATTGCTAATTGTAGTACTGGAAACAAACACCCCTGCATGCAAGGATGGACTCTGAGTCCTCACTGTCATGTTCCTGGTGTGTGAGCTGTATCTCATTAAATATTTCCTACTAAATAATGATCTAATATGTGGAAAATAACTGTAGACTACTGTCTATATAGCAATGTTAGTGAGGGCTGCCGTCTTGTAGTAATGGCATACCTATCAGTGTCAGACATTTATCTGTCAGCACATTCATCCTAATGCATAGCTAGTTGGCTAGCTGGCTGTCAGTCCTCTGTACAGATGTGCAAATGTCAGGTATCCATCTTGGATACTTACAGGCAATCTATGCTTGACTGACACTGACATGTCTGCCCAGCTGTGTTATAAATGCCACACCATGTATGCACCACATGCCATGGATACCTCAACTACACTACCACAGTCAACTGAACATACTTGCATACAGGTCTCTAAGAGAGACACTAACCATGTTATGTAATACATATTGCATACATGTCAACTGGAGCAGCTCACTGGCCCTCTGAAAGAGGCACCCAGATGATTGGCTGATGCATGTCACTCTCACCCTGAGGATCACCTCAGTGCTGTCTGTTGATAGATGGCCTACTGGCACATGGCAGGTGGCATGATACCACTGTACATACATCCCTTACACTTCCCATCTCTCCATGGACAATAGCCTGGTACACACCTATGAACACCTGCACCAATGCACCCCAGTACTGACAAATGTGTACATGTGCATTATCAGTGACTTTGTGTTTGTAGACCTGTAGCTGGGAATACCCTGATGCTCTTCACACCCACCGCACCCCCATTGCCATAGTTAGATGTGGCTGCTGCTTTACCAGACATTAATTGTACCTTGTACACTCTTCTCCTTAAGGGCTACCTGGGCCTTGAAGTACCAGCACAACACTGTTGTACAAATTGGTTGATAGGCATGGGGTACCCACTGAGTTCTGGCAAGTGCGTATATGTGTGCATGTGTGTATATATGTAGGGTACAACATTCTGAGGCCACATACACCTATTACAATATGCATTGCCACACAGTGTTAGGGATAGTGATGTTGCTGACCATAGGAGAGGCATGTCAATGCATCATCCTACCATGCCTGTGGCATGTGCTTTAGATGCATATACCTGTAGTAGCACTTTTGGGATGGACAAGGGGTTGTATTGCAATCCTGGTCAATGTGTGATGGTGGGTATGTCAGAGCATCATCATTGGTTCCAGTGTGTACAATATCCACAGTGGGGTGTGGGTGCTGGGTATACTGTCATTACACCATGGTACCCCCGGTATATGTCGCATGTACCACTGTATGGTGACCACTGTCACCATCAACCATACAGGTAACTGATAACACTATCCAGACCAGTTATGTATGTGCTGTGTGCAACCTACCTGTAACACAATGGACACACTGACAAGGTAGTTAGCACTTATAGGCCTAGGTCTCTCAGATGTGTGTCTGACTGTTATGTGTTTGTCAATGTGTATATGACAGTATGTTATACTATGTATGGTCCATAAACAACCATTACATCCCCCATTACCATACTGTACATGCCTGGGGATGTTCTGCATGTAACATGTAACGTGGAACACACCTCATCCTAAAAGCTGTGTGGTGTGTGCAATTTAAGCCACACACATCAGTAACACTACTTACCTAGGTAGGGGTCTAGTCTCAGTGTTGCCAAGTAAGAGTGTGCATGTATGTGGAGGGATCGACTTCAGTTTGCAGAATATAGATGTCCCAGGGGTCATCTTTCCAAGAACTGCCTGGAATATGCTAAGATTTCACTGTATCATCCTGTAGGCATACATTCCATCACAACTAGTGTTAGATGTGTAAACGGCCTCTTCCCCACTGTATAGATGCACAGTGATACTGGAGTTGGTATATAAATCTGGGTGTGGCTGTTGTGGACACAGCCAACATCATTGCAGTTACTGTTGAGTGTATCCCCCCACGTAGCTGGCTGTAATACTGTACAGTTAATGTTAACAGGTTAGGTAGTTGTCTATCACACTTTCTGTGGTTCTACAGCATCTCTCACCCTCCAAAGGGTAGGGGTGTGCCACACCCACACCAGCGCAAATATGTTTACCGAGTTGAGGATTGCTCTACATTGGGGAAGGAGACATATATCCTGCCGGTACCATCGTCAATGACATTAAACTAGTGGACTGCATATTCCACAATGTGTCGTTGTGCGCAGTGTGGCTTGGTGGAATTACATAGGCTACAATGGTTTCCTTGCACAGGTAAATACATCCATGTGTAAAGTATTCTCTGTGCACTGCATCAACACCAAAGCCTTTGTGTGTGTTATACACAAACATGTGGCGTGTACCACCCAGTTTAACTACCATTGACCACTGTAGAAGGGCTGCTAACAGCAGCTACCATGCTTTCACCTGTATATACCACCCCAAGACTTATCGGCCATGTGGCACAGGCAGTAACTGTTATACAGACCTGTGACATGTTCACCTGTACCCAGGATATGGCACACTCAAAGTGTCACCACAATGCCATACCCCTTGTGAGATATGACAGTAGACCATCCTCCTGCTGACACATGGGCACCTACAACACAAAGAGATAACTTTATGGAGACCACAATCACTCCGTATTACTAACAGCTATAATGCATCATGGCTGGACAGCTACACTTCTGGACATGTAAGCATTAAACTTTACTGCTGACATGTTACACAGCAGTACATTGGTACACTGTAGTGCAGTCACCATGTGCATCAGAACCATATTACCCTGTTCCTGCATCAATGTTATGGATGATAGGGATGTGGCACAGATATCATTATATGCACAGGGTGTGTTGTTGTTTTGCCAGAGACCTAGACTGAGCCATACGTTTGACACCATGTGTATGAGTGAGGGGTTTTAATTACTGATATGGCCGTGGTGATGTAGTGTGTGTAGGTATGGGATTGCCCTAGGTATGTTTGTATTGTGTGTGAGTATGCATGCACACAGTTCTGCCATGTAGCTGCCCTATACAGGTGTTTGTTGGACAGCTGCAGACCATACCTGGCAGGGTGTGCAGTTCACCACCTCTGGCCATGGACACAAGAACTGTGCCTGCCAGGGGTCCCATGGGCACATCCAGGTACAAGCCACGATATGGTACTCTCCCCTGATGATGACATATGTCCACTAGAACCAGGTCCCCTCCTGGGACTGGCCAGGGCCACGTGCACATGGTCTAATGTGGTGTGGTGTGGATAGCACCCCTTCCCACAGTTCTGAGGCTGGTACTGCCACTGCAGGTGTGGCTTGGTGTCCTTGCACATCCGTGTTGACCTCCAGCTAATATTACTGGCCTAAGTCCATATGGCCAGTTGCACCACTCTCACTGCATGCTCTAGCATGGACAATCCACAGTTGATGAGTCCCACCATCTCACCCCACCATCTATACATGACCTCTGTAAAATAAAAGAGGGTACCTGCAAGAGCACGGATATTGTCAGTTACAATTGAAAGAGTAGCCCCCTGCAACCTCAGACCCTGTCTGGTGCACCGTTCCATACCTGCCTGCACCTCCATGACAGTCTGAAACATGCATCTGGTGGTACCAGATATTGCACTTATGCCAGGGGCATGATGACCAGCAGCCCTCCAATGAGCACCCTGTACATCTGCCTATGTGCTACCCTGCCAGACATCTGGCTATGGCTGCTGTGTCCAGACACATCAGCTATAGATACCACGCTGTCCTGTGCACTGCCACCAACTGCCAACTGTCCCTCTGCTATGGCCACTGGTGATGGGGTATTTATAGGCACTGTGACTGTGTGTGGGGATGGGGTGGATAACAGGGGGATGTCAAACGATGGTGCAGTTTCAGCCTCTGATAACCCCACCTATGCCTCAACACACCTATCATCATTTTCATTGTCTGCATGGACACCAACATCAGATTGTCTGCAGAAGGGACCCTGACCCACCTCATCACCTGTGAGGGGAAAACAAGAAACATACTTTAAGACCTGTATGTCATTGCTTAACAGTACACACATATACATACACACACACACACACACACACACACGCACACACACGCACACACACGCACACACACACACACACACACACACACACACACACACACACACGCACACACACACACACACACACACACACACACACACACACATGCACACACACCCCCTGACATTCCACCATAATACATACCTGTCCCTGAGTTTACAGACTGTCCCAAGTTTATTTGCTTAAGATCCCCATCCTGCATCACACTTGGAAACTTATACTGATTAATACCAATCATTAATGTATCATTCTTCTAATTGCCTAGACAAGTGATCACAAAACATAATCTGTTACTCCATTACCTCTTTGACTTGATTGGAGTCGATTTTACAAGGACTCACTGCTGTCATCCAGTGTTCACCTTGGGTTTGTCCAGACATCGTGAGCATAGCCCCCATATGTTAGGGGCTACTGCAGTCACTTAATAATGTCATGCACTGGAGTGTCATACGTAACTATTGCTCAGTAGATGCAAAATCTATTGCTCTATTAACTTATGTGGACAACAGTAATATTTGGAAACAATCACTGGTGTTCTCTAGTAATTCCCCAATGCATCTGTAGTGCTGTATACATGGGTATTGTTTCACCTTTCTGCTGATTGCAATTATAATAGTATACATGGTGTCTAGTTTCCCTCCCAATGCATATTCTATGCTACAGACCTTATTATATTATCAGCTGTCCTGAGATTACATGTCAGATAAGTATTCCTGGTGTCTCATGTGTCTGTCCAAGTCCATGTACTGCACGATTTCAAAGGGAAGTCGAGAGGTATGAGCAACCCCACAATCACACGTGCATACATGGGCACACTCAAACACACACACACATCCTACATACATCAACCCCCCTCCACTCCACCAGATTGCACTTACAAACAAAATAACACCCCCACACACGCACTTACATGTGAGGTTGCATGGATATTACACACAGACCTCCCATTACCTATCTGTCAACATGCATGACATATGGTACTCAACAGCATGCAGTGCACTTATAGTCAATCCATGCTAGCAACAGTATACATGTGTGTGATGCATAGGCTGTGTTAGTAGGTGATGCCCCTTCCCCTGGAACACACTGCACCCATGTACACAGTATTGCTGTGCACCTGTAAGGCACCCTGGCATGTACTGTGCACTACACCTCACAGGTATACACACCACTGCTGCTCTGCTGCTCACAGCCCCTATGTGTTTGTCCAACACATACCTGGGATAATATGTGGACAGATGTCATTTTTGGATGCCTGATTTACAGATCTCATCATCAGCGGTGCATGTATGACCAATACGATACAATTACACTAACAACTTTCAAACCTTACTGTGGCTATGGGAAGTGTACACACCCTTATTGATATGACACCCTCTTCTTTGATATGCCATGAGACCACATTACTGCATATGTTAACATTACATGAACCTGATATGTGACATATGTCCTGTACAATCAAATGCCTGTCAAACAAATGTGTTAGTTGTGCTGATGCTGATTGAGATGCATACACTTGGTGGGTGCATATGTGTGCATGCCCTTATCATGATGGTTTGTTGCACCTACTGTTATGTGTACTACAGCAGTCACTATTCCTGCCAGGGGTATACTAGCATGGGTCATCTGCATTTGCCAGTATTTCATCAGTCTGCCCTACACATGTCCCCCAACTCAGCATGATTGCAAGGTCAACTCATGTGCACATCCCTTGGAGTTCACACACTGCTGTCACTATTGCTGTGAAGTCAGGGTTTTGTCTACCACAGTTCCTGACCTTGAATGTGTGCAGATACAGCTATTCATAGCATCCTTAGGATCCCTGCTGCAGTGCAGTGTTGTGTCATAATGACACCCCCTACTCACCTTCAGCCTTTTTGCAGATGCTTGACAACTATGCCCTACACATGTGTCATTATGCAGTGTCCCAAACACTGAACACCATGTGTACCAGCCTAGTCCCAGCTAATGAATGGCAAACATAGAGGTGTACACTGGCACCGGCAAGGTACATATGGGGAAGGTGGGCCTGAGGTAGGGTGAGATGTTGGTTGTGAAGCACATGTATCTTACTTGATACTGTCTGTAGGCTCCAGTGTGGTCTTGGTACACCAGTACACATTCCAACGCATGCCTTTTGGAGACCTTTTCTGTTATGCATATGCTACCTGTAGAGAGGCCTGGCTGATGTTTCCTGTGGTAAAACTGTCCCATCTGATTACCCTAACTCATCGGCTACATATATGCAGAGTCCAAGCAATTTCTGACATGGGTACTGCAGAACTAGTACTTGCTAGACATTCCTGTAACTCTCTCAGTGTTGTGGCATGTTACTAGGCAGCCTACATGACCAGTTTGCTACATGTGACATCATCTGTCTTGGATGGCCATCTGTTTATTTCCTACATTATTCCTGTCCCATACATCCTTGCCACATACATGACTGTCTGTACTTTTTGCCATGGTATATGCAATGGTGAGGTATGGCTACATGTCCAACTCCTGGGTGCTACCTGTTGGGTATGGGATCCATGCCATGGCATGTAAGATGTGTGCAAGCCATGTTTGTCTCTGTTGCAGGTAAGTGGGCACATTTGATGGCCAAACGTCTTGGACACAAATCATTTCTTGGTGTGACAATGGGGGCATGTACTTGCTAGAAGGTGCATTCTCATGAAGAATGCATGCTGTCAGTACCTCAACAGCTGCTTCCACTATATTTTATCTGGAGTGTGTGCACACATATGCTTCCAGTGTTTGTGAAGGTATGTATTTCCCTTATTTGCTGTCCTAACATATGATTCCATATTACACACTCATTGCTCATGTTAGGACCACATTGCAGGTTGTAAGGATTATGGACTGCAGTATTGTGATATGCCGTAGTGTAGATCTGTAATAGTTGCCATTGTAATAGTGGTATGTACACTGCTGTAGCACTGTATAAGGGTGATGTTTTAGACATGTCCCTACTGTAGGCCATTTGTCCCACCATTATGTTCATCTCTTTGCAAACATCTTGCAATGACTGGATGCTAATTATATTGCAGGAGTCTGACATACCCTTCAGATACACCATCATGGTGACCACCGTGATGCAGTGCAGTTAACAGCAACAATACATGAAGATGTACAGCATGCATTATGGGTAGGTGTGTTAAATGTGTGCATGGAATATACCATGGCCATAAAACGACTAGTGTATTGGCAAACCTGAAAAAACACCATACTCACCAGCTACAGGCTGCAGCCCTGGAGGTATACCAGAGGGACCTACATAAGTGTGTGAGAGATGTGATGTCAGTAGCCACAGCTGTGGCATTGGTACAGCATTATAGCACATCAACAGTACAAGCCCACAATACTACAGATTATACACATCTGTTTATTACTACTACGCAGCAACAGACAATATATATTTCATCTCACATATGCATGATCTAATGGCAGAGGGACTGTTTACTAAAAGGCATAATAATGTGGCGAGATTGTTACACTGGAGATTGTGCAAACATTATGGTATCGAAGTGATGGAAAAACACTGGAAACATGAGCCACAGAGAATAATAGAAAATGATGAAGTTTACATCACATGGGATCACCCAATACCAACAATCCAAAAGATAGATGCTAGAAAAACAGATACAGTGGTCCAGAAAAAGAAGACAAAAGTAGCATTGATCATTGAAATTGCCACACCTAGTGACTACAGTGTCTTACGTACAGAGAGACACAAAGTCATAAAATATCTCGCTCTGCAGGCAGAAATGAGAGCCATGTGGAAGAAAGATACCCAGATAGTTCCAATAGTAGTAGGAGCAACTGGTCTTATAAAAAAGAATTTACAATCGTATCTAGATATGTTGCCAATTCATGTAACACATTATGAATTGCAGTAGGAGTCATTACTGGGCACAGTGTGGGTGCTGCAAAGAGCACTTTTGGCTAACATCAAAGAGTGAAACAATACTAATTTCATGAACTTTAATCATATTTTGACTTAGGAATAGGGTCCATTCCCGTCATGGTATTAGAAACCCAAAAGACTTGGAGAAATTAAAAACTACATATGCAGATGGATACAAGAGTGGTCTACTGATGTGCCCTGTGGCCTTAACTGCATGCTCCTCTGCCATTGTGTGGGTAGCACCCACCTCCGCTATGCTCTCCGCCAGGTGTTGTGTGGGCAGGAAGGCAGCAGCCCCTAGGCTGGCAAGGAGCTTCTCAACATGTGTCGGGGGGCTGGATGGCATGACCCCCCCATTGCAAGCTGGTCTCCCCTGACTGCAGCAGTACGCCAATGGGCATGGCGAAGTAGATCTGTGCATTGATGCTGGACCTGCTCATAAATGCGGTTATCCAGGCCGACATAGTTTACCTTGCGGAAAAGATCGTTCCACAGGGCAGTCCTCTCCTGCTGATCATGGGCTGTTTGGCCAACAACATCTGGTAGTGCTGCATCAGGTGTGAGATGATGATGTCATTTTCCTCTGCTGTATAAATGGGCAACCTCTCCCTGGACATATTGCCTGAAATACATAAGAATGGAAACAGGTCTGAGGACCTCATACTACAAGGTTATCATAGTTGTTAATACACATCTTTGTCTCCCCTCAATATTATCTGCAACAACAATCTGATCACACAACTCAACAGGTATGCTACAGAATACCTAACATTGGGACATATATCGTTTTGTAAAACACTTTGTGCTATGTGTTTGTAGTCATGTTCCCTGTGGGGACACTATTATTGGTGGCCTGTTATGGACAATGTCACTTGCATGCCACTGTAAGGGCCACTATGGTTCCATATATGCATGTGTTCTGTTTGCTATGTGATTGCTGCACATCTGTTGTTTTGTGTTATTGGGGATATCTATGCATGCTGTTGGACATGATCTGGGAATGTGTGGACTATTACTACCCACATACGTTCTATAACAGTGACACAATAGCATGTTTGGGGAACAGTTGTCAGCAGAACCACCTCTCCCACCCTCATCTGGCCATGTTACCAGGCCACATCCCATGTGGGACCCACCCTGGGGCCTCCTCATCTACTGGTTCTGCACTACCTTCAGGTGGAACCACCTCAGGAGATGGTGCTCACCCCCCAGGTGCACACACAGACAAGATCCTGTCACCCAAGGTCAGGTCGAGGGTCTGGTTCATAGGGAGCTCCACAGAAACTTGGTGGATGTGCTACAGCACCTTGAGGCCCTCAGTACACACTCACAGGGTCTGCATGCTCCTCCTGCTCAGCCTCCAGCCCAGGCAACTGCAGGGCCATGAAGCTGATGTTGTGACTGCCCATGGGTGGGAACCTTGGTCCCATTGTTTCCAATATGGGGGCTCATGAGCTTCCACATTGAAGATGACACTCCCCGTCCAGGGTGTTTACCCATCACATGTGTCATATACCCTGTAGGCTGTCTTCTCTTTCTAACAACCTAACCCACCTCCACAAATATACCTGCTATCCTTCCTCAAATTACCAATCCCACCTTCACAAACAAGGGCAATGTGTTCCCAACATGGGGTTCACACCTGATATAACCGTCCGTTTTGCACATATATATGTGTGTGTGTGTGTGTGTATATATTATGAGTGATATATATATATATATATATATATATATATATATATATATATATATATATATATATATATATATATATATATATATATATATATATATATATATATATATATATATATATATATATATATATATATATATATATATATATATATATATATATATATATATAAAAACACACACACACACACACACACACACACACACACACACACACACACACACACACACACATATATATACCTATATATATGGGGTGCATTCAGACATCAGGTCCACACTCTCTAACTCTCCTTCCTGCACAGCTACACTGTTCTGCCTTGCTACAACACAGATAGGTGCCACATGTGGACACAGCTTAACATTAGGGGGGTATATACAGGGACAGACTGCAGATAAGCTATTACACACCTATGGCATTTGTGCATGCTACATTACACATTAACATGACTGTCCTGCAAGTGGTGGGCTCTGGAACCCATGTGCCCTCATAACGACATTGCTTCCACCACCAGCTATTGGCCACACTAATATACATGACTTGCATTACACAACACACACTATGATGACTTACATCTTGTCAGTCAGTGCTGATCTGCACAGCTAACAGGTATGGCCCACTGCCCACAGGGACAGACACTATTGTCCATAGCAGTTGTTCAGCTGGACATCATTACAACAACACCTGATGCACATATAAATCATTCCACATCATCTATCCCATTATTATGGACCAAGTACTACATTCAATTACATGCATATATACTTCACATACCAGTTGTAGGAATGATGTCTCTTCTGGATAGTTTGCTGTCTGGATGGATGTATTTTTTTTTTTTGTTTGTTGTAATTTTTTTTTTTTTTTGCTTTCACTCTCTGTCTCTTTCTCTATCTTGGTCTCTCTCCACTAAATGGATTGAGCTGCTTTGAACAGATAGCAGCATGGATTTTGTAGGTGATGCACATGATTAGATGATGGCCTCTGCACCAATCAGTGTCCACCACTTGCCATCTGCATGCAGCATGCCATGTAGTACTTCCAATTACCACTGTCATGGCAACCCACTACTATAAATTACTACATCATGTGGGTGTGGTCCCTTTACCTTTCCTGTATGGAGGACATCCTTCCTGTGTGTGGGCAGCAGTGTTACAGACAGCAGGTAGCAATACCTCTTACAAGTGGACTTGCAGACTCAGGCCAGCTACATATTTGTATAAGGTTCCGGACCTACAGACCATGTGAGAAGTGTTGTTATATGCATTGTATACCACCAGTGTTGCAGGGTTTGTGTGTACATACTAATTTAGCATGGAATGCAGTTTGTCTGCATAGCTCTCAACTCTGGGCCTATTCACATGATGGCCAGAGGATAGCCTGTTATGTTTTGTCTGTCCACCACAGAGATCTCGTGTCAGATATATCACTGGCATTGTGTCTGCTGAGTGCTGTCAGTACATGGCTACATTCATTTGTGTTTCTGACTTTATATTCCTGACTAAGGGTATGTTGCAGACTATCTTGTAACACCAGCAACTTTCGCAGTGTATAACAGCACTATTTCAAATATGGCCATGTGTTCCGGCCTCTGTCCACCACCTATATACCAAGCTTTGTCCATATGACATGCAGTCAGGGGTTGTTATGTAGTGGTCTGTGATTATGTTGTGCTGCCATTCCTGCCATCATTCCAGTGCTGTTGTGGTCCCCACACATATTGTGGGCTACAGCTGGATAAATATGTGTGCCCTTCTGTAGTCCAGAGGTCAGTGTATGTAACAGTGTTATATGCCCCTATAAGTCAGTCTACGGGGGAGGGGTATGCACTATATATATATATATATATATATATATATATATATATATATATATATATATATATATATATATATATATATATATATATATATATATATATATATGTATGTATCTGCATATATGTATATGTGTGTATATGTATTTTTGGAATGTTTATTGCTTCCACATTGTACTTTCCCTATGGTAACCAGATTGTACTGCATATGTTATTGATACCATCCTGACATCATACAGGTGGGATGGATTACTGTTAGCTTCTTGCAGCTAAGTTGTGTAAGGTCCTGGGTATGGGACTTGCAAGTGTTGGTATTGTGTTGCAGGGCAGATCTGTGCTGTGGGGGAGGGGGTGATATCAATACTTACAAGAGGTATTTAGCTTGGGCCCCCTCACCCTCATTAATGGTGCCTTTGGTCATATATGTATTTGTTGTGTTCTCATTTATATCTATAGATATATATCTACATATATATTATATATATATAATCTGTTTACATATATATATATATATATATATATATATATATATATATATATATATATATATGTAGACATATATATCTATAGATGTATGCATATCTATATTATATATATATATATATATATATATATATATAGAGAGAGAGAGAGAGAGAGAGAGAGAGAGAGAGAGATGAAATGAAGGCAAAAACAAACTAGTACAAACAAAAACGAAACAGTACTAGTGGGCGATACTTGAAAAACGGTACAAAAAGTATAAAATAATTAAGTTAGTTTATTGATGTAAAGTGCTTTTTGTTTGTATAAATAACACGAACTTCTTCAGACAAATGGTTACAAAAGGTATCTGCTATATATACACATAGAAGCGTCAGCTTAAACAAGCAATTAAGCAATAAAGCAGTGTAATACTACTTAACTTTTAAAGAAGCTGTACACAAAGTGATCACGGTGGCTGTAGAATAATGCAAAATCACTTGTTACATAAGCTGCTGTGTCATTAACCTCTTACTTAAAATCAAGAGTGATACTTAAAAAACATCACTTCAAACAATAAAAAATTAGTATTGAAACATGAACTCTTGATTTTCAGAATACTGCTTATAGAGCAGTTTTCATTTAGACCAGGGGCATTGTAGGCATTAAGTCTGATCTGCCAAATCAGTTCTAGTTCTTCCAATTTAAGACCTGTTGGGCCACCTCTTTTACTCTCAATAATCTGGTCAAGCACCATAAATTTAAAAGAATGTTCCGGGTGGTGTAATATGTGTTTTGCCAAAGCATTGTCGTGTTTATTTTTTCTGATGGCATAAGTATGTTCATAAATACGGTCATGGAGACGACGCTCCGTCTTGCCAATGTAAAATGCTGAACAACATTGGCATTGAGCCAAATAAATAATCATTTTAGAGTTACAATGTTTCAGACTATATATATGGCCCTCTAAATTAAACCTGTTGGATTCCGTGACGTGTTTGCAATAATTGCAAGACTGACATTTGTACATGCCCACTACTCTACTTACAGTCTGCCTTTGTTGTTCAAACAATACTTTAAGATTTTTCTCAGATCTCAGATCAGACTTAATGCCTACAATGCCCCTGGTCTAAATGAAAACTGCTCTATAAGCAGTATTCTGAAAATCAAGAGTTTGTCAAGATGACTCGCTCTTAGAATTACACTTATACTAATTTAATTAATTTTGCTAAAGTTTGTTGTTTTTAGAATTATCGTTCATGTTTCAATACTAACTTTTTATTGTTTGAAGTGATGTTTTTTAAGTACCACTCTTGATTTTAAGTAGGAGGTTAACGACACAGCAGCTTATGTAACAAGTGATTCTGCATTATTCTACAGCCACTGTGATCACTTTGTGTACAGCTTCTTTAAAAGTTAAGTAGTATTACACTGCTTTATTGCTTAATTGCTTGTTTAAGCTGAAGCTTCTATGTGTATATATAGCAGATACCTTTTGTAACCATTTGTCTGAAGAAGTTTGTGTTATTTACACAAACAAAAAGCGCTTTACATCAATAAACTAACTTAATTATTTTATACTTGTTGAACCATTTTTCAAGTATCGCCCACTAGTACTGTTTTGTTTTTGTTTGTACTAATATATATATATATATATATATATATATAGTGTGTGTGTATATATTTTTATATAAATAAATAAATAAATAAATAAATAAATAAATAAATAAATATATATATATATATATATATATATATATATATATATATATATATATATAACTATAAAACTATACACACACACACACACACACACACACACACACACACACACACACATGCACACATACATCTACATGTATAAATACATTTCTTGTACTGTTGAATGACTTTGCTGGACGATATGTTTGTGAAAACATCAAGGATATGTATATCTGACATGGCTTAGTGGTAAATTGCTATGTTGTGCTGGGTCCTGCGTTCTAGACTTGTAAAGGCTGTTTATTTTGTTGCTGGGCAGAAAAAGGGCCATTGGATACAGAGTGATTAAGGCACTTTTAAGCAGTTGTAAGTGGGTTTGCACGGGTTTGCGCAATGGTAAGCAATGCTAACTTCCGGTTAAATATGCTTACAGGGAGTTAGCTTCAATATTGCTTAACCTATGTGCGCATTGCTTACCCCCATGCAAATGGGCATACATCCACTTACTACTGCTTACAAGTGCTTACTCCTGCTTACCCCTCACACTAATTTAGACAGAAATGTAACATGGCTCTTGGGAAAGTGATGGATTTGGACACTCTATGGATTTATCATTCAAACATCCTTGTTTCCTGCCTTTTCTAAGCTATAATAGTCCAGATTTCAGGTTTTGCTGAATTCTGGGCTTTGGTATAAGTTCCTGTGTTGCCCATATCCTTACTTAGATAGGAGGAAGCTTTCCTGTTCACCAGTGAGAGTGAGGAGCTTTGAGCAGTCTATTTGTCCCTGGAGGAATGGTCTCAGCCCAGAAACTAGTATATTATTGGCCGTTTTGGGCTAATTCCTAGCTCTTTCAAGTTCCCTGCCTTAAAACCCACTTTTGCGCGGTTTTGCACTTGTTTCTGACTCAGCACAGCTCCTCGTGGTCCTGCAGAGTGGTACAAGCAGCAGAGAGATGAAAAAGAGTGACTTTTACCAGATAAAGTATTTTTCTCTGCCTTTTCATTAGCGACTGCTTATTCTCGCCAAAAAGCGAGTTTCTAACTGCTCTACTACCTTTAAAAGCTTGTTATTGCATTTCTTCTGTACCTGCACTTTAAAAGTTGTTTTTGTGTTAATTTAACTGTTTAGGCTGCCCACTCAAGTGCGCTAGCCTGTGTAAAGCATTTACAGTGTTTTCCTGTTAATTTCTGCTACTGTTTCTGCAAAAAAGAAAAAAAAAAATCCTTGTTTCCCACCTTTTCTGAGCTAGAATAGTCCAGATTTAAGGTTTTGCTGAATTCTGGGCTTTGGTATAAGTTCCTGTGTTGCCCATATCCTTACTTGGATAGGAGGAAGCTTCTCTCTTCACCAGTGAGAGTGGGGAGCTTTGAGCAGCCTATCTGTCCCTGGAGGAATGGGCTCAGCCCAGAAACTAGTAGATTATTGGACGTTTTGGGCTAATTCCTAGCTCTTTCAAGTTCCATGCCTTAAAACCCACTTTTGCACAGTTTTGCGCTTGTTTCCGACTCAGCACAGCTCCTCGTGGTCCTGCAGAGTGGTACAAGCAACAGAGAGATGAAAAAGAGTGACTTTTACCAGATAAAGTATTTTTTTTCTGCCTTTTCATTAGCGACTGCTTATAGTCGCCAAAAAGTGAGTTTCTAACTGCTCTACTACCTTTAAAAGCTTGTTATTGCATTTCTTCTGTACCTGCACTTTAAAAGTTGTTTTTGTGTTAATTTAACTGTTTATGCTGCCCACTCAAGTGCGCTAGCCTGTCTAAAGCATTTACAATGTTTTCCTGTTAATTTCTGCTACTGTTTCTGCAAAAAAGAAAAAAAAAAAACAAAAAAATAGTTGTTTCCTGCCTTGTCTGAGCTAGAATAGTCCAGATTTCAGGTTTTGCTGAATTCTGGGCTTTGATAAAAGTTTCTGTGTTGCCCATATCCTTACTTGGATAGGAGGAAGCTTCTCTGTTCACCAGTGAGAGTGGGGAGCTTTGAGCAGCCTATCTGTCCCTGGAGGAGTGGTCTCAGCCCAGAAACTAGTAGATTATTGGCTGTTTTGGGCTATTTCCTAGCTCTTTCAAGTTCCCTGCCTTAAAACCTGCTTTTGCATGGTTTTGCATGATTTTGTGCATAGCGTAGCATCGCGCAATGTCACGCAGTGTTGTTTTAACAGTTTTAAACTTTTCTCAGCTCCACAAAGTCTGCTCTTCAAATTTTCCCTTAGAACTACTTAAACTCTCAAGGAAAGCACTCTACTTTCCTCTTACAGTCCAACAATTACTCTAGATTCTCAGTAAATCTTTGGAACTACTCGAACTCTCCAGGAAAGCTCTCTACTTTCCTCTTACAGTCAAGCACTTACCCTAGCTTCACAGTAAACACAAATAAACTACTAGCACTTACGCCTCGTACAAAACAGTAGTAATAGGCTCCGGATTCTCCCATTAACCAATATTTAGAACTCTCCAGGCATATCCTAAGCGCTGTTTCAGTCATACTCTCCAGTCCAGCTGGTGAACCTGGAAATCCTGAGGCAATGTTACAATTGCCTCATGTACACAGACAACCCCCTCCTCCTACCATCAACCTCTAATGTATGCGAGAGATGCAACTATACAGCCAAATTGGACGCTAAGCTCTCTCAACCCAAGACTGGTACTGCCAGTCAGGAGTAGAAGGTAAACATGAGCACCCCAAAACCTGTCTCACATAGACTAATCACACCTGAAAACATGACACATAAACCCACAAAGACATACTCGGAAGCACTAAATAAAAACTTGCCAAAACAGCAGAGACCTCCTAAGCAGACACACAAGCACTCACTACCCAACATTAACCATACACATACCCCACATAGACAGTGTGCCACACAGTCCCAGCCCTTAAGGCCAAACGACACCCCTAATACACTAGTAATAGGTGACTCTATCATCAGGCACACTGACGTCCCACTCACCAGACTGAACAAAGAGAAGGTCACTGTAAGTTGCCTGTCGGGTGCCAGGATCCGCCACATAACTCAGGCACTCAGGTCACTACACAGCAAGTACAAATATGACTCTGTCATTGTCCATGCTGGTGTAAATGACTTGAGATGTACCTCCCTGGACTACATGAAAAGAGACATACAGTAGCTCTCTGATCATGTAGCCTAGGCTGGTATGACCCTGACCCTGAGTAGCATCCTGCCTCACCTAGAATGATGCCACAGTATAGAGACAAAATGATTGACTTCAACTATTGGCTATGCTACTGGTGTCATTCAAAGGGGATCCAGTGTCTGTCAGCCTGGGATGACATGCTAGACAAGCCACGTTGCTTCGCCAGGGATGGCTTTCACCTGTCATCCCTGGGCTTTCGAATACTGGCCAAGGCTCTTGCCACCCCCATAGTGCCTTTTTTAGGCAAGGCTCAAAAGACAAATCCACCTCCTTAGACAATATAAAGAATAAAAACCTAAGGGTAATGCTACTCAATGCCAGAAGTCTAAACCTAAAGATGCACACACTCGAGACACTCCTCAGTATGGAGCAAATCGATATCTGTGCATAGGTTCATAGGTTAGTACTAAGCTAACTGCCCTTGCGAGCCATTTTAAGCCTAGCCAATTATTCCTTGTGAGACTCAAACCCTGCACCTTGTGTTTGTAAGGCAAACACCTTAACCATTAGGCCACCCTCCCAACCGTGCAGTGACAGAAACCTGGTTCAAAGCTCCTGAGAACACCCCAGCATTACCAGGATTCAGCTCATATCATACTTTTCAGCCACAAAACTCAGACAATAGCACCAAGGGAGGGGGTGTATCCATCTTCATCAAGGACACCCACATCTCCAGATCAGTGGCATTGCATGAAACATCGGAAACAATTCATGTGCAACTAACAGTGGGCAAAACTGCCTTCCAAGTCATAGTCTGCTATAGATCACCCTCTCTGTCTCAAGACCCACATGCAGCCTTCCTGAGAACACTAGAGAATATGAAGATCCTACCAAACACCATAATATTGGGGGACTTCAACTACCCAAACATTGACTGGGTAAACTACTCGAGTCCAAACTCATTTGCCCAACGGTTTTGAGAATTCATCAACTCAAATGCTATGGAACAACTAGTCACTGTTCCTACAAGAGGGGAAAATACTTTAGACCTAGTCATTACAAACATAGGGGATCAATGTTCCACACCGGAGGTAAATCCCTTGTTGGTGAGATCGTACCACAAACTGATCACAATGGACATCCACATCCCAACCCCACCCCCAGCCAAGGAAACCACAGTGAAAAACCTCTCAAAAACAAACTTCACTCTCCTCAAGACAGAACTAGGAAGCTTCAAAGCCCCTGAGAAATTGGAAAATGTTATCCAAACCGCAGAATCCTATACAAACGCACTCTATATGCACCTACAGGAATGCATGGATTGTGCCATCCCAAGTAAAACCAAGGCTCACTCCTCCAATCCTCCAAAAATAGGAGACCAGTCTGGTGGACCCCAGCCATAAACAAGCTATACAACAAAAGGAGGAGACTACTACATGACAGGGTCAAAACCCTAAAAGGGAAAGCATCTCTGATCAGTATTAGCAAGAAACTTCGTTCCACCATAAAAGCCTCAAAGGCAAACTTCGAAAGAAAAATTGCCAAAGACTCCAAAGATAATCACAAGGCATTCTTCAGTTATGTCAGGAACCTGGGAGGAAACACCCAGATCTGCTCAGAGCTAGTACAAAATGGCACAAAATACATGGAACCGACTGACATTGCCAACATTCTGGCTGACAGGTTCAGTGCAAATTCTACCCCCCCTTCCCCCCCAAAAGGGCCTGTGTGTATCCTGGATGAATGTAGTCCCCACTGATATCTCAGACACACAGGTAAAAGCAGCCCTCTCCAAAGCTAAAAACACAGCGTCTATGGGTCTGGATGGAATACCGGGCTGTGTCCTGCATGAGCTCCAGGAAGAACTAAACCCCCACTTAAATTCACTATTCCAACTCAGCCTTAAAACAGGTTATGTACCCAAAGAATGGCGTACAGCAACAGTGATCCCTCTCCACAAGGGTGGCCCCACAACGGATCCTGGGAACTATCGCCCCATATGTCTGACTAGCCTAATTTGCAAGACTATGGAGCGTATCATTATGGATCTCATAAACAAAGACATCGGGAACCTCCAGACACTGGACCCTACCCAGTTTGGTTTTGTTAAAGGCAGATCCTGCCTCCTAAACCTGGTTGACTTTTTTGAAACAGTCACCAAAGCCATAGATGAGAATAAGGCAGTCCACACTGCCTATCTGGACCTCGCTAAGGCTTTCAACACAATACCTCACTCTGGAATCATAAACAAACTAACCAGCTTAAACATCAACCCATATGTCACAAGATGGGTTGGAAACTGGCTTACGGATAGAACTCACGTGGTCAGGGTTGGAAGTGCCGTGTCCGACTCTAAACCTGTTACAAGTGGAGTCCCACAGGGCTCAGTCCTGGGGCCCCTCTTGTTCAGTATATACTTCTCTGAAGTACAGGCCAGCACAAAAGGACTGTGGCTTATCAAGTTCGCTGATGACTGCAAACTAGAAGCCATAATAGACTCCCCGGCTGACACAAGCATTCTCCAAAAGGGTCTTACAGAGACAGATACCTGGTATCAGAGCCATGGCCTCAAGCTTAATGCCAAAAAATGCATAGTCATCCCCTTTGGGAAAAACAAGGTGCCCACTAATTACCACAAGAGGGTAGTGAGACCAGCTATGTTATATAGGTTGGAGACGGTGGCATTGACGAACAGGCAGGAGTCAGAGTTGGATGTGGCAGAGTTAAAGATGTTAAGATTTGCGCTGGGTGTGACTAGGATGGACAGGATTAGGAATCAGTATATTAGAGGGTCAGCTCAGGTTGGACAGTTTGGAGACAAAGCAAGAGAGGTGAGATTGCATTGGTTTGGACGTGTGCTGAGGAGGGATGCTGGGTATATTGGGAAAAGGATGCTAAGGATGGAGCTGCCAGGAAAGAGGAAAAGAGGAAGGCCTAAGATAAGGTTTATGGATGTTGTGAGAGAGGACATGCAGGCGGTTGGTGTGAAAGAGCATGATGCAGAGGACAGGAAGAAATGGAAACAGATGATCTGCTGTGGCGACCCCTAAAGGGAACAGCCGAAAGAAGACAATGATGATGATGATGAGGCAACCAACTAAGTACAGAGGAAGTAATTAGGGATCTGGGGACCCAGGTTGATAGTAACCTCTCATTTGACAATCACATTGCCAAAATAGTCAGAAAATCCTTCTATATTGCCCATCTTATAAATAAAGGGTTCTCGTATAGATCTAGAGAGGTCATTGTGCCCCTATACTCATCACTCATCAGACCCATAATTGAGTACAATGCCCCATTTGGGATGTACCTTACCCGGCACCTGCAGCAGCTGGAGAGACCCCAAAAGTTCCTTACCAAAAGGATCATGGGCCTCAACTAGGCTAAATAAACTACAGCTCTACTCAGTTGCTTACCGCCTGCTCAGAGGCAACCTCTGCCTGACTTACAAGGCCATGTCCAACCCAGAATTAATGGGCATGCTACACCTTAAAAAAAAACAAATCCATTAGAGCCACACACTCCTCGGACTTAAACCTCAGCACAGCAATAAATAGGACATGCTGGAGGGATAGATTCATATCCCAAAGGCTTCCCACACTCTGGAATAAAATCCCAATTCACGTAAGACAAAGCCCCTCGCTGGCACTCTTCAAGAGAAATCTTTATGAGTGGATGGGAAATCGTAAGTTTGCACCTGGGATCACTCCAGTGGCACTACTGGACAGAGGCTCTCTAGAAGTTAAATTATAAGGGTGGAGAGAGCCAAACACATTTTTGGCTAGGCTTATAAATGCCCTAGGGCAGATAGCCTAGTATAAACCTTATAAACCTATGAACCTATTACACATTATACCTTCAATTCGTATCCCTGATTCATGTGTACATATACTGTATGGGGCACTTGTGTTTATCTGTGGATTTTACAACATTATTACAATGACACCTCACATCTGAATTTAATGCAGTACTCCAGTTCACAAATATATGTTATTTAGTAGGTTATCTGGCAAAAAATTTTTCAAAAAGTGATTTGACATGGAAAATGGAATTTACTACACTGAGAATCGAACCGATAATGACTGCTCACAAGGTGAACGCTTGGGCCACTACACTATTGCAGTACTGTTTCACTTGCATGTATCTTGATTTTTATCTTCTTGTGTCATTTAAGCTACAGTATGCATAGCTAAGCAATGGCCAAAAGCATGCACCTAAGGTTAAATTTAATCTGTTTGATAAAAAAAAAATTCTACTGCTATTTACTCTTGGAAGGGATAGGTTTCACTTATTGCTGTTGATTCCTGCATGCACCTGCACATTTGGCAGACATCCTAACAACCCCCCCAAACCTCTCAACCTCTTAATGCACATTATCTGGACAAAGCATGACAACATGAGGCCCAACTATGGACATATTTTAATTATTGCTCTTATAAGCTTGGGACAGTTGCTAGAGTAACAGGACTGGTTGTAATAAATGTTTTCTGATGGATTTTGGTGTCTGACACTAATATGTATGCCATTACTTCACGGCTTCATTCCTGACATCATCCTGTGATTTCAGGGTACAACTGGGGTACAGGCCAACTGTATGGCAACAAATGTGTGGACATTATGCAATGATTTATACAGTTGGGAGGTATGCAACCTCCTGTGAGCATTCTCGCTCATTGTTATTGCCGAACGGCACTTCCTGAGTGCAGGGGTGTGTGTATTGTGAGATGCTCTGCTCTCAGATACACCCCCTGCACTCATTCACACTCCGTGTCCATTTAGGAGCAGAGGCAGCACGCCTTCATTACTATGCATGGCGCTCTGCCGTGCTGCTCCTAAACGGTTGCTTCTGTACAGGACTAAGCTATTCCTGCATGGAACCTTACTGAATCCCGGGGCTGCCTTTTACAGAACAACATGAATGACTTCCTGTATATGTCTCTTTAAAAATAAATCACCCTTAGTCGAAATCATAACTTCGGTGTAGTGAAACTTCCTATAATTCTTTGTAAACATAAATAAACATTAATGGAATCACTCTTCTAATAATTTAACATTTTTAGAACTGTTACTACAGTTATTAATTCTAAACAGCTATAATCATTTCTGTGTTCTCATATAAATTGAAACTGTTTGTGCCACTGCAGTAATTTTTGCTATTTAGGTGACACAAGGCAGCCAGCATTCATTCAAATTCTGACTTCACAAACTCTGTTCTGTTCCAGTACTGCAGCATACATTACATTTGAAAAGTCTAGATTAACTTTTCCTATTAAACATTTCAGCTTCTGATGCCATGTTTCAACTGTATTTTGCATTCTTGGCAAAAATAATTAATTGAGAAAAGAAATATTCCAAAATTGAATTGGAAAAAGTGGTAGAAACAAAACAAATGAAGTGGATCATGTGCTGAACTTTCTACTCTTCCCTAACACATACCAATATGAGAAGTATTTTATAAGCTCTTACCTTTTATTGTGAAAGTTTATTTTAAAGTATGACATGTTTGTATTACATCACTTTCAGACAAAAAAGCCAAGGCTACAAGTTTCTTTACAGACATTTGAAATTTCATATTTGCACTGTATAAAGAAGCCAGTACTAAGCTTTGGGCTTTTCTACATAAATTTTTTTTCAGAATGGAATAAATGACCTTTAGATGTAGCTCCATTCACATTTAATTTTACTTTCTTATTGCCGCAATTTCAAAGTCACATAAAATAAATTTGATATTATATTTAAACTTATTTTCTAGTAGCTCAAATATACAATGCCACTTAAAATACATTGTAGCGTACTTGGTTCTTTTTTTATACTGGTGCCACTTACGAGAAGCAAGTTACTTATTTTCTGTTCTAGGACATTCGTTGTTTCAAGTTTTCTTTGTTATGACATTTCGATAAATTCATCTCGGTAATGTCAGATTCGATAATATGTGCTTTCGTTCTTTTGTGTGTTTAGTCAAACATCAGTTCTAGGAAAGTACACTAACAAACTAACAAAAATATTAATAACCCGAAAATATGGGAAAAGGTCTTCAATATTATATTAGCATGATGATTATTTAGGAATATATTAAATATAGCAAAGCATGTCATGTAGATATATAAATAAATGGTTTAGTAGTAGTTATGTATTATGTGTGTGTTTGTTTATTTTTTTTTGTAATTTTTTTAAATATATATTAAAAAAAAAATATGGAAAAAAAAAAAAGTGCGCAGTCTTGAACTGACATAGTGCAAACTCATAATAATGAATGTACAGCATGATTCGTTATTATGAGTTTGGAAATGTGAATGGAGATCGCGGTACAGTGTGGATCAGGAAATTTACCTATTTCCTCACTGTAGTGCGATGTCGGAGTTGGTGTATATAATTTGAAGGGGGTGTGGAGGTGCAGCTCCCCGCATGGGGGGTACAGGGTGGCTTGACCCCCTGAAAAATAGTAAAAAACCTGAGCTGTTGCCATGAAGGTCTCACAGCAAGTTATGTTGCATAGCCTGGGTGTCTGACACCTACAGCTATGTCAAATAACATCGAATGTGGACATCGGACAACTGATGTTCAACACTGTGTACCACACGACTATCTGCATTCAATGTTATTTTTTGCTATAGTAAACAAACAAAGAAGTGTCAGTCTTCATTTTGATAGTAAGCCTATATATTTATTTATTTATTTATTTATTTATTTTACATTTGTTGACTGGGCTAGTAGGCTGGATATATATCCCATTTTTCAGAGAGGAGGGGGATATAAGCTCCACAATTTGAACAAAAAAAAAAAAAAAAAAAAAAAATAAAAAAAAAAGAAAATCATAAGAAAAAAAGAAAAAAAAAAATAGTACCCAATAACAGGTATACACACATGAAGAATCACATTTCTAAGAAGAACAGTATTAGCTGTAATAACACATCAAGAACAAGAACAAAAACAAAAAAAGAAAAATTGTAAATATATATAATACTAATTTGTCTTGTAACAAAAGGAAGAAGAGAAGAATAGTGAAAGAGGAGGAGGAAAGTAAGTTTAAGAAGAAAAAAAGAGGAAAAGTTAAAAAAAATGGATGAAAGAAAGATGAGAGAGAAAAAAAGAAGGAAAAAAAAAAAAAGAAAAGAAAAGGGAGAGAGACAGAAGCAGACAGAGAAAAGAGAAAAGAGTAGTAAGTAGTAGGAAGTGCAGAGTAGTAGGAAGGCAGGCGTGGCGAGAAACAGGTCTTGTTGGAGACGCAGGAACAGAGCCAGTGCTTTTTGGAAGTAATCTGATTTTATGTTTAAAGAGAGGCAGAGATGTGGTAAAGTCAGATATATATTTAGAAGCAAGATAGTAGTATTCCTAGTACATTTGAATTGAGAATTAGTAGTCTTTGTTATATAAAGGATTAGTTTAGTTTATAGTTTATATAGAGTTAGTAGGGGAGAAGGGAGGGTTTTATTGGTTTAAGTAGAGTTTAGAGAGAATATTATTTGGTTAGAGGTTTTTATAGAAGTTTTGGAGTTATAGAGGTGAAGGAAGATAAAAGAAGTATTTTGTGAGCTATAGGCAAGAGATGTTTTCAGGATGTTGGGTTAGTGTTGTTTTTAGTAGTTAGGTTGTGTTTCCAAGAGGTTTGTAAAAAGGTTAGCGTTTGTTAGGGTTTGGGGAAAAGGTTGGGAAAAAAATTATTGGTGCAATGTGAAGGGACTTTTTAATATTGGTTGGGCTTCCTGGGGTTAAAAGGCTTTTTTTATCTGGACTGAGGTATTTTTTTCATCTATTTTTCCTAATCTCATTGTTGTTGGATTTTGTTAAATGGATTTTGTTGTTGTTGGATCTTCCTAGAGAATATTATATTTTTTTGTTGAGGAGGAGAGGTGAGTGGGAGTGGGAGAGGAAGTGGTGAATTGGAGTTTTGGTGGAGGGTTGAGAGGTGAGAGGAGAGCAGGGAGACAGGAGTGTTTGGGAGTTGAGTTTGGTTTTGAATGAATTTTCTTGAGAGAGAAGACAAAGACAGTTGGAGAGAATGGAGTCATGAGCAGGAGAGTCGAGAGCAGATTGAAGTGGAGTCTACAGTGTGAACAGGTGAGTTGCAGGAGAGATGAATGAAAGCGGAGAAGAGAAATGGGAGTGGGAGGAAAGAAGAAAGAGATGAGAAGAGAAATTGGCAGGTGTTACTTATGCTTGTGGGTTAAAGAGACCATTTGGAAACAGGCTTGTTTAAAGAGGGATATAGAAGAACATGAAAAGAGTGAATGACAAGATTAAAATGGTGAGAGATTGGTGAAGAGATTACTTAAAGTTGGAGGAAAATGGCAGTTCTATAAAACCTTTAATGGCGAATTATCAAAGGAGCAAGAGATTCAAGACTGCGGGGGAAAATGGAGTGGTAATACATAACTAGATCCTCAAAGGAGTCAACCTCTCCTCTCTGGCAAACTTTGAGAGGAGGATTGAACCAATGGAGGGGCCCCAACACCACCCATGCACTCCTTGTCTGTGGAACAAAGATGCAGATAATGCCCAGCAGACACTAAAAGCTAAACTAGTTACATAAGAGGCACAGGCTACTATTGAGCGTAAGCCAGAAATGTAAGGGTTGGATAGCCAACCTACCTACTATGATGGCTAATGATAATGAAGCTATATTAGTAAAGTGATGGGGGAAATGGTCTATGAAATCTTATAAGGCTATTCTCTAAAATGACTATGCTATTGATGTTGTCTAGAGATGGTAGTGAAAAATGAGTTTTATAAAATAAGGCTTTGGACAAGAGATTAAGTTGTTCTAGAAATGAGGTACCATTGTGGGTATTACAGTTAACTATGATAAGTGTTTTTTTGATAGATATAGTTTGTGGTTAGTGAATACATTTTTTTATGTAATGTTGCTTTATGGGATATATATATATATATATATATATATATATATATATATATATATATATATATTTTTTTTTTTTCAGTTTTTAATTAGAGAATCATATTTTGTGTGTTGATGGATTTAGTGTTCTTTTGCACCAATGCCATTAACTCACATGTCTCCACTGTATATATTACATGATGTTGCTATTTTTGTTTAGCTTAGATATCATTAGTGACACAACAGAGCTATGCAGCTTTAAATGTAGGTTTTGGCATCAAAATCTGTTAATGTTTGTTTTTATTATTTTAATGTATTTGCAAGCCATTAATGTGGCTGGGAGAGAGTGAATTCCATTATCATTTATATAAAATATGAATCTGCATTCCTAATTTGCATCAGGCTGTAGACCTGCACTACCTGTTTTTGTTAATTTCTGTGCCTGAAAAAATATATTTAACCATGGAATGAGAGTGCTAAAACAATCAATAGTCATATTATAACTTATTTTCTTTATTTTCATATTGCTGCAAAATTCCCATGTTTTAGACAAGCTAATATATAGGAGTACACAGAATTGCAGGTTTGCTACCACATAGCTTCCAATTTTGTTTTCATTGCTGCATCCAGAATGCAATGAGGAATGCATATAGCATCTGTGATTGGACCACTCAGCCAGTGATGGGATCCTGAAAGCTGGTCTGTCATTGGCTTATTGCTGTGCTGTACTGAGCCAGTGAGACAGCAGAAAGTGGAGTGGTCATCAGTTGAAGAACAGTTCTACAGCAATCATTGGTAGGACTTAAAATCAGAACACACTGAGTACAGCAGAGAGTGTGGAGAGGAGCAAGCCTACTAAAGACCTTAAATCATTCAACCAAACAATTTTGAAGGAACACATATCCTTCTCTAAATTTGGTGATAAGCCCCCCCAACAATGTTCACTAGATACTGGAAAAACTTACAACCTGCACTAAGGTCCCCTGTATCCTAAGTTAGTTTCAGGTTTTCTTGAAAAGAGCATATTCTTAGCCCACCCCCCTCAATTCACCTAACCTCCCTTCCTACTCAGTTGTATCTCAGCTCAATTTTTCTCATCATTGCTTGTTTTGTTGTGGACACATACAATAACATGCAAACAAGATAAACTATGCATTATATTTATCCAGTTTAGTGTAAAGTACCTTACAGTGAAGACAGGTTTGCTGTATCTGTACTTATCTTGTAGCTAATAATGTTATTGCACCTAGTCAATATTTTGTGCTGTTTGACAATATTATACATATTGCATTAGTTACTAGTCACCTTTATGCATTGTCTAGCAATGTTACATGCATTACTGCTGCTATTGATGCTTATGTAATTAAACATTTCACTCTGGGTCCCCTTTACAAATGGATACTGCCTGCCTGAGCTAACCCGGTCAATAAAACAGAAGTCTGCTTTCCTGATACCATTGATTAGGAGACAGAGGACCACTTGTAAACCCTTTTTGATATTAAAACTTGTGCTTTCATAGATTCATACATGTATACTAGGCTAACTACCACTAGAGCCTTTATAGGCCTAGCCATGCATCCCAAATGTGTCCCACAAGTTATCTGTCTGAGTCATTTATATATGGGGTGATTGCTGGTTACAACATGATTTACCGACTACCTTGGTCCATCAGAGATGTAGGTGCCAGACCAGGGTGAATTTCTGATTTCCCATCCAGTGGTCCAAGGAAGTTGTCTCACATGGATGGGGAGCCCATTCCAGAGAAAGAGAAGTCTCCAAGATACATATCCATCTCTCCAGCATGTCCTACTTACATTGCAAGAAAAATGTAGTTGTTTAGATCTAATAGCTCTGATGCTGTTTGATTTGTGGATGTACAAAAGGTTCATCAGAGTGGGGCTCTTGTATGCCAGGCATATAGTAGTCTGTAGAAGACCAAGTATATAGGCAGGGCTTTGAGTTGATCTGCATAAGGCATTGTGCTTATGCCCTATATTCTTTTTGAAAACAACCATTGCAGACATTCCAGTTGCTGCATATGTCTGGTTAGGTACATGCTGAAGGGGCATTATACTCAATGATGGGTCTAATGAAGGCCGAGTATAATGGTACACTGATGTCCCTGGACCTAAATGACATGCACTTTCTTATAAGATGAGCAACATAGAAGGATTTCCTTACCACCTTGGATATATGTTGTTTAAAGGCCAGGTTAATGTCTACAGGTGTTCCCAGATCTCTGACTAGTGGGCCAACTCTTAGGGGCATTTTTATTGATGATGTAGTTTTCTGGGGTCAGTAGCATAGCTAGGGCACTGTGTGTAGTCTAAACTGTAGCAACTGCTTTCTATATTGTAGCAAGAAGTTTGCTGCAAGTTATTTTAACTAAACCTGAGTGCTGTAGCGCTTCATGTAGGCAGGGTATAAAATATAGCAACTATGTACTACATTTGTAGCAAGCAGTTTGCTACACTTCAAAAAGAAGATTTTTTTTTTCATTTTAAATGAAAACATGAGTGTTATAGTGCTTGCAAGCAGGATATAAACTGTAGCAAAAGAAGACTTTTTAAATAAAATAAGATGAGTGATTGGCTTATTAAATTGAAGTGCTTTTTTTTCTTCTTCACATGAAGAGCTGAGAGGATGGGGTGCTGGTTCATACTACTGGCCATGAGCGCTGGATGAACTAGCTATACTTCTGCCTGGGGTGGCCAGCTTCCCAAAAGGTTCTATTATGCATTTCTTGGCATTGGGTTTTAAGACATAGCTTTGGCACCAGTCATTTGTCTGTGTTAGTCCCTCTTGCAAGATGTTAGTGTCTTGGGGGATTCTATGATTGCTCCCAGTATGAAGACATCTGCAATCTTGGTGAGCCAGACCTTTGACTTTGGCCTTGAATTTTGAGAATTAGATGCCAAACAGGAGCAGATCCAGCATGGAGTCCAGGCTATCAAGCACGTTATATAGGGGTTCATGCTTAATTCCATAAGCTTGTTAATAACAACACATGTGTGGGGTATTGTTATCAAATGACTTGGCCAGGTCTTTCTTTCATCAGATTTAGGTGCTGTACATCTTGTCTCACAGATCTAGTTGATGGAGTTAATGATTATTTGACATTATTTATTTGACATTTGTTAAATGGATTAGTCTGACTGAGCTGCTGAAACCTTTTTCAGAGGAGGCCCACTGCCTCCAATGAGAATGAAACTGTCATGAGAAAACCTTATGTATATTTAAAAGGTTTAAACCTCTAGCCATCAATTTCAAACAGATTTATCCTTGCAGGTAAAGATCATATTCTCCTAGATTCTCTGTGATTACTTAAATGTTACTGTACTTCTTTATTTTAATCTCCTCACTTCTCATTCACATTGTGCATGTAGTTACATCCTACACGAACTACATCCGTCAAATTCCAGAACACCATAACTGCGAATTCGACATTTCCGGATTCGCACTTATGGAGCTTTTGTATTTTCAAAATTCCACCTTATGGTCTAAACATACTGAAATTTGAGATGTCAGTATTTACACACACACACACACACACACACACACACACACACACACACACACACACACACACACACACACGGATTTACTAATCTTCCAGGATGGCAGCGCGCCATGCATATTAATGAAGACGCACTGCCTGAGTTCCTAATCTTACACGGAGCATGTAAGAGTGCAGGGGGCATGTCTGAGAGCAGATCTTTGAGAATATGCATGCCCCCACAATGAAGAACAGCAGAAAGGCCAAAGGAATGAGCAAGACCACTCATAGGTGTCCGCATACGCCCAGCAACATCCCCCTACGTGTACAACAGCAATGGTAAATACAAACCAAATAAACAAACCATTTTTTTTATTATTAATCCAATTAAAGCTAATCATAGATGCGCAGGTTTGCCCATCACTTAGCTACAGTTAATGCAACTTAAATGGCTGAAGAGGATAACAAGGAAGATGTATGCAAATGAAGCAGTAGAGCAATAGTGTAGTGGGCACAGCATTCGCCTTATGAGCAGTTATTCCCGATTCGGATGCAACACAATCCATTTTCCATGTCAGATCATGTTATGACCAATATTTAGTTGCATAACCTACTAAATAACATGTATTTGTGAGCTGGAGTACTGTATTAAATGCAGATGTGAGGTGTCAGTGTCATAATGTTGCAAAGTTCACAGATAATCACATGTGCCCCATACAGTATATGTACACAGGAATCATGGATACAAATGGAAGGTTAAATTGTGTAATGAATGATAACCCCATACAACTTCCAAATCCCCCTCCTTCCCAAGAACCATTAGATATTATTGTCTAAATCAGTGCAGTTTTAAGCAGGAGTAAGCACTAGTAAGCAGGTATAAGCACCAATAAGCAGTAGTAAGCATATTTAAGCACCAGTAAGTGAGTTTAAGCCCATTTGTGTGGGGGTACGCAATGCACTGACAGGTTAAGCAATATTGAAGCTCTGTGTAAACATCATTAACTGGAGGTTAGCAGTTCTTACCCTCATGCAAAATCACTTACAAATGCTCAACATGCCTTAATCACCCTGTATCAATGGGCCTTGTTCTGCCCAGCAACAAACCAAAAAGACTTGCAGGTCTTGAACCCAGGACCCTATACACTAGGGTTGCAGTAGTTAACCACCAAGCCATCACGACAGTACAGAAGAATGAGGCATCACCAAACAAATACTCACTATAGTAAAGTCAAACTGAACCTGTGAAAGGAATCAGTATACAGTCATATGTTCTATAACCCACTACATAGCATAAGTATGTGAACTGGAGTGTAGCAGTAAGAAGCCACGTATGTCCCATTTACACCTACATGTTGTCATGCTGTGGCCACAGTGTATACAGTAACAGAGTGAGATGTATGTGCATAATAGTAATGTGGAATCTGGTACTGTGTGTGGCAACATTCAGGTAGTGCTAACAAACATTTCTCCCACAGGTCTGTCATATACCAACACTGTGCCCAGTAATACAAGAATGATACCCTGTACTGGTACTGTTTACTCTGGTATTGTATGGCATTGTGACTGATGCAGTTGCTCTGAATAATAAGGTATTACTCATCAGTGTCGCAGACACTGTCCTACAAAATGTAACTGTCTAGGTAATCCTGTATAAGAGTGTTGTAATACAAGGTCAGAATGCAAAACCACAGGAGACTTATAAGACAGAAAGCAGATAGGAGATATACAACAATATCTATATAGCAAACACAGCTTTGATGGACAGTGTGTTAGTTGTAGCAGACACAGCCATGGTCTGAATCCTGGGAGTGGAAGTAGGCTGCATACAGAATCATATCCCACAACTATACAGATGAGACCAGAATGTCCACTATATGGGCCCATATCTGCTGCCTGTAACCCTGTCCCCCTGGGAAGTATGTGGGATGATTCCAGATGTTTAGGCAGCAAACAGGGAATACAACTGATTGTCACACATCTATGAGAACAAACCTGTCACTCTAACAACTCCCAAAACTGTTATGAGGGTAATAAGCCAAGTATGTCCTATCTACACCCAATGTTGTCAAGCTGTGACCAGAGTGTGTACAGTAACAGAGTGAGATGTATGTGCATAATACTAATGTGTAATCTGGTACTTTGTGTGGCAACATTCAAGTAGCGCTAACAAACATTGCTCCCACAGGTACGTCGGATACAAACACTGTGCCGAGAAATACACTGTACTGGTACTGTTTACTCTGGTATTGTATGGAATTGTGATTTTTGCAGTTCCTCTGAATAATAAGGTATCACTGATCACTGTCACCCACACTGTGCTACATAATATAACTGAGTAGGAAAGCCTGTATAAGAGAGTGGTAATTCACTAAAGGTTGAAGAGAGCAATAGTGTAGATATATCCCGGTTCACCTGCATGTGGTCAAGACATGGCCAGAGTCTGTGCAGAAAGAGATGGACAAGTATGTGCACAACAGCAACCTGGAATCTGGGAGTATGTGTAGAAACATGTAGTTAGTGTTAAACATTTCCTCCTCAGGTATACCAGGTAAGAGGTGTATACTGTAG
>NC_056733.1:1047987889-1048072889 GCF_019279795.1 Protopterus annectens
AGCTGGTGAGCATTGTTTATGTAGATGCTTACCAATACACTGGGCATGTAATGGCTATGGTATATGCCATGCACACATCTAACACACCTACCCAGAATGCATGCTGTACATGTGCACGTATTGTTGCTGTGAAATGCACGACATCACAGGGGTGACCATGATGGGGTATTGGAAGGGTATGTCAGACACCTGCATGATAACTAACATCCTGTCATTGTGGAATGTGTCCACAGGGAGTAACATAATGGTGGGAGACATAGCCTACAGTAAGGACATGTTTGGAACAACACCCATATACAGTGAAACACCAGTGTATATACCTGTAGGACAATGGCAACTGCTGCAGAGATACACTATGGCATAAGGCATTACAGTGGTCCACATTATCAGCTGGGACTAGGCTGCAACATGTGGTGTTCAGTGTATGGGACACTGCAAAGTGGCACACATGTGTAGGGCTTACATGTCATAGGTTCATAGGTTCATAGGTTCATACTAGGCTATCTGCCCTGGGGCAATTATAAGCCTAGCCCGATTCTGTATGGCTTACGCCACCCCTTGATTTGAGTATACTGTGCCCTTTTTAAGGTTTAGTTTACTGTGCCTCTGTCTAATAGTGACACGGGAGTAATCTCTGGGACAAACCTACGATCCCCCATCCACCTATCCAGATTCTTCTTGAAGAGATTGAGTGAGGTGCTCTGCCTCACATGAACTGGAATTCTATTCCAGAGAGAAGGGAACCTCTGGGTTATGAACCTGTCCCTCCAGCAAGTTCTATTTATTTCTGTGCTGAGGTTCAAGTCCCTCGAGCATGTGGCTCTAAGGGATTTAGATTTACTGAGGTGGAGCATGTCCATTAATTCTGGATTTGACATAGCTTTGTATGTCAGGCATAGATCGCCTTGAAGTAGGCGGTATGCAACTGAGTAGAGCTGGTGTTTTTTTAACCGAGCAGCATATAGCATCTGTTTGATCCCCTTGATCCTCTTGGTGAGATACTTTTGGGGTCTCTCTAATTGCTGCAGGTGTCGGGTAAGGTACATCCCAAAAGGGGCATTGCATTCTATGATGGGCCTGATGAGGGATGAATAAAGGGGCACGATTACCTCTCTTGATCTAGATGTGAAACCCTTCGTGATGAGGTGGGCTATGTAGAAGGTCTTTCTAACCACTTTGGCAATGTGGTTTTCAAAGGAGAGATTGCTATCAACTTGGGTCCCCAGGTCCCTAATAACTTTCTCTGTACTTAATGGGTTTCCGCCTATGTGGTAATTTGTGGGCACATTGTTTCCGCCAAAGGGTATGACTATACACTTTTTGGCATTTAGCTTTAAACCATGGCACTGGCACCAGTTATCTGTCTCTGTGAGACCTTTTTGAAGGATGTTTGTGTCAGCTGGAGAGTCGATTATGGCGCCCAGTTTGCAGTCATCTGCAAACTTGGTGAGCCATAGTCCTTCCACGTTTGCCTGTACCTCAGAAAAGTATATACCGAACAAGAGTGGTCCCAGGACAGAACCCTGTGGGACGCCACTTGTGACCGGTTTTGAGTCTGACATGGCTCCAGCAACTCTCACTCTGTGGGTTCTGTCTTTGAGCCAGTTTGACCCATCTTGTAACATAGGGGTTTATATTTAAGCTGGATAGCTTATCTATGATGCCCGAGTGGGGTATTGTGTCAAATGCCTTTGCAAGGTCCAGATAGGCTGTGTGGACTACCTTCCCTTCATCTATGGCTTTGGTGACTGTTTCGAAGTCAACCAGGTTCAAAAGGCAGGATCTGCCCTTGACAAAGCCGAACTGGGTAGGATCTAGTGTCTGTAGGTCCCCAATGTCTTTGTTTATGAGCTCCATGATGATCCTCTCCATAGTCTTGCAGACCAAGCTAGTCAGGCTTATGGGGCGATAGTTTCCAGGGTCCGTAGAGGCTCCACCTTTGTGGAGTGGGACCACTGTTGCTGTACGTCATTCTGTGGGCACATATCCTGTAGTGAGGCTGAGATTGTATAGCTGTTTTATTTGAGCGATTAGTTCCTCTTGGAGTTCATGTAGGACGCAACCTGGGACGCCATCTGGTCCCATGGAAGCAGTGTTTTTTGCTTTGGAGAGGGCAGCCTTCACCTGAACATCAGAGATGTTTGGGAGGCAGCCCTCTGCCGGGATAGATACTTGCTCTTTTGGTGGGGAGGGGGTGGAGAATTTTGCACTGAACCTGTCTGCCAGGATATTGGCGATGTCTGTGGGTTCAGTGTATTTTTTGTCATTTAGAATCAACTCAGAACAAGTCTGGGAGTTGCATCCCAGGTTCCTAACATAACTGAAAAAAGCCTTATGATTGTCTTTGGTATCCTGTGCAATTTTTCTCTCGAAGCTGGCCTTGGAGGATTTTATGAGGGATCGTAATTTTTTGCTAGTACTGATCAGAGATGCCTTCCCTATTAGGGATTTTGCTCTATCATGTAGTATCTTCCTCCTTCTGTTGTACAGTTTATTTATGGCAGGGGTCCACCAGACTGGACGCCTGCCTTTGGATGATTCAGTCTTGGTTTTGTTTGGGATAGCATGATCTATGCATTCCTGGAGATGTCCGTAGAATGCATTTATATAGGATTCTGCAGTTTGGGCCATAGTTTCCACTGGCCCTGGGACCTTGAAGGATTCCACTTCGGTTTTGAGAAGTGAGAAGTTCGCTTTTGAGAAGTTTTTCACTGTGGTTTTCTGGGCTGGGGGTGGGGTTGGGATGTGGACATCCAGTGAAATAAATTTATGGTCTGATCTTACCAATGAGGGCTATACTTCTGGTGTGGAGCATAGAGTCCCCATGTTGGTAATGATCAGGTCTAGTATGTTGTCCCCTCTTGTGGGAGTGGTGACTAGTTGTTCCATAGCATTTGAGTTTATAATTTCCAGGAACCTTTGGGCTAAGGTGCTGGGGCTTGAGTAGTGCTCCCAGTCAATGTTTGGGTAGTTGAAGTCACCCAATATAATGGTGTTCAGAGAGATCTTCATGTTCTCCAATGTTTTCAGGAAAGCCGAGTGGGATTCCTGACTTTGAGAGGGTGGTCTGTAGGATGCTATAAACTGAAAAGCAGTCTTGCCCACTGTTAGTTGCACATGGATGGTCTCCGATACTTTGTGCAATGCCACTAACCTGGAGGTGTGGATATCCTTGATAAATATGGAAACTCCCCCTCCTTTTGTGGTTCGGTCTGGGTTTTGGGGCTGAAAAGCATGATATGAGGTATAGCCTGGTAGTGCTGGGGTGCTCTCTGGAGCCTTGAACCAGGTTTCTGTCACTGCACAGATATCGATGTTCTCCATACTGAGGAGAGCGTGCATCTTGAGGTTAAGACTTCTGGCGTTAAGCAGCATTACCCTTAGTTTCTTGTTCCTTGTGCTGTCTATGGGGGTGGGTTTGACTTTTGAGCCTTGCCTAAAAAAGGCACTATGGGGGTGGCAAGAGCCTTTGCCAATATCCAAAAGCCCAGTGGTGACAGGTGCAAGCCTTCCCTAGTGAAGCAACGTGGCTTGTCGAGCATGTCATCCCAGGCTGACAGACACTGGATCCCCTTTGAATGACACCAAAATTTTAGCCAATTGTTAAAATCGATCATTTTGTCTTTGTACTGTGGCATCATTCTAGGTGAGGGTAAGATGCTGCTCAAGGTCAGGGTCATACCATCCTGGGCTACATGATCAGAGAGCTCCTCTATGTCTCTTTTCATGTAGTCCAGGGAGGTACATCTCAGGTCATTCACACCAGCATGTACAATGACTGAGTCATATTTGTATTTGCTTTGGAGTGTCATGCATCTGCAAAAGGCTGGTGGGGGAGGGGTGCCAGCATGATACAATAGGGCACTGCAGCAGGGATCCTAAGGATGCTAAGAATGTTTGGATCTGCACATAGGCAGGTCCAAGACCTGTGGCAGCCATAACCCTACCCCCACAATAATAGTGACGGCAGTGTGTGAACACCAAGGGATGTGCAAATGAGTAGACCTTGCAATCATGCAGTCTAGGGGGACATGTGTAGGACAGAATGAACATTCACTGGCAAATGCAGATGGCCCACACTGGTATACTCCTGCCAGGAGTAGTGACTGCTGCACTACACACAAGAGGTGCGACAAACTGTCATGATAAGGGTGTGCACACATATGCTCACACGGTGTGTATGCATTGTGGTCAGCATTTGCACACCCAACACATTCCATAGACATTGCATGTGAAAGTACAGGACATATGTCACATATCGGGCTCATGTACTGCTAAGATATGTGGTGATGTGGTCCCATGGCAGATTAAGGTTGGGTGTGTCATAACAGAAAGGGTGTGTACATCCCCCATAGCCATGGTATGCTCTGATGGTTGTCTGTGTAAGAGTATTGGATTGGTCATACATGGCCCGCTGATGTTGAGAGCTGTGCATCAGACATCAGGCATTCACAAATGACATCTGTTCACATATCATACCAGGTATGTGTTGCTGGAAAACCTAGGGGCTGTGAGCATTAAAGCTGACATAACTGACACAGTAGTACGCATTCAGCAATGGGCTGTACACCTGTGAGGTGTGGTGCACAGTACATGGCAGGGTGCAGAACAGGTGCACAGAAATACCATGTCCATGGATGCAGTGGTATCCAGGGGAAGGGGCTTCACCTTGTGACACAGCGCATGCATCACATACATGTATACTGTTGCTAGCATGGATTGACTATAGCTGCACTGCATGTTGTTGGGTACCATATTTTATGCATGTCAACAGAGGGATAATAGGAGGAGTGTGTGTACTATCATTGTGCAACCTCACCTGTACGTGTGTGTGTGCATCCTGGTGGGTAGTTAGTTTGTCTGTAGGTTCACTCTGGTGAAGTGGAGGGAGGTTGATGCATGTAGGATGCTTGTGTGCATGTGTGTGTGTGCGCGCGCGTGTGTGTGTGTGTGTGTGTGTGTGTGTGTGTGTGTGTGTGTGTGTGTGTGTGTGTGTGTGGCCATGTATGCACGTGTGATTGTGGGGTTTCATACAGCAGTACCTCCCTCTGGGATCATGCAGTACATGCACATGGACTGCCACATTACACACCAGGAATACTTATGTGTGTAATCACAGGACAGCCAATAGTATAATACGGTTTGTAGCATGGAACAGGCATCGAGAGGGAAGGTAGACACCAGGTACACCCTTAATATCGCATTCAGCAGAGAGGTCACCTACAACCCACTTATGCCTATGTACAACTGGTTTTACATCCTGTGTTATCTGACCATCTCAAGGATTACTTGCATAAAATTAGAACCTCTTAGTAAAAGTCTGCATATCATTGCTGGAGCCTTTCTGTGTCCTGACAGAGTGCTCTTCAAACTATCTGGAGACATATAGAGCTGAGTATATTTTTCTGGCACTTCAGAGTTGTGCACTGGTAATTGTTGTTTGACTAATTTTATATCATTGCTGGCTGACTTCAGAGTTGTGCACTGTTATTTTTGCTTCACTGTATAGTTTTTCAGATCTCTGCTGAAGGTGTTGGTTTTCCCATACCCACCCTCCCTATTCCTGTGTTGTTGTTTAAATTTGGGGGCTTTTGCAGTTGCCCGCCCCCACTGTAAATTTGATCTGGGACACTCCCCCCGTCCCATCTCTTTACCTCATTCTACCTAAAAGACTCCTACTGCACTTGTTTTTAGTCATTTTTAATTTAATCGCATTTTTTAAACTGTTTGGTCTAACATTGCTGCATACTCAAGTGTGCTAGCTTGCATTGCATTTGAATTGTTTTGACTGCTGTTTTAGCTACTTTTCTGTATACATATATATATATATATATATATATATATATATATATATATATATATATATATATATATTTACACAAAAGCAAGATGTCCCAAAGTATATATAAACAGAACCCAAACAAGAAGGAACAGAATATGCGAAACACAATCGAATCCGTGTTTCACAATAATGCGAATATCCAGTGTTCAAAAATGTTGATTCAAATGTAGTTACAAAACGTAAAAGAGAGTCCCATCAAAGTTATAGATAAAAACAAAATATTTTAATAAAAATTGTAAGCGCTTTCGCGGATCTCAATCCACTTCATCAGAGAAGCTAATCCATTTGAAATCTTTGTATAAATACACTTGTATAAAGTCATGTGATCAACTGATCAATTAATTGCATAATTAAACAATTAAAGAATACTTTAAAAACATTTGTTCAAAATATACAGCATTAAAATGCAAAACCTATGTAATCAACAAACCCAAATCAAATCACATTGCTTGATTGCTAACGCAATTTCCTACCTTTCAAGTGTGGCTTAATAGAGACTGTCTCATTGAGACCTTTGCCTCTGTGTGCTGCAAGCCTGAGTATCCAGCGTAACTCAGCTTGTTCTGTTAAATTAACATCACCGAGGCGTAATGTTTCTGCTTGGACATGTAGTACTTGAAAGAGGAATGTATGTTGCATACCCGCATTGAGTGTATGTTTCGCTAAAGCACTATAGATCTGTTTTCTAGTGTAACAATAACAATGATCCCTGATACGTTCACATAATGAACTATTTGTCTTGCCCACATAGAAACAGAAACAGGAAATGCAGTGGGCCACATAGACAACATTCCTTGTGTTACAATTACAATTGTTCCTCAGCTCCCATAGCCTTCCTGTTTCAGGGTGCTTAAAAAAACGAGACTCATCTATTGAATCACATTGTATACATCTACCACACTTCTTAGTACCTGCATAAAAAGTTCCATTGAAAAGAATAGAACCTGGAATTTGATTCATTTTATTAGAACATAAAGATTGTTTCAGGCTCTTCATATTGCTATAGACAAAATTGGGATGATTACCTATTATAGAAGTAGTTTTCTCATCCGTTGTTAAAATATTCCAATTAGAAAATATAGCTTGCTTTACAATCTCTATATTGTTGGAATAAGGTACTACAAATGATAATTTACTCATTCGTTTGCTTCCATTGCATTGCTTTTGTATACTTTCACTATGTGAGAAATAAGGTCCAGCTCTGGTAGTTCTCAGAGTATTAACATTGGAATATGTCCTAGAAATTTCTAATTGACTATAGCCCCTGTTAACCAATCCTTTCCTTAACTGACCAAGTTCTTTCATAAATTGTGATTCTTCACAAGAAAGTCTGGATAGTCGCATTGCCTGTCCTTTAACAATATTAGCAAACACTGAAGGATTGTGCATACTAGTCCTAAATAGAAATGCTGGTCTATAGCAGGGCTTACGATATACCTTAGTCAAAAATGTTCCACCTTTTCTAAAAACAGTTACATCTAAGAAATTTATGCTTGCAAATGAATATTCTATAGTAAATTTCAAAAAGGAACCCATTTTGTTCAGTTGTTCAAAAAATATTAATAATGTGTCTATGGATCCTTTCCAAAGAAAAAAGAGGTCGTCTACAAATCTGCGATAAAAAACGACATTGGGATTGCCCAAGACATATTTTGTCTCCCATGCCACCATCACTAAATTGGCATAGCTGTTGGCACAGCTAGTGCCCATAGCTACCCTTTTTTGCCTATAACACGTGTTTTGAAAAAGAAAAATATTGTTCTCAAGGACAATTTCTAACAATAAACAAAGAAATTCTATTTTGCTGGAATCAAAAATGCCAATCTGGTTCAATAATGCTTTTAAGGAATTAATACCTTCAGTGTTAGGAATACATGTAAACAAAGAAATAACATCCATTGTTACCAACAAAATGTTGTTTATATCAATCATCCCCATGACACATTGATGCGGCTGTACCAAAAACTGTTCTGTATCTCTCAATATGTGCTCAAATTTGCCCAACACTTGTTTGAGCTCATGGTCCAAATAAATGGAAATGGGCTCAGTTAGCCAACCAGAACCAGCAACTATTGGTCTAAAATCCGGTGCTGTGGGATTTTTGTGGACCTTGGGCAAACCATTTATAGTGGGTATCAAAGGATTGGCTACCAAAAAGAAATCAAATAAGTCATCAGTTATGATATTCAAACATTTACATTCGAGCAAGCAATTATATATACTATTGTGTAATTCATGAACAATATCAACACCAACTACCTCATATGCTTGGTCTTTTAGCATTTCCGACATTTTTGTAAAATAATAATCAGAGTCCAAGACAACTATCGGACCGCCTTTGTCGGCGGGACGTATGACAATGTCCATATTACATTTGAGCCCTGAAAGGGCTTGCCTCTCTTGTTTACTGAGATTATCATATTTGATCTTCTCAGAAAAATTATCAGACTCATATAAAGAATTTTCTACCGCTTTCAAAAATAAATCCAAATTAGCAGGTAACTGAGGAGTGTATACACTCTTGCTTCTAAATGTCTTACTCACATCTGTGGATTCAACGTCATATAATAACTTTAGAGATATATTGCATACAAAAGATCTAACAGCCAAAATGGCTTGACTTATGTCCATATTAGATGTCGGTATGAAATTCATAACTTTGTTGAGCAATCCCACCTCTGCTGGAGTCATAGTATATTTCGAAATGTTCATAACTAGGCATCGTGGTTCCAAAATTTCGTCAAAGTTCGTTGGTTCTGTCGCTGAAAAACTTCTTTCCTTTTGGCCCCTCTTGTCGAATCCAAATCCAGGGATCTCTTCCTGCCATTCCTGATCGGCAGAGGGGCCATAGGAAAATTCCGTATATCAGCTTTATCAGCTTTCTCGAGCTCTATTCTGCATCTCACGGCACTAGACATACTCATGGAAAAAACAGTAGTGTCTGTATTGGTAGGAGGATTGTCTTGCTGACGCATAGACACAATTTCATCCGGTGTGGTGTACACCGAACGGCTTGTTTCTGGTGAGAGAACAGTCAAGGGTGGAAAGTCTCTCAATTGCTCTGTCTCTTCAGACCTCGAGCCTTCTTTATTCTTCCTTTTCCGCCCAGTGTTGCTCGAAAGCGGTTCCGACTCTCCAGCGGCACTAGCCGTATTCATTTTATCGATTTGTTGTTGCATATTATTTGAAGTTGGTTCTTGTGATCGATTATCACTATTAAACCTTGGCCATACAAACACATTGTTTTTAACAAAATCATCAATATCTCTGTTGAATTTTCTCCTTTTATGCTCTAACAGATTACGTTCATAACGTATTATTTTGTCCATGAGATCATGCATATAAATTTCAGTGGGGTCTTGGCCATAAGTCTCTATAAGTTTATCTTGCTTATCAACAATGTTCTTTTTTAAGTCATTCTCCATATGTTGAAAAAAGTTAATCAATAATTTGATATATGCTTTACTAGTATTCAAATTAATTTGCTGCCATTGACTTAGCAAGGATGGATATATATTGCCATATGTTGGCATATTTAGGACTCTTAAGCCCCGTGGTATGACATTACATGCTAAACAGGCTTGCATATGATATCGTTGGGCCTGTAGTCTTTTGAATCTTTACATGTCATTTTCAATGTCTCTTTGAATGGTTCTTACCAAATGTTCGTTGACCACACGTACATCAGTTCCTTTATCATTCACACCATTGTCTGACTGCATAAGTGGGTTCATTGTCTCATTTAGCATGGTCAACAGTCTCCCATTCAAAAGCGAAGGGGCAGAGTCATTCATTTGGGCTGCCATCATTCCAGTATCTATTCCTTCCATCGTACCCAAAATAGATGTTTACACAAAAGCAAGATGTCCCAAAGTATATATAAACAGAACCCAAACAAGAAGGAACAGAATATGCGAAACACAATCGAATCCGTGTTTCACAATAATGCGAATATCCAGTGTTCAAAAATGTTGATTCAAATGTAGTTACAAAACGTAAAAGAGAGTCCCATCAAAGTTATAGATAAAAACAAAATATTTTAATAAAAATTGTAAGCCATTCGGATCTCAATCCGCTTCATCAGACAAGCTAATCCATTTGAAATCTTTGTATAAATACACTTGTATAAAGTCATGTGATCAACTGATCAATTAATTGCATAATTAAACAATTAAAGAATACTTTAAAAACATTTGTTCAAAATATACAGCATTAAAATGCAAAACCTATGTAATCAACAAACCCAAATCAAATCACATTGCTTGATTGCTAACGCAATTTCCTACCTTTCAAGTGTGGCTTAATAGAGACTGTCTCATTGAGACCTTTGCCTCTGTGTGCTGCAAGCCTGAGTATCCAGCGTAACTCAGCTTGTTCTGTTAAATTAACAACATCACCGAGGCGTAATGTTTCTGCTTGGACATGTAGTACTTGAAAGAGGAATGTATGTTGCATACCCGCATTGAGTGTATGTTTCGCTAAAGCATGAGTATGAGTATGTCTAGTGCCGTGAGACGCAGAATAGAGCTCGAGAAAGCTGATAAAGCTGTTATGCGGAATTTTCCAATGGCCCCTCTGCCGATCAGGAATGGCAGGAAGAGATCCTTGGATTCGGATTCGACAAGAGGGGCCAAAAGGAAAGAAGTTTTTCAGCGACAGAACCAACGAACTTTGACGAAATTTTGGAACCACGATGCCTAGTTATGAACATTTTGAAATATACTATGACTCCAGCAGAGGTGGGATTGCTCAACAAAGGTATGAATTTCATACCGACATCTAATATGGACATAAGTCAAGCCATTTTGGCTGTTAGATCTTTTGTACGCAATATATCTCTAAAGTTATTATATGACGTTGAATCCACAGATGTGAGTAAGACATTTAGAAGCAAGAGTGTATACACTCCTCAGTTACCTGCTAATTTGGATTTATTTTTGAAAGCGGTAGAAAATTCTTTATATGAGTCTGATAATTTTTCTGAGAAGATCAAATATGATAATCTCAGTAAACAAGAGAGGCAAGCCCTTTCAGGGCTCAAATGTAATATGGACATTGTCATACGTCCCGCCGACAAAGGCGGTCCGATAGTTGTCTTGGACTCTGATTATTATTTTACAAAAATGTCGGAAATGCTAAAAGACCAAGCATATGAGGTAGTTGGTGTTGATATTGTTCATGAATTACACAATAGTATATATATAATTGCTTGCTCGAATATAAATGTTTGAATATCATAACTGATGACTTATTTGATTTCTTTTTGGTAGCCAATCCTTTGATACCCACTATAAATGGTTTGCCCAAGGTCCACAAAAATCCCACAGCACCAGATTTTAGGCCAATAGTTGCTGGTTCTGGTTGGCTAACTGAGCCCATTTCCATTTATTTGGACCATGAGCTCAAACAAGTGTTGGGCAAATTTGAGCACATATTGAGAGATACAGAACAATTTTTGGTACAGCTGCATCAATGTGTCATGGGGATGATTGATATAAACAACATTTTGTTGGTAACAATGGATGTTATTTCTTTGTTTACATGTATTCCTAACACTGAAGGTATTAATTCCTTAAAAGCATTATTGAACCAGATTGGCATTTTTGATTCCAGCAAAATAGAATTTCTTTGTCTATTGCTAGAAATTGTCCTTGAGAACAATATTTTTCTTTTTCAAAACACGTGTTATAGGCAAAAAAGGGTGTAGCAATGGGCACTAGTTGTGCCAATAGCTACGCCAATTTAGTGATGGTGGCATGGGAGACTAAGTTTGTTTTGGGCCATCCAAATGTCATTTTCTATCGTAGGTTTGTAGACTACCTCTTTTTTCTCTGGAAAGGATCCACTGATACATTATTATTATTTTTTGAACAACTAAACAAAATGGATTCCTTTTTGAAATTTACTATGGAATATTAATTTGCAAGCATAAACTTCTTAGATGTAACTGTTTTTAGAAAAGGTGGAACATTTTTTGACTAAGGTATATCGTAAGCCCTGCTATAGACCAGCGTTTCTATTTAGAACTAGCATGCATAATCCTACAGTGTTTGCAAATATTGTTAAAGGACAGGCAATGCGATTATCCAGACTTTCTTGTGAAGAATCACAATTTATGAAAGAACTTGGTCAGTTAAGGAAAGGATTGGTTAACAGGGGCTATAGTCAATTAGAAATTTCCAGGACATATTCCAGTGTTAATACTCTGAGAACTACCAGAGCTAGACCTTATTTCTCACATAGTGAAAGTATACAAAAGCAATGCAATGGAAGCAAACGAATGAGTAAATTATCATTTGTAGTACCGTATTCCAACAATATAGAGATTGTAAAGCAAGCTATATTTTCTAATTGGAATATTTTAACAACGGGTGAGAAAACTACTTCTATAATAGGTAATCATCCCAATTTTGTCTATAGCAATATGAAGAGCCTGAAACAATCTTTATGTTCTAATAAAATGAATCAAATTCCAGGTTCTATTCTTTTCAATGGAACTTTTTATGCAGGTACTAAGAAGTGTGGTAGATGTATACAATGTGATTCAATAGATGAGTCTCATTTTTTTAAGCACCCTGAAACAGGAAGGCTATGGGAGCTGAGGAACAATTGTAATTGTAACACAAGGAATGTTGTCTATGTGGCCCACTGCATTTCCTGTTTCTGTTTCTATGTGGGCAAGACAAATAGTTCATTATGTGAACGTATCAGGGATCATTGTTATTGTTACACTAGAAAACAGATCTATAGTGCTTTAGCGAAACATACACTCAATGCGGGTATGCAACATACATTCCTCTTTCAAGTACTACATGTCCAAGCAGAAACATTACGCCTCGGTGATGTTGTTAATTTAACAGAACAAGCTGAGTTACGCTGGATACTCAGGCTTGCAGCACACAGAGGCAAAGGTCTCAATGAGACAGTCTCTATTAAGCCACACTTGAAAGGTAGGAAATTGCATTAGCAATCAAGCAATGTGATTTGATTTGGGTTTGTTGATTACATAGGTTTTGCATTTTAATGCTGTATATTTTGTACAAATGTTTTTAAAGTATTCTTTAATTGTTTAATTATGCAATTAATTGATCAGTTGATCACATGACTTTATACAAGTGTATTTATACAAAGATTTCAAATGGATTAGCTTGTCTGATGAAGCGGATTGAGATTCGCGAAAGCCCTTACAATTTTTATTAAAATATTTTGTTTTTATCTATAACTTTGATGGGACTCTCTTTTACGTTTTGTAACTACATTTGAATCAACATTTTTGAACACTGGATATTCGCATTATTGTGAAACACGGATTCGATTGTGTTTCGCATATTCTGTTCCTTCTTGTTTGGGTTCTGTTTATATATACTTTGGGACATCTTGCTATTGTGTAAACATCTATTTTGGGTACGATGGAAGGAATAGATACTGGAATGATGGCAGCCCAAATGAATGACTCTGCCCCTTCGCTTTTGAATCGGAGACTGTTGACCATGCTAAATGAGACAATGAACCCACTTATGCAGTCAGACAATGGTGTGAATGATAAAGGAACTGATGTACATGTGGTCAACGAACATTTGGTAAGAACCATTCAAAGAGACACTGAAAATGACATGTATAGATTCAAACGACTACAGGCCCAACGATATCATATGGAAGCCTGTTTAGCATGTAATGTCGTACCACAGGGCTTAAGAGTCCTAAATATGCCAACATATGGCAATATGTATCCATCCTTATTAAGTCAATGGCAGCAAATTAATTTGAATACAAGTAAAGCATATATCAAATAATTGATTAACTTTTTTCAACCTATGGAAAATGATTTAAAAAAGAACATTGTTGATATGCAGGCCAAACTTATAGAAACATATGGCAAAGATCCCACTGAAATTTATATGCATGATCTCATGGACAAAATAATACGTTATGAACGTAATCTGTTAGAGCATAAAAGGAGAAAACTCAACAGAGATATTGATGATTTTGTTAAAAACAATGTGTTTGTATGGCCAAGGTTTAATAGTGACAATCGATCACAAGAACCAACTTCAAATAATATGCAACAACAAATCGATAAAACGAATACGGCTTGTGCTGCTGGAAAGTCGGAACCGCTTTCGAGCAACACTGGGTGGAAAATGAAGAATAAAGAAGGCTCGAGGTCTGAAGAGACAGAGCAATTGAGAGACGTTCCACCCTTGACTGTTCTCTCACCAGAAACAAGACGTTCGGTGTACACCACACCGGATGAAATTGTGTCTATGCGTCAGCAAGACAATCCTCCTACCAATACAGACACTACTGTTTTTTCCATGAGTATGTCTAGTGCCGTGAGACGCAGAATAGAGCTCGAGAAAGCTGATAAAGCTGATATACGGAATTTTCCTATGGCCCCTCTGCCGATCAGGAATGGAAGGAAGAGATCCCTGGATTCGGATTCGGCAAGGGGGGCCAAAAGGAAAGAAGTGTTTCAGCGACAGAACCAACGGACCTTGACGAAGTTTTGGAACCACGATGCCTAGTTATGAACATTTCGAAATATACTATTACTCCAGCAGAGGTGGGACTGCTCAACAAAGGCATGAATTTCATACGGACATCTAATATGGATATAAGTCAAGCCATTTTGGCTGTTAGATCTTTTGTACGTAACGTATCTTTAAAGTTATTATATGATGTTGAATCTACAGATGTGAGCAAGTCATTTAGAAGTAAGAGTGCATACACTCCTCAATTACCTGCTAATTTGGATTTATTTTTGAAAGCGGTAGAAAATTCTTTATATGAGTCTGATAATTTTTCTGAGAAGATCAAATATGATAATCTCAGTAAACAAGAGAGGCAAGCCCTTTCAGGGCTCAAATGTAATATGGACATTGTCATACGTCCCGCCGACAAAGGCTGTCCGATAGTTGTCTTAGACTCTGATTATTATTTTACAAAAATGTCGGAAATGCTAAAAGACCAAGCATATGAGGTAGTTGGTGTTGATATTGTTCATGAATTACACAATAGTATATATAATTGCTTGCTCGAATGTAAATGTTTGAATATCATAACTGATGACTTATTTGATTTCTTTTTGGTAGCCAATCCTTTGATACCCACTATAAATGGTTTGCCCAAGGTCCACAAAAATCCCACAGCACCGGATTTTAGGCCGATAGTTGCTGGTTCTGGTTGGCTAACTGAGCCCATTTCCATTTATTTGGACCATGAGCTCAAACAAGTGTTGGGCAAATTTGAGCACATATTGAGAGATACAGAACAATTTTTGGTACAGCTGCATCAATGTGTCATGGGGATGATTGATATAAACAACATTTTGTTGGTAACAATGGATGTTATTTCTTTGTTTACATGTATTCCTAACACTGAAGGTATTAATTCCTTAAAAGCATTATTGAACCAGATTGGCATTTTTGATTCCAGCAAAATAGAATTTCTTTGTTTATTGTTAGAAATTGTCCTTGAGAACAATATTTTTCTTTTTCAAAATACATGTTACAGGCAAAAAAAGGGGGTAGCTATGGGCACTAGCTGTGCCAACAGCTACGCCAATTTAGTGATGGTGGCATGGGAGACAAAATATGTCTTGGGCAATCCCAATGTCGTTTTTTATCGCAGATTTGTAGACGACCTCTTTTTTCTTTGGAAAAGATCCATAGACACATTATTAATATTTTTTGAACAATTGAACAAAATGGGTTCCTTTTTGAAATTTACTATAGAATATTCATTTGCAAGCATAAATTTCTTAGATGTAACTGTTTTTAGAAAAGGTGGAACATTTTTGACTAAGGTATATCGTAAGCCCTGCTATAGACCAGCGTTTCTATTTAGGACTAGTATGCACAATCATTCAGTGTTTGCTAATATTGTTAAAGGACAGGCAATGCGACTATCCAGACTTTCTTGTGAAGAATCACAATTTATGAAAGAACTTGGTCAGTTAAGGAAAGGATTGGTTAACAGGGGCTGTAGTCAATTAGAAATTTCTAGGACATATTCCAATGTTAATACTCTGAGAACTACCAGAGCTAGACCTTATTTTTCACATAGTGACAGTATACAAAAGCAATATAATAAAAGCAAACGAATGAATAAACTATCTTTTGTATTACCATATTCCAATAATATAGAGATTGTAAAGCAAGCTATATTTTCTAATTGGAATATTTTAACAACGGATGAGAAAACTACTTCTATAATAGGTAATCATCCCAATTTTGTCTATAGCAATATGAAGAGCCTGAAACAATCTTTATGTTTTAACAAAATGAATCAAATTCCAGGTTCTATTCTTTTCAGTGGAACTTTTTATGCAGGTACTAAGAAGTGTGGTAGATGTATACAATGTGATTCAATAGATGAGTCTCGTTTTTTTAAGCACCCTGAAACAGGAAGGCTATGGGAGCTGAGGAACAATTGTAATTGTAACACAAGGAATGTTGTCTATGTGGCCCACTGCATTTCCTGTTTCTGTTTCTATGTGGGCAAGACAAATAGATCATTACGTGAACGTATCAGGGATCATTGTTATTGTTACACTAGAAAACAGATCTATAGTGCTTTAGCGAAACATACACTCAATGCGGGTATGCAACATACATTCCTCTTTCAAGTACTACATGTCCAAGCAGAAACATTACGCCTCGGTGATGTTGTTAATTTAACAGAACAAGCTGAGTTACGCTGGATACTCAGGCTTGCAGCACACAGAGGCAAAGGTCTCAATGAGACAGTCTCTATTAAGCCACACTTGAAAGGTAGGAAATTGCGTTAGCAATCAAGCAATGTGATTTGATTTGGATTTGTTGATTACATAGGTTTTGTATTTTAATGCTGTATATTTTGAACAAATGTTTTTAAAGTATTCTTTAATTGTTTAATTATGCAATTAATTGATCAGTTGATCACATGACTTTATACAAGTGTATTTATACAAAAATTTCAAATGGATTAGCTTGTCTGATGAAGCGGATTGAGATCCGCGAAAGCGCTTACAATTTTTATTAAAATATTTTGTTTTTATCTATAACTTTGATGGGACTCTCTTTTACGTTTTGTAACTACATTTGAATCAACATTTTTGAACACTGGATATTCGCATTATTGTGAAACACTGATTCGATTGTGTTTTGCATATTCTGTTCCTTCTTGTTTGGGTTCTGTTTATATATATATATATATATATATATATATATATATATATATATATATATATATACCTTTCCTTTAACTAGTGTAGTCCAGATTCACATTTGCTGTATCCAGGACTATGATAGAGGGAAGCCTTCCAGCTTATCAGTGGGAGTGGTAAGCACTACGTAACCTGTCTATCACATAAGGAGTGGTTCTGGCCCAGAAATTGTAGTTATTGGCCGTTTGGGCAGTTTTTCCATCTCTCTCAACTTTCTGATTTAAAAGCCCGCATTTTCACTTGTTTCCCCACTTTCCTGTAACTAGTTTAGTCCAGATACACATTCTTAGTTTTAGCACTTGAATTTGCGCATTTGTGATCAGCACTTGTTCAGAACTTGTAAGCACTAAATAACTTACTAATTACTACAGCACTCAACCTTCCTCATTACCTAGAGGAAAACAGTTTTGGTACTTACTTTCCTCACTTGCTTAGAGAAAAACAGCTCTTGTACTCACTTTCCTCACTTATGTAGAGGAAAATAGTTTTTTATTCAGGCATGTCCAAGGGTCAGCTCCCAGTGTTCTCTCCTGTCTAGCTGATGAATCTGGGCATCTTGGGGCAATGTAGAACTTGCCTCATGTACACAGACAACCCTCTCCTCCTACCACCCAACACTACAACCTGTGAGAGATGCACTTATCTAGCCAAACTGGAGGTAAAGCTCTCCAATCAAGACTGAACTTGACAGTCAAGAGGAGAAGGTAAACACTTGCACCACACCACACTCATCACATAGTCTCACTAAATCTACACCACAAAAATCCACACATAGAAACACAAAAACATTTGCAGAGGCTCTCAATAATAATCTGCCCAAGCAACAAAGACCTCCAAAGCAGAAATGCAAGCAACCTCCACCCCCCAACACAACCCAAATGACACATAGCCCGCAGACTCAGTGTGCCACTCAACCACAGCCAATAAGGCAAAACAACGTACCCAACACACTAGTCACAGGTGACTCTATAGTCAGGCACACTGATGTCCCACTCACCAGGCTAAACAAGGAGAAGGTTACTGTCAGCTGCCTGTCGGGTGCCAGGATCCGTCACATAACCCACGCACTCAAGTCACTCCACAACAAGTACAACTATGACTCTGTCATTGTCCATGTTGGTGTGAATGACCTGAGATGTACCTCCCTGGACTACATGAAAAGAGACATGGAAGAGCTCTCTGATCTTGTAGCCCAGGCAGGTATGACCCTAGCCCTGAATAGCATTCTGCCATCACCCAGAATTATGCCGCAGTACAAGGACAAAATGGTTGACTTCAACAAGTGGATAAGCTTCTGGTGCCATTTTAAAGGGATCCAGTATTTGTCTGCCTGGGATGACATGGTCGACAGACCACGATGCTTTGCCAGAGATGGCCTGCACCTATCACCCCAGGGATTCCGGATACTAGCTAAGGTTCCTGCCGCCCCTATAGTGCCTTTTTTAGGCAAGGTTCAAATGACAAATTCACCACCGTAACAGGAACAGGCAAGCAAAAACTGAGGGTGATGCTACTCAATGCTAGAAGTCTAAATATCAAAATGCACTCACTTGAGGCACTCCTTAAAATGGAGAACATCAATATCTGTGCAGTGACTGAGACCTGGTTCAAGGCTCCAGAGAGCACTCCTGCACTACCAGGCTATAACTCAAACCACACTTTTCGGCCATGTAACCTGGACTGGAACACCAAAGGCAGAGGTGTATCCATATTTATTAAGGATATCCACACCTCCAGGCTAGTTGCTCAGCATAATGCAGCCGAGGTTATCCAAGTGCAACTAACTCTGGGCAAAACTGCAATCCAAATTGTAGCTTGCTACAGATCACCCACCATGCCCCAGGATTCTCACTCCTCTTTTCTTGATGTACTGGAAAATATTAGGGTTCAACCAAACACCCTAATAATCGGTGATTTAAACTACCCCACCATAAACTGGGAAAACTACTCATGTACCAATTCCTTTGCTCAACGATTTCTAGAATTAATAAACTCCAATGCCCTGTATCAACTTATCCACACCCCCAACAGGGGCAACAATATCCTAGACCTAGTCATTACCAACATGAGTGACCGGTGTTCCACACCTAAAGTCAACGCCTCATTGGTCCGATCTGACCATAAGCTAATTACCCTAGATATCCACATCCTGCCCCCACCCCCCATTAAGTAATCCATAGTAAAAAATTTCTCCAAAGCCAACTTCATGCTTCTTAAGACAGAAGTGGTGAACTTCATGACACCCACGCAGATGGACAAAACAGTAACGACTACTGAATTCTACACAATTGCACTTTATAAGCACTTACATGAGTGCATGGATCATGCTATCCCAAAGAGAACCAAGATGCTATCCTCCAAAAAAATGAAAGCAATCTGGTGGTCCCCTGCCATAAACAAACTGTACAACAGACGGAAAAAAATGTTGCAAAAGAGAGAAAAATCCCATGAGTGGAGGAGCTCCCTGGTCAGCCTCAGTAAGAAGCTGGGATCCCTGATAAAATCCTCCAAAGCTAGTTACGAAAACAAAATCACCACTGATTCTAAAGACAAACACAAAGAATTCTATAGCTATGTCAAGAATCTCAATGGCAACACTCAGGTCTGCTCTGAGTTACAGCACAATGGCACTAAATATACAGACCCAACTGATATTTCCAACATCCTGGCAGATAGGTTCAGTGCTAACTTTACCCCCCCCCACCCCCTAAAGAGCCCATCTCTATACCAGAAGAATGCAAAGTTCCTGTAATCACGGCTGCACAGGTAAAAACCACACTCTCCAAAGCCAAGAACACAGCATCCATGGGACCAGACAACATCCCAGGCTGCATTCTACATGAACTACAGAATGAACTGGCACCCCACTTAAGTACCATGTTCAATCATAGCCTCACCTCAGTCTTTGTGCCTGCTGAATGGCGCACAGCGATGGTTATCCCACTCCACAAGGGGGGAGCCACCACGGACCCCAGGAACTACCGCCCCATTAGCCTGATGAGCCTGGTCTGCAAGGCCATGGAATGTATCATTGTGGCACTTATAAACAAAGACATTGGTAATCTCCAAACTCTGGACCCCACCCAGTTCAGGTTTGTAAAAGGCAGATCATGTCTCCTAAACCTGATAGACTTCATTGAAGCAGTCACCAAAGCCGTAGACAAGGGTAAGGTGGTTCACACAGCCTATCTAGATCTTGCCAAGGCTTTCAACTCCATTCCTCACTCTGGAATTATAGATAAATTCACTAAACTAGGTATAAATCCCTTTGGCACAAGATGGGTTGCCAGCTGGCTCACTGACAGAAAACCCACTGTGAAAGTAGCAGACTCCAAATCCGACTTCAAACCAGTGACAAGTGGAGTGCCACAGGGTTCCGTCTTGGGTCCTCTCCTTTTTGGTATCTACTTCTCTGAAGTACAGGCTAGCACAGAAGGTCTTTGGCTAATGAAGTTTGCAGATGACTGCAAACTAGGAGCCATAATCAAAACTCCTAACTATGTGGACATCCTACAAAAGGGCCTCACTGAGTCAGATGCCTGGTGTCAAAGCCATGGCCTCAAGCTCAATGCCAAAAAGTGCATCATCATTCCCTTTGGTAAAAACTCTGTACCCATGAACTACAACATAGGCGGTAGTATACTTAACACCAAAAGTGTGATAAGAGACCTTGGGACACAGGTGGACAGTAGTCTTTCCTTTGATAATCACATCGCCACAGTAGTCAGGAAATCCTTCTATGTGGCACACCTCATCACAAAAGGTTCTCATCCAGAAAAAAAGACGTAATTGTTCCCCTCTACTCATCACTCATTAGACCCATTATAGAGTACAACGCCCATTTTGGTATGTACCTCACAAGACATCTACAACAACTGGAAAGGCCGCAGAAATACCTCACAAAGAGCATTACCAGCCTCAAACAGATGCCCTATGCAGACTGTCTCAAAAAACTCCAGCTTTACACCGTCGCATATCGCCTACTCAGAGGTGATCTCTGCCTAACATACAAAGCTATGTCAAACCCAGAGCTGCTGGACATGCTCCACTTAAAGAAATCCCAATCCCTCCAAGCTACATGCTCTAGGGACCTAAACTTTGTCACCACAATAAACAGAACATGCGGAGGGATTGATTCCTGTCCCAGAGACTTCCCACACTCTGGAATAAACTACCTATCTATATCAAGCAAAGCTCCTCAATAGCACTCTTCAAGAAAAATCTTGATGATTGGATGGGAAATAGGAAATTCACTCTGGGGATCACCTCTGTGTCTCTGCTCGACAGTGGCACAGGAAAATAATTTTCTTGGGTGGCAAAAGCCAGGGTACCATTTTGGCTGGGCTTGTATAGGCCCCAGGGCCGATAGCCTAATACCTACCTATGAACCTATGCTGCACTACAGATGCATTGGGGAAGTACTCATCAACACCAGGGAGTGTATCCAAATATTACAGTTGTCACATGATAGGCTGAATGAGCAGCATATCTGGCATGTACTGAACATTACATACACATGACACACCAGTGCGTGATATTATGGATAGAACATAGTAGCCCACACATATATGGGCCATGCTCATGATGTTCAGACATACACAGGGTGAATACTGAATGACAGCAGTTAGGCCAGTGAGGCCATCTAAAACCACTACACACAGATCGGGCAGGTTATGTAGTACAGGTCTTGTGTTGTGACTGCTTGTGTAGGCATTTAAAGGACTGATATGTTAATGAGTGGTAGCAATGTGTGTATGTTAAGTGTGATGCAGGATGGGGTACCACATCGACATATATGTGGGACTGTCTGTAAGGTCATGGACAAGTAGGTATTACGGAGGCGTGTGTGTGTATGTGTGTGTGTGTATGTGCTATTAGGCAATGCTGCACAGTTTTTAAAGTGCATTTATTGTTTCCCCCACAGGTGGTGAGGTGGGTCAGGGTCCCTCCTGCATGCAATCTGATGTAGGTGTCCATACAGACACCAAAAATTATGATAGTACTGTTGAGGCACAGGTGGGGTTGTCAGGGGCCGACATTGCGCCATCATTTGAAATCCCCCTTTTAGCAATACCATCCTTGCACATAGTTTCAGTGCCTATACATATCCCATCACCACTGGCCATAGCAGAGGGACAGCTGGCATTTGGTGGCAGTGCACAGGAAAGTGTGGTAACCATGCCTACTGTGTCTGGTCGCAGCAGGCATAGCTGGATGTCTGGCAGGGCACCATATAGGCAGATGCCCCAGGGTGCTCATGGTAAGGCCGCTGGACTTCATTGGCAACATAATTAGTACCAGCAGGTGCATGTTTCAGGCTGTCATGGTGATACTGGCATGTGTGGAATGTTACACCAGACAGGGCCTGAGGCTGCAGAGGGCTGCTCTCACATCTGTAAGTGTCAACATCTGTGAACTGTCTGGTGCCATCCATGCTTATACCAAGCTCATGGATAGATGGCATGTTGAGATGATGGCCCTCATCTGCCATGGTGTGTCGGTGCTTGAACATGTGGTGGGGGTGCAGCAATGGCCGCATGGACATAGGCCAGCAACACTAACAGCTGGCAGTCAACGTGGATGTGCTAGGACACCAAGGGGCTCCCGTAGTGGCAGTACCAGCCCCAGCAGTGCGAGGGGGTGCTGTCCACATCACACCACAGCAGGCCACGTGGTCCTGGCCAGTCCCAGGAGGGACCTGGTACCAGCAGACACTTGTCATCAGCAGGTGAGAGTAGCACATTGAGGCCTGTACCTGGCCGTGCCCATGGAACTCCTGGCAGGCACAATCCATGTGTCCATGGTCAGAGGCAGTGAATGGCACACCTTGCCAGGTATGGTCTGCAGCTGTCCCTAAACACCTGTGTAGGGCAGCCACATGGCAGGACTGTGTGCATGCATACCCACACACTGCACAGACACACCTAGGGCAACCCCATACCTACACACACCACATCACCATGCCCATCTCACTGCAGTACACCACCACCCACACACATGGTGTCAAATGTATCACCCACCCTCGGCCTCTGGCAAACCAACATCACACCCTGTGCATATGATGATACCTGTGCCACATCCCTGTCATCCATACCATCAATGCAGGGACAGGCTAATATGGTTCTGATGCACAGTGTGACTGTACTACAGTGTACCACCGTACTGCAGTGTAACATGTAAGGAGTGAAGAGTAATGCATATATGTCAGGTAGTGTAGCCATACAGAAACACCAAATGTCTAAGAATCTGAAGCAAAAAATACACCAAATGCCAAGCAGAAAGGAGTTTAATACTCCTTTCTGCTTGGAATTTGAGTGTAGCCATACAGCAATGATGCATTATAGCTGTTAGTAACACTGGTTGATTGCGGTCCCTATAATGTTATCCATTTGTGTTGTAGGTGTACATGTGTCAGCACGAGGATGGTCTGCAGTCATAATCCACAATGGGGTATGGCACTCTGGTGACACCATGGGTGTGACATAGCTGGGGTACAGTTGAACACATCACAGGTTACTAAAACAGTTATTACCTGTGGCACACAGACAGGTAACCCACTGGGGCATGTATACTCTGCAACCTGATGTAGACCCATTTACATACATGCACACTGTTACTTGGCAACACTGGGACTAGACCCCTACCTAGCTATGTAGTGATACTGAAGTGTGTGGCTTACATTTCACACACCACACAGCATTTACAGTGAGGTGTGTCCCAGGTTACGTTGCATGCAGAACATCCCCAGACATGTACAGTATGCTAATGAGGATGTAATGGGTGAATATGGACAATACATAGTGTGACATACCTTCATATACACATTAACAGACACATAACAGGCAGAAACACATCCAAGAGACCAGGGTGTATCGCTGCTAACTAACTTGACCATGTGTCCAATGTGTTACAGGTAGGCTGCACACAGCACATGCATAACTGGCCTGGATTGTGGTATCAGTGACCTGCATGGTTGATGGTGGTAACAATAATGTGGTACATGGGACATATACTGGCTGTACTTTTTTGTAATGACAGTGTACACAGCACCACATCCCCCAGTGGATATTGTACACCCTGTAACCCATGATGACACTCTGCCATACCCACTATCACACATTGGCTGTGACTGCGATACAACCCATAATATACCCCAACAGTGGTACTACAGGGATATGCATCTAATGCACATGTTACATGTGTAGTAAGGTGAGGCATGACAATGCAACACCCATGGGCAGCAACAACACTATCTGTACTACTGTGTGACAATGGGTACTGTAATAGGAGTATGTGACCTTGCAATGCTGTACCCTACAGATATATGGACATGCACACATACACGCACATGCTAGAACACAATGGGTATCCCAAGCCTATCAACCCAGTAAGGGGTATATACTGTGACGCAGCTCACACACCAGGGATACAACAGGGAAGCCTCAGTGTCCAGCTATGCCTACAGGTGTGCCTGCTGTCACTACTACATTTAACACTCTGCTCTTGCCTGGGTAAGCACTGTCAACAGTAATACTGCCATACACTACATGTCAGTGTGACAGCACGTACCCTGCACTACTACCCCTGTATGTAACACATTCACATGATAACAGTGCTGTATAGGCCTCATATACGTCTGTGTCCCACAGATGACACTCACTCCCCTTGCTACTGTAATGACAGCACATAGGTGCATGTATTGTACATGGCATTACATACACTTATTACAGATGTCATTATCCTGCTATGTTATCAGACTGGGTGGTGTGACCTGGTTACCAGGGCTAAGCCAGGCTTAGCAAGTATCAACATTACTACAGTATAACAGCTGAGCTGATTTGCACAGTGGTAAGCGAAGCCTACACTTTTGTAAGCACCCGTACATTTACCCATAGCTTAGCACCACTTAGCTTTGCACAAACCCATGCAAACCCACTTAAAGATCCCCAATACTGCCTTAACCACAATGCATCCGACAGCCCTTGTTCTGCCCAGCAACAAAATGAACAGCCCTTGCAAGCCTTGAACCCAGGACCCTGTACACTACAGTCATAGCACTTAACCACTATGCCATGACCACTGTGAAGACAGCTGTTGTTTTACCAATATAGATGTCAATACACATATTGAGTAGTATTGAACAATTGCCTTTACTTCCACAATTGTGTAGCCCTTGTTATTAATATGACTGTTGCATCACATATGTTGTTTTATCATAAAGTACACATAGCAGATACATACGGTGAGATACATCTGGGAGGGTATGCACAACCGTGTGGTTTACACATGACAGGAATATGGTTATATACATATAATAGGTCAATATATGTCTACAATACAACTATTACCACACTTTTTGGCCACCAAACCAAGACCGAAACAGTAAAGGTGGAGGAGTGTCCATATTCACCAAGGATATTCACGCCTCCAGGCTAGTTGCCCAACACAATGCATCTGAATTCTCCAGGTGCAACTAACACTAGATAAGACTGCAATCCAAATTGTAGCTTGCTACAAATCCCCCACCATGCCCCAAGATTCTCACTAAACCTTTCTAAACATACTGGAAAATATTAAGATACAACCAAACACACTAATACTGGGTGATTTCAACTACCCTGCCAATAAATGGGAAAACTACTTGGGTACCAACACCTTTTCCCAACAGTTCTTGAAATTCATAAATTCCAATGCCCCGTATCAACTAATCCATTGTCCCACCAGGGGCTCCAATATCCTAGACCTGGTCATTACCAACGTGGGAGATAGATGCTCCACATCAGTGGTCACCCACTCATTGTTCAGGTCTGACCATAAGCAAATCACCCTTGACATCCAAATACCACCCCCACACCCCAGTAAGGAAACCTCCGTAAAAAACTTCTCCAAAGCCAACTTCATGCTACTCAAGTCTGAAGTGACAAACTTCATGAAACCCATGCAGATGGAAGCTGAAAGTTCGACTGCTGAATCCTACACTAAGGCACTGTACGAGCACATCCACTTGTGCATGAATCGTGCCATCCAAATAGAACCAAGACGCTTTCCTCCAAAAAAAGGAAGCCAATCTGGTGGTCACCTGCCATAAACAAACTATACAACAGAAGAAATTGTTTCAGAAAAGAAGAAAATCCCAGGAGGCAAAAAACTCCTTTACCAGCCTCAGTAAGAAGCTGAGATCCCTCATAAAATCCTCCAAAGCTAGTTACGAAAATAAAATTGCCAAAGATTCCAAAGACAACCACAAGGCATTCTATAGTTATGTCAAGAATCTAAATGGCAATGCTCAGATATGCTCTGAGCTACAACAGAATGGCATTAAATATACTGATCCCAAGGATATTGCCAATATCCTGGCAGATCAATTTAGTGCCAACTTCACCCTCCCTCACCCCCTAAAGGGCCCATGTCAATACCAAATATTGCAAAATTCTGGTAATCACGGCCAAACAGGCAGAAACTGCACTCTCCAGAGCTAGGACTACACTATCCATGGGACCAGATGACATCCCGGGCTGTGTACTACATGAACTACAAAATGAAGTGGCACCTCACCTAAGTGTCATGTTTAATCATAGCCTCACAGCTACACTTATCCCACTCCACAAGGGGAGATCCACCTTGGATCCTGGGAACTACAATCCCATCAGTCTGATGAGCCTGATCTGCAAGGGCATGGAACGCATTATCATGGAACTTATAAACAAAGACATTGGTAACCTTCAAACACTGGAGCCCACCCAGTTTGGGTTCATTAAGGACCAATCTTGTCTCCTGAACCTGACTGACTTCTTAAAATCAGTCTACAGAGCTGTGGACAAGGGTAAAGAGGTCTACACAGCCTATCTGGACCTCGCCAAGGCCTTCAACACCATCCCTCACTCTGGAATCATAGAAAAACTAATTAAGCTGGGTATAAATCCCTATGTCACTCGATGGGTTGCCAGCTGGCTTACTGACAGAACTCAGACTGTAAAAGTAGCCAACTCCAAATCCAGCTCCAGACAAGTGACAAGTGGAGTACCTCAGGGTTCAGTCCTGGGACTGCTCTTGTTTGGCATCTACTTCTCTGAAGTACAGGCCAACACTAAGGGACTCTGGCTATTATTGAATCCCCAAATGATGTGGATATTCTACAAAAGGGCCTCATAGAAACAGATGCTTGGTGCCAGAGCCATGGGCTCAATCTTAATGCCAAGAAATGTATAGTTATCCCCTTTGGGAAAAAACATGTACCCATGAATTACCACATAGGTGGCAGTACACTAAACACCAAAAGTGTGATGAGAGACTTAGGGACACAGGTGGACAGTGGTCTCACCTTCGATAACCACATTGCCACAACAGTCAGGAAATCCTTCTATGTGGCACACCTCATCACTAAGGGCTTTTCATCCAGAAAAAAGGTAATTGTCCCATTGTACTCATCTCTCATTAGACCCATTATAGAGTACAATGCCCCATTTGGTATGTTCCTCACAAGACATCTGCAACAGCTGGAAAGGCCTCAGAAATACCTCATGAAAAAAAATCACAGGCCTAAAGCAGATGCCCTATGCTGACCGTCTAAACAAAACTCCAGCTATACTCTGTGGCATATTGTCGACTCAGAGGTGATCTCTGCTTAACATACAAGGCCATGTCAATCCCTGAACTATTGGACATGCTCCACTTAAAGAAATCCTAATCCCTCAGAGCCACATACTCCAGGGATCTAAACCTTGTCATCACAATGAACAAAACATGCTGGAGGGATAGGTTCCTGACCCAGAGACTCCCCATACTCTGGAATAGACTGCCCATACATGTCAAGCAGAGCGCCTCCTTGGCCCTCTTCAAAAGGAACCTTGATGATTGGATGGGAGATAGAAAATTCACTCCAGGGATCACATCAGTCACCCTGCTAGACAGGGGTCCAGGGAAGTCGATATTGTAAGAAGAAATATCCAGGGAATTGTTATGGCTAGGCTTGTATAGGCCCTAGGCCAATAGCCTGGAACCAACCTATGAACCTATGTAGTGATATGTGCATACACATTTATACTCATATATATGTCTGTATACACATCTGTATAGTGCAACATATATATGGCCATGTGTACATCTCTTCATATGTGTTTGTGTGTGTGTATATATATATATATATATATATATATATATATATATATATATATATATCTTACACTTCAGAAGATCAAATGGTTGAAATATCAAAGAACATATGCTCGAGACCATATGATCAATATTTCAGAAGATCGACCTTCTGAAAGTGTAAAAAAACAAACAAATAAAAGATGACATTAGTGCGGGGGGGGGGCAAACCCCCTGCACCCCCCACACCCCACTACTTAAATATACCAACTACGAGATCGCGCTACAGCAGCGAATAGGAAAATGCCCTATCCTGCACTGTATTGTCAGTGTAGCATGATCTCAGAGTTGGTATATTTAAGTAGGGTGGGGGGCACAGGGGGGCTTGCCCCCCTGCAGTAACATCTTTTTTTTTTTATTTTTACAATTTCAGAAGATTGATCTTCTGAAATTTCAATCATATGGTCTCGACAATATGTTGTTCGATATTTTAGCCGTTCGATCTTCTGAAGTGTAACTATACATATATATATATATATATATATATATATATATATATATATATATATATATATATATACATATCTAGCTATAAATGTATGCACATCCTCTGTGTACAGATATGCCTAGTTATGTTGGTATATATGTAGATATCTATAACTCTATGTGCATACATATCTATTCTGATATACCCACTAATGTCAATATATATGCAGATATCCATACGTATATGTGCATATGTATCTGTATATGTGTAGACCTCTATTGCTCTTTATATGTATATATATATATATATATATATATATATATATATATATATATATATTTATATCTGTGTGTGTGTACATATACATATCCATCTATGTATGTCGATATGTATATGTGTATATATCTATACAGATATATGGATAATTATATATACACATATGTTCACCATATGTCCTGAACATGGAGTGGAGCCCAACCTCAGCCCCAATAGTCCCAACCTCTTAGTGCAAGGGGATGTCAGGTATGTATTGCAGGTATATTTGTAGACTATTGGTACTGTAATAGGGATTGTCTTCACAGACATGGTGTGTGTAGGAGGTCACATCTACTTTTAACATGTGCACCATTGGCTAATGACAGACATCCTAAGGACATCATAGTACAGTACCACAGCTAGCACAGTAATGCTCCTGTGGACTACATCAGAGATATGGCCAATATGTGTGGACAGTCTGACACACTCTGGACAGTCCAGAGGTATACACAGAACCCCTTAGTGCATGACATGTGGACCAAGCCTGACAATGTGGATGTTAACAGCCATGTAAATGGGTATACCACGTAAATACTGGTATGCATTTGTCCCCATAGGTTATGCATTCACACACCCCTGTCTGTCCTGACACATAATAACTGCTGGTACAGATGTGCCATGGCCACATACTACCCACTAGTTAGTGACATACATCTGTACAGCATCCCACTGCTTTGTCTGACTTACATGACTGTTATGGTGGCCCAGCAGCAGTACATCTGGCAAGTATCTGGACATGACATCTCACTGGGTAAGTACACTAAGGTGCTAGGCATGTAACAAAGCACTGTGCAGGCTACAGTCAGACTGGCTCAACACTGGCCTACATTTCCTATGGGGGAATACACATGTACCTGCATATATAGCAGGCTGTACAGGCATATCACAGCACAGAGTAACAGACACCTGTGTGAAAGTGCATAACCACAACCAATGTGATCACAGCCACAGCCACTTATGGTAAGCTAGCATAATATTACAGTATATGGACTGTCTGATCAACACCATCCTCACATGTGCCACTCACACACTAACTCTACATATACTGGGCTGCTACACAGTGTGGTCCAATGCCTGTCTATGGTATGGGACATGTGTGTGTTTGGATCTACAAACATGTAAGCCAAAAGGGTAACATACAGTGGAGCAGCATGTAACATCAGACAGAACAGGATCAAGAACAATGACATCTACCACAGTCTGTACACAGGCCAAGGTACATAGTCATAATATGCACACTGTTGACAATCACTAACTACACAGACCACAGTACTGTACACACAACCACAGAATGTCCAGGTTATGTCATCAAATATAACCCCTACTATACATAACATGCGTAGCAGTCTGATATCTCACTGGCTTGTTATCAGATATGATGTCAGTAAATATGGTGTATAGCACATATGCACCTCTTACTGCATAACATATGTACAATGGTTGGCAGAGTTGTGGCTGGAGGCACAAACACAGGGCCATTATTGACATGTTGCTGTGATAACTTCATATATTTACTGTTGTAACAGGGTTTGTTGCAACATATGTCCTATGAGGGATATGAAGTCAGTAACTCTCACGTCTGTCACCATCTGCTGACTGCAATCCTCACACTACCTTCTGCAGTTCACAGATAGGTGCTCTGTGGGTAACACAAGAAACAAAGGGCACCATACACTGCCCAGTCTGCAAATGACCCTACAGATGGGGGTTTCCTCATAAACATAGCACTGACATGACAGGTATTAAAACATGTAGGACAGCCATATCCACACACACCCTGTTAAACTAACATTACTCCAAATGCAGTATAGCAGCACTTACAGTCTGTAGTCAAGTAAGGCACATCCCCCTCCTGTTTCTTGGCCTCTTTCCACAGTGTATGTTGTCAAAGGTAAATCCCCAACCCATATGTGATGCGGTTTGCCAAACAACAGATCTAGTTCCTGCTCACAGTGAATGAAAAGGCCCAACACCAACATGATTTTCCTACATATTGGAGTGTGTTTCCATGCAATTGGCTATGGGAATGTTACCAAAGCTGTTCCACATGTAATCAGCTAGTGGAGGGCTTCAATTCATGCACAGGGCATCAGCTGATCATGAGCATCACTTACAATACACATGCTGCTGCCTAAGCAAAGCAGGTGTAGTTCTCCACATCCACCAGAGAGGGAGTGAGAGAGGCAGTCAGAGGCAAGGATAAGTCAGGGAGGGGTGGGAGAGTAAAATTTAAGCCTGTTTGTGTCACACACCTACCAGTACAGGGTATCAAACCCTTGACTGACTATGTATTGCTATCACATGTCAATGTAGTTATCGAATGCATCACATAGGTTACATGTTGAGGAGCCTTCTAAACATATATGTGATGGTGAGTGACATCTGCAACAGTGATATGGTAGCTATATGGTAGGTGTAGTACACATGCCTGTCCGCATGAGCAGGTGTCAGCATCAACACAGCCACACTCTCACAGGGACCCACACAAATTGACACACTTGGCAGGGTCAGGAATACAATGCATTACTAGTTAGATTGCCACAACACAGTACTGTGCAGGTATCACATGCACCGCAGGGGTTATGCGGAGGTTATATGTGCAAAGGGTATGTGGAGGTGTCTGACATCAGACAGCATGCTTCAGTATGCCAATGGGGGTTGTAGTGAGTGTGAATGTGGTCATAGGCATCATACACCACACACAAACACAGGGTGCCAGTACTGACATGCATGGGTGCATTGCTTCACGGGTGTGTAGTGGTCGACTGTGCTAGACGGCTATACAAGGCTAGGTGATGGGTAGACCTTCGCATCATGCCACATGACAATGGTCTGCATTGTGGCTCAGGGGTGTAGTGTCTGGAGTTGCCCACACAGGTGGGTATTGTATTTGCCATCCAGTCACCTGGGTAACTATTGTGTGTGGCCATTGCTGTGCATTGCTTGCCATGTATGTGTTCCTTAGTCCATGACATGGATGGTGTCTGGGATGTGCACACCTCCCACATGCATGTACACTGGCATGTGGAATTGTACCTGGGGTGTCTGGCCCATGTTGTGTACACAGACTGTTATCATCAAATGTGCCAGTCCTGGCCTCATGTGGTGGGAACTGTTAATGGACCCTGCACCTACACTGATAGAATGATACAGGTATTCCCTGGTGTCAGTGGCATCTGTTCATGTAGGGCATGTGTTTCAGGCATGGTATGTCCTTTGTGGGTCACATTTGATGGCACCACAGGTGTTGCAGGTGTCCTGTGGGGAACATATTGAAGGTGCATTGTCTGCATGTACATGCCTATTGGACTGATGGACAGGGTGCCATGCCCTCTATAGCTCACTGCAATCACATCATAGTTACTATCAGTGGGCAAGAGCAGTTTTTGCTTAGGCAGGTTTGTGTGGCTATGGGACATGGATTGAGAGTGTTCTCCGGGTAATACATGGGTTGATAACTTGGTTCACCTGGCCTTGATGTCACATGTAGGGGTATGGATTTGCACCCCAGCCTCTTGGCTATTTCACATCTGTTAACCCTGTATGGTGAACATTGTGACATATACTAGGGCCACCATACAAGTAATTTGCAATACCCACTCCACAATGAGTCCAGTTGTTACACACTCACAGCCACCTCCACACAGGATATAAATGATCACACACACACACACACACACACACACACACACACACACACACACACACACACATGCTATGTCTGGGATTAGAACTCCTACCCAACTAGTTTATTACACTACAGCACTACACAGTTATAGGATGTGCCATGGAGATTACTGGAGCACTTCCACCCCAAGGGTGTATTTCACAGTGAATGACATTAGCAGGATTGCCAAAGTTCGGCATTTGATTTGTAGTGAGTGTGACTAGCCTAAAAAGCATTGCACTTTACACAGACATAGAAACACACACACACACACACACACACACATCCACACCAGCTATGTGTGGGAATAGAACCCCTACCAGAGTTCTATATCATACTACAGCATTTCACTGTTATAGGATGTACCACAGAGATTACTGGACTACGCCTTCCCCAAAGGTGTATTTCACAGTGAATGACATCAGCAGGATTGCCAAAGTAGGGCATTTGAATTGTAGAGTGTGTGACTAGCCTAAAAGGCATTACTCCCTACACAGACATAGAACCGCACATAAACATCCACAACTGCCATGTGTGGGAATATAACCCCTATCAGAGTTCTATATCACACTACAGCATTATACTGTTATAGGACATGCCACACAGATTACTGGAGTACTCCATCCCCAAAGGTGTATTTCACAGTGAATGACATCAGGAGGATTGCCAGAGCAAGACATTTGAATTGTAGTGAGTACGGCTAGGCTAAAAAGCATTGCTTTCTACACAGACAGGGACACACACACAGTTAACATGTCTGGGATTAGAACTCCTACCTAACTAATATATCACACTACAACAGTGCCCAGTTATGGGACACCCCACAGAGATTACTGGGCTACACATTTCACAAAGGTGTATTTCACAGTGAATGACATCAGCAGCCTTGCCAAAGTAGGGCATTTGAATTGTAGTGAGTGTGACTAGGCTAAAACGCATTGCTCTCTACACAGAGACACACAAACACACACATTTGCCATGTCTGGGATTAGAACTCCTACCTAACTAGTTTGTCACACTACAGCAGTACACAGTTATAGGGTGCACCACAGAGATTATTGGGCTCCATTTTTCCCAAAGGTGAATTTCAAAGTGAATGACCTCAGCAGGCTTGTCATAGTAGGGCTATGGGGAGGGCAGTGTGTGTGCATGGGCCATAACCCATTCATCTAGAGATTGAGACACCACATGTGGGCACACGCAGGATTATATTCCACAGGTACGTGTATACAGCTGCTAGATGACTACTTACTTGTACAGTCATGTTGCACAGCTAGCACTTGCACCAGTCTATAATGCTGACAGATATCAGGGCTAATGTCTACAGTGAGTGACATTTACACCTCATGTGGTTGTAGCCATTGAGCTGTGTGCTGGGTGGGACAGGCCTCATAATGCATGGCTCCTTGTCACAGTCACTCTCTTCCACACATCTATGTACGTCTAATTGTGGCTTATTATAATGTGTTGTTCTTGGATATATGTCTGTATTCCTATCCACTATGTGTGCAAAGCATGACTGGTGCATACTGAGGAGTGTATGCACTAACATCTGCAACTACCAGATATGTATGGTCCACTGTTGTTTGCAGACATGGGCTTCATTTGTTTAAATGTTGTTTGCAGACATGGGCTTTATTGGTTTAAGTGTGTGAGCATGCCCAGTATGCCCTTCTGTATTGAATGTGTGGATCAATTCCAGGTAGTTTGTACTCCAGTGCAGACTTCTGTATTGTACACCCACAGGTGACAAACTGTTTCTGCAGGGTATCCATCGATCATTTGGCAATATGGGGATAGAGTGTACTGTAGGTGATTGTGTCTGTGGTGCTTCAGCTGCATGGTACTGTTGTTAGCAGAGATATTCAGACATGTGTACTGTTATACACTGTGATGTTTCTGTCCTCATGTACTGTCAGGTGGACATTCTTGCTCACAATGATGTCTTAGGGGACAAAGGTAACTGCAGCTGTCTCCAGTATTGTGGGCAGACACCTACATATTCATGGTAAGTTATGCCATTCTGGAGGTGGAGCTACAGACACTTGCTGCTGGATCTGTGTATCTGATTCAGCACCTTGGTACAGTGCTGACAGAGGATCCCATACTTGTAAATCCATCAACATGACAGTACGGCCTTATCTTGCTGTGGCAATACCTCACAGCTGTACAAATTCATACAGGTTACCCAGAAGCAGGGGCCATGAGTCAGGAGATTACCCCTATTGTGGTGTACGGACAGGTATGTAGCCACCCATTTATGTATTTGCAGCCAGGGAAAGTGTGTGGACACAGCTTTGTGTCAGACCATGCACATTCCATGCTGCCCATGCTCCCACCCCCCTCTGTTATTCTATCGTCTTCCATACATTATGCATACATTCTCTGATACTTTCCCTAAGGGTATCATCCCATCACAGCTGTGAGTTGGTGTTGGTCCACAGTTCATGCAGTGGGACATGATGGACATGTTACTGTGATTTGTCCACGTGGCCTTTCTTATGGCTTATGTTGAGCGTGTTATGTTATTTGGGTGTCCATGACATAACATGAATTGGCAGTACATGTGAGACACAGGCCTTTGACAGAGGCCTGTAGGCCATTAGGTGTTGCTGTGGGTCAGATGTAGCAGGCCATTGCATTATGTCAGTCCTACAGTCACAGACCACCATACAGTACATTCCCCTGGGGTGACAGGGTAGGTGTGCTAGGGGTTCATGCCAATACCTTCTATCAGTCTTGATCAGGTGGTGTGGATTCTGGCAGGGTGCTACCTATAGCTAGGGACACACCTGCATGGGACACCTGCACTGCACACTGCACTATTGCCATATACAGGTGGGGTCATATTGTACCCATTCCCCACAACAGGGATACAACCAGAGAGGTACCTGTGGGTGGTGTTTGCATGAGCTGGGTGCATGTGTGCTATGGACACTACTTACATCTGACATGCAGATATACATGGGGCATTCCAGTTATGCTGGCATGTGCAGGTACATCAGCTGTTTCCCCATACATCAGTCCTACCTCCTTTGTGATCTGCACGTGTTCAGGCAGACAACACTGGTATCCCCTACTACAGGACCAGATAATATGATGCATACCTGTATGTACAATTCGAAGGGTGTCTACATTTCACAGTGACACAATATATACTGTATGTCTGGAGTACTTTTCCCTGTGTACTGCTTGCATATCTAGCCCAACAGCCATGCCAAGTCAGTCTTTCAGATGGTAACACATATTACCACCATACATTTAGAATGGCTTACTGCTAGCATGTGTTATACTGGTGGGAATTGTCTTTGGCACTGCAGTTGTGAGGACTTGTCCCGGTCAATAGCAGTAGTGGGCAATGGCCACCAGGTCTTACCTCAACATGCATACATACTGACCACTCTCACACAACATGAAAAACACACAAACATACCTGCATATTGTGCAAATGCTACAACCTATCCTGCTACCTTAGCCACCTCTGGGCATCTGTGCTCCACTGTTGTTATACCTACATATACATGTTACTACATTTCTACATAGGATTGTAGGGCGGCACACCTTACTGTTACGATGTGTGTACATTGGATTGGGGCGGGCACACCAGACTGTTACTACATTTCTAAATAGGTTTGGGGGCACACCTGACTGTTACTACATTTCTAAGTTGGGTTGGGGTGAGCACACCTGACTATTTCTACATTCCTACACAGACTTGAGGGAGAGGGGCACACCTGACTGTTACTACATTTCTATGCAGGATTGGGGGAGGAGGCACACCTGTCTGTTTCTACTTTCCACACGGTGGTTGGGAGGGGGCACACACCTGACTGTTACTACATTTCTATGCTGGATTGGGGGAAGGGGCACACCTGACTGTTTCTACTTGTCTACATAGGAGTGGGGTGACACACCTGAATGTTTCTACAGTTCTACACAGGATTGGGGGGGCACATCTGACAATTTCTACATTTCTTCACAGGATTGGGGGACACACGTGTTTCTACATTTCCACACAGGATTGGGGGGGGTACACTTGACTGCTACGGCATTTCTACTCAAGATAGGGGGGCACACCTGACTGTTTCTACATTTCTACACAGGACTGGGGGGCACACATGACTGTTACTACATTTATAAACAGGACTGGGGAGGGACACCTGTTTCTACATTTCTACATAGGATGGGGGGCACATCTGACACTTGTACACATTTTCTATGACTGTACTGGTACGTCAGGTACTCCATTTCATTCTGTATTCTAACCTATCATGCTGACTTGAGGCATATCAGTGTACTACAGGTCTTAGCTTTGATTGACCTACATATTAGTTTCTGACTTCCTACCCTTCAGAACTAACATACCACTGCCTGACCTGCTGTAGTCTGTCTGTGTAGGCCTGGGGGGGAGGTTATCCATAGGCATCATTCAGAGGCCATAGCACAGCCTTTGTTTGTCTACACTTGTCCTGCTGGCTGAGACTGTTGTTGGGTATGTGAACCTCCCTGACTGGCATGTGTGAGTCATATGGACACACATGTGGCCCAGCACATTTCCTGCAGTGGGTTTTGTTGCCCTGTGTAGTACTGGCTATTATGGTGACCATCAGTATTTGTTACAGATCCCATGGTGCCACTATAGGTGTCAATCTGCTGGCATACCATTCAGCCACCGGATTCCTTTATATGCTCACATCCATACCACAGATACAGGTAACAACACATTCTACCCCATTCGGCAATTGGTAGGTTGAGTGACTTACCTTGTGGGTGTCCCAGTATTGAGGGTGGTGCTGCAGGGCTGCCTATGTCGGATGCACACAGTACACTCCCTACACATGGTTGGTCACAGGTAGTGTCAGGTCCCTTTTACTGTATGTGCGAGACAGAGAGGTGTTATTCCCTGGGTCCCTCCTGTGTCAGTGTATGTGCTATGCATTGCCTCTTTGCCAAGGTCAGGGCATACTGGGCATGCCTCCTTCTGCCTACTGGGGCAGGCTCAAGTTGTGCCTGTGCAGGCCTTGGCAATGGTAAGGGGTTGAGTGGCCCTGCCCCATGCTGTTCCTACTGCAGCTGTTTCCGCAGGATCATATTGTGTAGCATGGCACATGTGATGACAATTTGGGTACATGTAGCTGGTGAGTACTGAAAGGCTCCACCAGATGTGTCCAGGCACCAGAACAGTGACTTGAGCATCCCAAACACACGCTCTATTATAATTCTGGTCTGTGCGTGTGCCTCATTATGGAGTTTTTGTTCAGGTGTGTGTGCATTTCTGATGGGTATCATCAGCCACGGCTGAAGTGCATAACCAGCATCCCCCACTAGGTGACCGAAGGGATGCCCCCATTGGCAAATCTCTGGTACAGCTGTGTCAGATGCCAGATATGGGAATCGTGATAGCTTCCGGGGCAGCCAGCACACACATTCATTATTATGCCCTGGGTATCACACACGACATGGCAGTTGATGGAGGGGAAGCCCTTGCAGTTGATGTAGACCCTATGCCACTCACCGGCAGGTATTTTGATGCGTATGTGCGTGCAGTCTATAGCACCCATTACCTCAGGGTATTCTGCTATTTGGTGGAACAGCTGCATATTGCTGGCCAGCACCTCACGGGTGTTGGGGAAATGTACGTGCTCACCGGCATGTGCTAACATGGCATCCAGGAACTGGTGGAGTACCCTGTATGCTGATGCCTGCAAGATCCCCATCATATCCCCATTTGGCCTTTGGAAGGTGGCTGTTGCTAGTATTCTTAGACCTACACATACCTTGGTATCCACTGGGATGGGTTCCCCTCTGTTAGTTGTGTGTCAGGTGTGGCCGACACAGCTCAATAATTTGCTGTAAGAGGTTCCTGTCCACTCTATAGTGCCCCACTATCTATGGCTCATGTAGCCCCTGATAGGTTACCCTGGGTCTGTACACTCTTCTCCGTCTCCTCACTGTTTGTTGGTAGACAGCATTCACATCCTCACCACCCTCAGCCTCTTCCACGTGTTGTTGTATAATACCTGTTGAAGCCCCTATCATTTTGTTGTTTTGTTTGTTAAAACTTCCTTGCTTGTATACACCGGTGGTGTAGAGTATGGGAGAAACCAGAGTGAAAGGTGTTTACGTAGTTTATAGTGTTCTGGGCTGGGATGGTCCGTTGCCTGTGTAACTGGCTGATTCTGATACATTTCACCTGCCAGCTATGCTAGTTCTCCTTGATTACCTTCCTGTTGCTGTTTTCCCTTCTCATTGCCTTCCTGTATAAGCCCAGGGGTGCACCGTGCAAACACAGTGCACAGATGTGCACCGAGCTGCTATTTCCTGGTTTAGTTTTTTTTCCCTTTAAAACCCAGTGAGCAGCACACACATCTGCTTAGACAATGTAAAGAGTGCTAGGCAGCCTCAGACACACCCCCTTGCTTATTTGTGCTAAGCTAGGAGCAAACACGAGCCATAAGGCTCCAGTCTGAGTGTGTCTGACATACACCCCTATGATGTCAGCTAACCCCTAGGCTTGCACCAAGCTATTCCTGCTCTTACACTGTTGGGTGCTGACTAGCATGCAGAGGAAATCTGGGATTCACTATCATTCCCCTCATCTGCATAGGATTGCCTGCTAATAGGTTCATAGGTTGGTACTAGGCTATCAGCCCTAGGGCCTATACAAGCCTAGCCATAACAATTCTCTGGCTATTTCTTCCCACATTGTTTACTTTCCTGGACCCCTGTCTAGCAGGGCAACTGACGTGATCCCTGGGGTGAATTTCCTTTCTCCCATCCAATTGTCAAGGTTCCTCTTGAAGAGGTCCAAAGAGGCACTCTGCTTGACATGTATGGGCAATCTATTCCAGAGTCTGGGGAGTCTCTGGGTATGCATAATTACATGTCTCACACTGAGCCTCCCCCCTTAGCAACCACTACTCACTGGCCATGTTGTCTTCTGCCTGCCATTGAGTATAATGGCAGAATAGTGATTTTGGTTAGAATGCTTATTTTAATTTTTTTTCTCATTTTCCCCCGATCCTGTTTGAGTGCCGCTACCCTACGCTTAAACAGACAAGATCGGCAAAAAAAAATAAATAAAAGTTGATTTTTTTTAAATTTTGCAAGTGTTTTTCTTGCCAATGGCCTTATAGTTGGCCATTGGCATGCTTTATGCATGATATTCACCCTTTATTTGGTGCTGTCATGGCTCCGTTTTGTAATTTGCAGAAATGTACTCCATTACTGGTGGAGTACATTTCTGCAGATTACACTAGTCCTGAACGGCCGGTTTCCAGCTTCCTGGAACACAAATTCACCTCATTTGCATGGCTTTCTCCTGCAAATAGGGAAATTTGCATACAGGGGCTGAGTCCATGCAGGACTAGTGCATGAGCGCTCATGCACGCCCCTAAAGGTTATTCCTGGATCGCACGGCAGACATATTGCTTGCTGGAGCTCCTGCACTAGTCCTGCATGCCGTGCAGAGCTTGCAGAATCCAGGACACACACACATATTATATATATATATATATATATATATATATATATATATATATATATATATATATATATATATATACAGACACACAAACACACACACACATATATATATATATATATATATATATATATATATATATATATATATATATATACAGGATAGAAAACAAATTGAGGTGGTGTGGTGCGGTCACGGGTAACATGTCTGCAATGCACAGAGACTACTGCAATAGTAGTTGCTGATCAAGAAATCCAAATTTGGCTACAGAAGCCACAAAGTTTGATACCTTCCTCAGCTCAAAAATGGCCTTTGCACAAAAGGCTATTTAGCATGTACATCTTTTCATTTTTCCAAATGTATTTCCATCCTGCCCTTTCAGCTTCAGTGTGAGCATTCAAAGTGTTAATATGGGGCATGATTCTGAGTGCTAACAAGCTGAAGGTAAGTGCTTAAGTGAACCACTTTAGTAAGAAAAGAGCTTTTTTTGGCTTCTGTAACAAAGCTGATAGCCTTTCTTGATTAGGGCTATCTGATTTTGCCTACTTAATCTAGCTGACTTCTTTGAAAAGGTTAGTGATGCAATGAATGAGGGCAAATCAGTGTACACCTCATATCTAAATCTCACAAATCAGTATACACCTCATATCTAAATGTCACAAAGGTGTTTGACACCATCCCACCTTTAGGCATCATAGGTAAACTCTCCAAGTTAAATGTAAACTTGCATGTGACTCACTGGCTTCACAAACAGAACCCCAAATTAGGGTGGGCAGGTCTACTTCTTTCAAAAGTTCTGGCACGAAAGGTGTACCCCAAAGGTTGGTTCTAAGGCTACTCCACTTTGGCATTTGCTAATTGGTGGTCACAGCAAATATTAAGGGTCTATGGCTTACAAAGTTTGCAGATAACTGCAAACATGGTGCCATGAAAACTCCCCAGAAGACACCAAGAACCTCTAAGAGAGCCTTTCCCAAAAAATTACTGGTGTTAAAACCATGGATTAAAATTAAATTAAATGCCAAGAAAAAATATAATAACATCCTGCAGCAAGAGGGACCACCCTTGTAACTATCACATTGAAACAACACCCCTGAAAATTGATCTCATAGTTAGGGATCTGGAAAGCTATGTTGACAATGAGCTGTCTGTTGATCACGAGACAACCATTATTGTAAATAAGTCCTTTTTCATTGCACAGCTTTTATCTACATGTACAGTACACATATCCATGGACATAATCATTTCATTATACTTGGCTGTCATTTGGCCATTCATTGAATAGAATGCCCATTTCAGTATCTACCTTTCCAAACACTTGGCACAATTGGAATGGCCACTAAAAAAATCAAGTGTGTAAACCATAGCAACTATACAGACAGTAAAAAACATTGTCCTTCTCAGTATCTTACAGGCTACAAAAGGATGACCTTTGTCTCAAGTACAGAGCCTCAACAGACCTTATCTTCTCAGACATATTACACATTTATGAGCCCAATATTTGCATAAACACCTTATCAAGGGATCACAGTCTGTTTTGCAACATAAACAGGACATGTTGGATGGATAGATATCACAGAGAATGCCACTCCTATGGAATTGTTTTCCACTGTGCATGAAGAGAAGGAAGTACCCCTCTTACTGTATTCATATGAAATTCGGATGACTGGATAGGAGACCATAAATTTGCCACTGGCTTAGCACCCATGTTCCTTATGGAAAGAGGCAACAAGTAATGCGCAAACATTCCCTTGTTCTGCCAACTCTGGGTTATTCACACAAAGTACAAGTGCTAAAAACTACCATGGGGATTTAAGGCTAGGCTTCTAATGATCCTTATAGGTCAATAGGGTAGTGAGGACCTATGAACCTATGAATGTATAACTATAGAAGGAAAAGATTTGCAATGTTTTATCATGTGGGGGAATTGTCTGTGGAGAATTTTGCTGGATACACTGCCAGTAAAAAGTAATATGAGATATAAAGCAATAAAGGAAAGGAAATCTAATCAATTAATGAGGAAGAAACAACAAAACATTTTTGGAATGTAAAAAGAAATGTTATGGAGAACATTTAAAAATAATTATAAATGGAAATGATTCAGAAACATAATCATGGATATGATATTGTATGGAAAGTGTGGAAAAGGAAGGACATGTGAAATTGACAAATGGGATAAAGCATTGTTTGTAGTAGTAGGGGTAATGTAGAAAAGAAGATGTGGTAGATTATTGTATAATACAAATAGGGAAGACGGAGAGGTGTTAGCTGTAGAGAGAAGGGTGAAAAGGTAAAATAAACAAAGGAATATTATTAATGTGATGACAAGGCAGTTCTGACAATATGAAAAGTGTAAATATTAATGAGAAGCTGAAAGTTTAAATACTGTTAATGAAAGCTTAAATAATGAAAAAAGGGGTATAGTATTAAGATGTATATATAAAGAAACCCCTATTCTTTTCAATAAGCACTGTGGGATCATTTACATCCAGCTCAACTCAGCCAGATGGGAATCCCATTTTAATATCTCATCTGATGGACAGGACACTCAGAGAGTAGCACCTTATAATGATGCACTGCAATGTCAGCAATTCAAACATTAATCCAATCACCTAGAGTGGGAAGAGAACCCACAGCCTTCTAACCTTTCAGTACCAAAGATGAGTGTACTGTCTCTTAAGCCACTGACTCCACTATGCATACTGTGAAACATTAAGGACAGCAGAGGCACCAGTCATAGATAAACAATGTGGTTTATTGCACAGAAAAATAGAGATGCACGCAGTATGCTCTTCTGAAAATAAAAGTCTTAATGCTTAACAAACATTCACAGCAACTACCTTCAATATAGTCCAATACAACTGGGATACAGGGTCTTTCAGTGGGTCTGCCTTTCTCAGCCTCCCAGTAGCTGTCTCATCTGGATTCCTCGAAAAGGAACAATCTCCAGCTTCCTTCTGATGTTTTCTTGCAGGTCTTTATTGACTCTTCTGTAGCTTCTTTTCCACAGCTGATGCTGTAAACACAGCATTCTACATGGGCTTAACTTAGCCCTGCTTTTATACAATATTAATTGTTTCTTTAAGCAAATCTTCTGCACCTAATACAGACAAAATTCCCTCTGCTCTTAAAGTAATATTATCATTTAAAGTGGCAACAACACTATTCTGGTTAATAAAAGAATAATTTCTCTCTCTTCTCAAAGAAACACATTTGTTACCTTATATGATTAAATGATACTTCTTATTTACAATAGCAGTTCTATTTACATACTTTACACCCAAAATGCAATATTATTTGCAATATTTACATTAATTTTGGCACGTTATATGATGTGCTCCCCCATGTGATGTGTGATACTATTTCTATACCTAAGATATGTGTATATCTATACCTATATCAATATCTGTAATCATCTATATAAGGGTGTAGTAATAGTTGTTGACCAGACTGTGATTGACTAATGGTCTCTTAATCACAATCCAACTAAACCTGATTTATCACCCCTGAAAAGTGAGGAAAAGTAGCACTTGCCCCCTCCCTCCATAGGTTCCCCATTCAGCTTTCACTGGATTGTTATTGGCAGTATGCGCTTCAGACACAGTCTGGTTGGCTGTTAAGAATGCACACACAAGACACATATCCATATATGTATATATGCAGTCAGAACCTTCTTTGAATGTTGGTTTGATTGACATCTGTTTAGTCAACAGAATTTGGCAGACTATGCAGATGTTTGACAGATGTCCAAGACTGGGCAATTTTTGAGGTTGGGGAATATGCTCTTTCCCTGATATTGTGCTATCCTGGACTTCGTACATATATAATTAGCAGGGAGTGTGAAGGCACTAGTGTATTTTAAAAATATACTTCTGTAAGAATACTTAAGCACCAAAACTTTTAGTTTTGATTGAAGACAAAATAAATAATATATTAATAGCAGAAGTATTAAAACCATAAAAATAGATGGAAGAGAGACAGGCATTTAGGTTAAAAAAGGACAATACCTTCAAATATTTTGTAGTTGATTAATGTATATATTTTTTTCTTTCCAGGTTGTGTGGATTTGTTTCAGTTATACTTTTCAAATGTATCTTGTTGAACTATATGGTTAGTGAAGCTTAGTTTAGTAACAAATGAGGTCTAATCACTCCTCAAATACATGCTGAAATAGACAAATGATGGGAAATATAATATTAATTACAGGGAAAAACACATATTCACCATATGAACAATATAATGACTATCGAATAGCATGAAATAACTTTTTCTAATGATCAGTACCTGTGAACTGTGATCACCTACACAGCGCAAATGGGTAGGTAAACAAAACAAGAAGCCAACATCTGACATTGACAAATGTCTACTCTATGTAGGTCAGCTCATTTTGCATAAAACAGGTGACTTTTTTCTCTGATAGGAAGGGGAAGATGTGGTTTTAGAAACCGCCGTTCATGACATTACAACATGAGAATTCCCCACAGATGCAATCATTTTGAAAAGATTTCCATACTGTCTTTGTTAAGGCTGGCCATGCTGTGTCTTCCATTTTTTTGAATATCAGCAAGGAAATTTAATTTTAAATTTTAAATGCCTTCTCCAGACAGAGTATATAAAACCATTAAATACAAAGATCTTTATATTTCACACATCAGTAAAGATGTCATTAAAACATCTGAATTTCAGGAAAATAAAGAACCCATGTTAGTACCATTTGGGCTATAGATGTAAAACATTTTTTTCTGTTGTGCTATATACTTGCATTTGTACTTTATTGGAAATTTGGAATGTCATGTTATACACTTATTTGTTAATTCAAAATATTCTATCATTTGTGTGTCCTTATAACTAATTTGCTTTGGATACATTGTTACTATATGTAGATATACAAGGCTTTATGTTTATGGTCTTTAGTTACAGTTTCTCCTTATAAAAGTACATTTTTGTTTCTTATGACCCCCTGATTTCTTTGAATATATTTATTTGATCAAATAAAATATGTGAAATATTGAACTTTTTCCAGATGTCATATTTCAAGAGGTAAGAGAAACTGCAAAAGGATTATGTATTCATTTATTTTACTAGCAGGCTTTATCCCACAGAAAAAAAAAATGTTTAGTTAAAGGGACAATCCCAGTGTTGAAAATTCGGGTCCATGTTAAAGCTTACAAAAGCAACACCCACTTTAACTACGTCATGTTTATTCCAACCCACAGTGTCAACTTACTGGAAATATCCTGTAAATCGGCAGTTCCAGTCTCCTTTTAGTTCCCTGTGTGAACTACAGTTTGGTTCTGTGTTCCTATTAGATTTAAATAACCATGCACTTGAAAGTTTACTACTTTTATCCTCCCCTTTTCTGCACCATCTTTTTTATTCATATCCTCGCCTATGAAATACTCTCATTACCAACTTCTAAATTATCTTACTCAGTGTGGATCCTGAGCCATCGCTGTTTTTTTCTCTGCCGATATTGCCTGTAACCCGTTTTAGTACATAAATGAGTAGAGTTGTAAGTAAAACAGTATACCTTTACTACACAAACTGAATGATACCAAAACAAATGCTAACAAAGTAGCAGCGATCGACTATAGTCATAAAATCACTGCCCGGTTTCTGTGTAATGTTCACATGACAACGCTTGCAGGTCAAACCAGGGAGACAAGGACTTGCGAGTATTTTAACTCTTGTTAAAAAAGTCTGAAGCATTGTACCAATTTTCTAGTGCATCTAACTTCTCAATTTCTATGATACACAATTTCAGACAAAGCCCAGCCTTACCCGAGAAAAGGTTCAAACGCTAGGTCAGTTTTTAAAGAATAGTCCAATTCACTTAAAAACTGCTAATAAAACACTGGGTTTTGCTTCAATTTACTCTTCATGAGCAACAAGCTATGTGAAACTATCATCTGGCATAATACTAGAAAAAATCAAGCATTTAAGAAGGGCTTCGCTAATGTTAAACTAAAGATGCAAAAATTTGGATAGCTGATAAGAAAAACAGCTTTAATTAGTTGCCGTTACCGCATATTACGCGATCGCATTAACGTAACTTCTTTATCAGACCAGACTCTCCATTCCTAGCATCAGCAGAGGTGATGAATAATGTTTATTTATTGTTTTATCGCTTTTAAATAGTAAAACAGATCAGTTGCCTTCTCCGATCATACTTTGATTCATAAAATTCATGTTTGAAATGTAAGGTAATATTACTTGCAAAAGTGGGAAACGTTTTTAAGACAGCAAAGCATAATAAAAATAGTATTCGCTTTAGTACAGCTAGTTTGTGTTTCATGGGTTCCCATTCAGAAGCCTGAAACATCATAAGCCTGAAAATCAAAATCCTGAAACCAAAAGCCTGAAAATTCAGAATCCTGAAAACTCAAAATCCTGAAAGCCCAAAATCCTGAAAGACCAAAATCCTGAAACTCAAAATCCTGAAAACACAAAATAGACATACTGATGTCATTGTGGCTTTGCTATTGTTAGCCCTGTGGTGTTAGGTCATGCGTTGGGGTCAGGTAAGTGTGCGGTTGGTTTTATTTTAGGGTTAGGGACGGTTTAAGTGAGTTAGGGTTATGTATGCAATAGTGACAAATATTGGGGTTAGGGGCGGTTAAGTGAGTTAGGTTTAGGACCTTAGGGTTAGGGTTAGGGTCAGGGTCAGTTGGTAGATATTAGTGTCTTTATAGTGACATATTAGCATTATTTGTGTTTTCAGGATTTTGAGTTTCAGGATTTTGGTCTTTCAGGATTTTGGGCTTTCAGGATTTTGAGTTTTCAGGATTCTGAATTTTCAGGCTTTTGGTTTCAGGATTTTGATTTTCAGGCTTATGATGTTTCAGGCTTCTGAATGGGAACCGTTTCATGCCATTGTAAGAAACTGTTAGTTAATGCAAATATGTTCAAAATTGTAATCTTTAAGCTTTCTAATATGTTTTCTTTGTGAAAACATACTTCAGATGAAACACCTACCCAAGATTAAAATATGCACATTTTTATGAACATTTGAAATGCATCTAAAGAGCTGTCAGTCCCTCTCTCTCCTTTTGTAACTGCACACTTCTCTGCTGTTCTGTGGGTTTATTAAGGATGATGATTTCTTAGTTCATTGTTCATTCTCTCTCTCTTCCAGCAAGCATGGACTGTCAACCATACCATGAAATTTTTTTTCATTTTGCAAAAAAAATTTTGCATGTTTCTGCATGCAAAGTGAGTAATGAGACACGAGAAACACTTTGCTATATAATATACAGGACACAAGATACCTTTCCTTAGAGAAAAAAGTAAAGTTAGTGATAGGCTTCCTTACAGCCAGTAAACAGATGTAATCAAAATTATGAATACTGACTAAGTTTTCTAATAGGTTCAAGGCAAGTTCTAGACTAGCTGCCCTCGCAGGCTATTTTAAGCCCAGCCAATTTTGTGCTCAAAATAGCCTGCCCCATTTCATTATAGACTGACTTTACCCATCCCAAGGTCAATGATTATAAATTACCCCTAATGAGAATAACTGGGATCATACCATAGATAATTTGTGGAGATCCATGCATAGGATAAAGCATTTAGGAGCTGCCTACGTCCATTAGTAGTACAGGGGGTAGTCCTGGAGACATCTATATAGATAATATATCTACATAGCTATATATATATATATATAGAGAGAGAGAGAGAGGAAATGTGTGATAATCATAGAAATAATATTTAGTAATTTTATTTATTATTTGGTTCATTGTCCCAAGTTTAATATTAGGGTAACGTTCAAGTGTATTGATTGGCAAATATTTATTTTTCTTTTATTTAGTTCTTTAGAACTTCATTATTTTAAAATGATCTTAAATGTTTAAGAAATCTATTTCCATTACATGAATGAATATCATAACTGCAACCTGAATTTGTCTGGTAATGATGTAGGGAATTATTATTTTGTTACCCTGTTATTTATTGTCATGTCATCTTACATCCATTTCCCACATAAGGAATGAGACGTCTAGAATGAGTTTTGGATGTGAGACTGTGTCAAAGGCTTTAGATAGATGAATGAACACAGATAAATCTGGGTTACCTTTAGTTCTCTTTTGATTATTATTTGTAAAAATAAATAAGGCAGTTGTACTGCCATGAAGGAATGAAAGCTGTGTTCATTTTGGATAGATGGTTATAATTATTAAGGTAGTTAATTGGTTGTATGTGGATACCTTTTTCAGAATTTTCGAAAGCGGTGCTTGAGTTACCATCTTTATTAATTGGGATAATATGTTTTCCAGACTTTCTAAGCATAGTTTTCAATTGTATAACATTTAATTAGTATGGGAATGGGGGACTACCAGGGCATCTGCTACCAATTTTAAATATTCAGCTGGTAAGTTCTCAGTAGCTAAGGCTGTTTGCTTTAGCTTAAGTAATAGCTTTCTAATGGTGGAAGTCTAAAAATTTTGAAGTGTGAAAGTCACTCTGTTATTGGCCAGTGAGTCTGGAGTTTGGAGGTGATTATTTGGAATATATTTGATTAAATATTCCTAATAAACTGTTCAAATGGATGGCTGACTTACATAACCTTTTCTGTACCCAAAACAGAAAAGTGCATGAAAAACTATTGAGTATTACAATTACCAAGATCCTTACTTAGGTGCTATGAATACAAAAGTTTAATGTATTTACTATTTGTTCACTGGATAAGTGGGCTGGGCTACTGAGCCTTTTCAGCCACGTCCCAAGATCAAAGAACAAAATATATCACAGTCTAGAGGTTTATAGATTTATATGTTTATAGACTAGTAGTATGCTAACTGCCCTTGTGGGCCATTTTAAGCCTAGCTAGTGAGGACATTTTCTTTTCTGATAACTGGTAGTGGGTATTTCCTTGGGAGCAACCAGACATGACGGGGAGGTGAAATTTCTGCTGAAGTTATTGGTCAGCTGATTTGCTATATCTTCTGGCTGGGTATAGGTGGTGACATCTATAACTAACTCTGCACATTGTTGGGTGTCACCCTTAAAATTGTAGATATAACTAAAAAATGCCTTATAGTTCTCCCTTGCTTGGGAGGCTATTTTTTCCTCAAAGCTGGTTTTTGAAAACTTGACTAGTCCCCTGAGTTGCTTGTTTTGGACTAATGAGAGAACATTTGCCCTGTTGTGCACATCCTCTTCTACTTCTGAACAGGATTTTTTTTCTTTCTTTTGTTGTACAACCTATTTATACCAGGGGTCCACCATGGTGGTTTGTTTTTGAAGTTTAACTTAGGTTTATTTTGGTCTGTTATTGCCATTTCTATACAGCTGCTTATATGGTTGGACAGAACTTGTGTACACCTCCTCACAGGTGTCCATATTTTCTGAGTTTGGGGGAGCTAGAAAATTAGGCATGCCATCACTTAATAGGAGGTTGTTAGCCTTAGAAAAGTTTTTGAAAGTTCTAGGGCTAGATGGGGTTTAGGTTTATATTTATTTCAAAGTAGACAGCTTAGTGATCTGATCTAATTAGTGAGGACAAAGTCTGGAAATCTTTGAGTCTGCATGTTAGTGGTCATGTAACCTTTCCAGTTAATGAAGGGGTAGCGTAGATCAGCAATGAGTATGGTGTTGGGCTGAATGTTAAGAGATTGTAGTACATTCAGCAATGAAGTATGTTTTTTTTTTCTGGATCATGGTGGTGGACCTGGAGATAGCAAGGATATGGTAAGGGATTTTACCTAATGTTAGTTGGACATGGAGGAGCTGAAGTGTGTCATATTATTTCACTATTCTTGAGGTGTGCTTATCTTTTATGTAGATTGATACACCTCTACCTTTTGTCCTTTCATGTGCAATGGTTAGTCTGAATGTATACAATGCACTAAGCCGCTGTACTACCAGGTGCTTTTCTTGACTTTGAACCATGTTTCAGTAATTGCACAGATACCATCATTCTCATTGGGGGTGGGGGGTGTGCTTACAGGGAGTGTAGTTTCTTGTTGAGACTCCTAGCACTGAGTAGTAAAAACTTCAGCTTACCATAAGTAGATTTTGTTAAGTTGGAAGGTTTATCTGTTTGACAATGCCTACAAAAGGTAGTTTGGGGTGGATAATGATTTGGCCAATATCCAAAAGCATGGTGGTGAGAATTGCAGGCCAATCCTTGCAAAGCAGCATAGTCTGTCTAGCATGTTCTCTCAAGGTGACAAATATTGGACCCCCAGCAGCTAAGGCAATTATTTAAATCAATCAATTTCTGTTGGTATGGTGGAATCATCCTTGGAGAAGGTAGAATGCTGCTCAATGCTAGGTTCATACCCACCTGCAACACATATTCTCAGAGCTCAGTCTTGTCTCTCATCATATAGTCCAGGGAGGTACATCTCATATCCCATCTTCTACATTCCTCCCACCTATTTTTCCACAAAATAGGTCATATTGTCTTTCTCCTCCATTTCTGATAGTTTCTCATATTCCATGTTGATCTTATTGTCATAACTTCGCAATGTTTGCATTCCATGTTGATCTTGTTGTCACAACCTAACACTATTTGCATTCTCTGTATAGAAGGTAACTGTTTACTCATATGCTTCACCTGAACCCTTCAAAATGTTTAAAGTACCCTTTATTCTACTATAAATGTATTGTGATCTTTCCGTATTGAAAGCAACTATTTACTCTTATGTATTATCTGAATCCTTCAAAATGTGTTATAACTGTATGAATAATTGTATTGTAATTTGTATAGATAGTAATTGTACTGTGACCTATGGTATTCCTCTGACTGTATTATGATTGTATATTTATGGAGCTTTTCTCCTTAGGTCTCTGATGAAAAAAGGCACCTGCACAGTCAGGCTAATCCAGTCTACAAATGTCAAAATAAATAAATAAAAAATATTTCATAGCACAAACCTTCCTAATTTACAGTAGGTGACTCTGGAATGCAGAGCAGTATTGATCAATTGTTTTGCATGCATACTTTTACTCAGCTACTAGGTCACAGCTAAAGTGGTCACACAATCCAGTTCAGAATGCCTCAGTTACTGTAGAAGAATGATTTTTTGTATCACTTGCCATGTGCTAGTGAGGGACAGAGACCATACAGTCATCTGTAGTGGACTTCCCCGGTAATCAAACTGAAAATAAAAAAAAAAAAAAAAATCTGCATGGATCCTAGTAAAATATGATCATTTGAAAAGTATTCTGAAGTAGTCAGTCTGTGTCAGCGTTGCCCTTAAACAGGGATTTAAACTGTCAGCTTTCATCTCAGTCTTCACACACTTTTCTCAATTTTCATGAATTATATCATCACCTACATTCTGACAAACATTGTGTAATTACTATAAGGATTTTCATGAAGTGTTACACAATGTGGTAAGGTCATAGTAATTGAATTTTTAAGATATTTACTATAAACTTGATCTCATTATTCTTAGCTAAATGTTAGAGTTCAGTAATCATTTGAATATTCTGCTGAAACAAAACTTCTGTGGCAAAAACAATACCACAGTGTGAAGGCAAGTAAAACATTCTCTGCATCTCAATGAGACAGTGAAAAGAGGTGAAAATGTCCCCATTCACATTAACAAGGTGGTGGAGACAGGTTCATTCTTCAGGTCTGACAGATTCCCATTCTGTCAATACTTCATAATTAAGAGATTCTAATTTCAAGCTATGAAAAGTGGCACAGGAGCCATTAGTGGTGGGGTATGGCTCTGTGGGAGGCATGACATGTTTTGAACTTCTGCAGGGTTTTTGGCTCAGTTCAGAACACAGTCAGAGTGGAAAGCTGATGGGGACTTTCTTGCAATCTTTTCTCTTGTAAAAGGAGAAACAGTCCTGTTGAGCCATGCCTGGTTACAAATACATGGCTAATTTTTTGAAGGAATTATTTTAAAATTGTCATCTTTGTAGAGGAAGACCACTACCAGAAGACTGTGTGAACCATATAGGTACTGAGTATTCAGGTAAGTGCAATGTTTTATTTATGACAGAGTGTAAGGCTGTGATAAGTCAGTGGTTTCAGCTCCTGTTCTGTTGGTGCATGCTGAGGAATAAATGGGTACAGATTATGCATTTTGTATCTTCTTCTGTTTTTTTTTTTTTTACTAAACAGGGGTTTTAACATTTTATACATTTATTTATTTCAAAAATGTCCTATTGTAACTTCCGTTGGGGGTGGTTAGTTACTCCTAGGTGGGATCGTCCACCATTTTTTATTTATTTTTATTTCAGTTCTGTTTGTTTTACCTGAATACATCATGGCTGGTCAGTTTGTTTCTTGATGGTATGGATTTATCTGACTATATGCTTATACGTGTGTGTATGCATTTGTACTTTGTGGACTTTTGGACTTTGTGGACCTGGGCTTTGAGAGGTGTGAGATACAAACCTTTCATCAAAGGGAAGAAAAAAAAAAGCTTTTTTACAATTCTGCATATTTTAAGTTACACATATAGTGACCTGTGTAATGATATTTTTTGTACTTGTTTGCCTTTTGCGAGTTTATCTGTTTGCATTTTTTAGTTTGATCTGGGACCTACATCTTTTTCATAGATTCATAGATTCTTACTAAGCTAACTGCCCTTGCGAGCCATTTTAAGCTTAGCCAATTATCCCTTGTGAGACTCAAACCCTGCACCTTGTGTTTGTAAGGCAAACACCTTAACCATTAGGCCACCCTCCCAACCCTGTAGCTTCATTTATAGCTGTGGGCAGACTGTGTATTACTGCAAGATTTTACCACTGTTTATATGTTATACTGAACTTCTATTTTCAGAAGTAGAATTACAAGAAAAGGTAGCTTTTATCGTATTTCAAACCCAGTCTGCTTAAAGTTATATACCAGTAAACCGGTTCCTTATTCTGTTGTAGGATTGCAGTAGTGGCAGTATTGTGAATTATGCCTGAGGATTTGTGCCTCATTACTTTTTATAACTGAATATACCTGCTTAAAGTTGCATTATACTGCCTTTTTGTTTACCTTGCTACTGGTTTTCCCTGTCTTTTGAACATCTCTCACCCTTCACTGAGGTACTAAACTTAAACTTTCTGAAATTCTAACCACAGGACTTAAGCTCCAGTTTGAATTTTACCCCAACCCTCCCATAGATTTTTTGTTGTTGATTTTAAAAATCTGCGTCTCTGCCTTCCGCCCCTTATGGTAAATTGACTTCCAAAGTCCCTCCCCTCCTTCATTGTCATTGTCTGTTGTGTAAGCTATTTAAATACTTTTTCACATGTTGTTTTCCATAAATCTATAATACTAAGTGCCCACCTAGCAAACCAGTACTGCACTTGAGTAAACCTCTCTTAGTACAAATTGTTTCCTGCTCATTTTCCTAGAGTTTCCATTTGCTTGGCACCCTAGCAACACTCTGAGAGGAGGAGGGGCTGAATTAATTCTGCTAGATTCTTGGCAGATAAGTGATTTCTTTTATGGTTTTGCAGTTCAGTTAAGTGATTACTGCAATCCAGTTAACTGCTTATTGCTTACTTTTGCTTTATTTGTTGATGTTCCCTTTAAATCATTCTAAAGGTCCCTAATACTTGAAATTACCTTGTCAAGGTAGTTTAGTTTTTTTTTGTAGCATTACACATGCAAGCAATTTTTTTGTGTTATTACATCAAAAGGTTAGCAGTTCCCTGTACAGACAGAAATGTCCAGAAAGCAAATTTTAGCTATAAAACTTCCCTTACAACTGAAAACTGTAACTTAGTGTGGTTAAAACAAGGCCATTGCACAGAGACAAGCGAAGAGCAGCTAGTTTGCACATTAAATACCACAACTATCACATCTTAGCACAGTTTAACCCAGTGCAGTACCAAACCTCAGAGACCACCCATGGAGATCTCTGTATAATTCAGTCTATGACCTGCAGTAGTCCACCCAAATGCATGTCCAGACAACATGGATATGCATTTTCCAAATATCTCCATAGCCAGCTTGGAAGATATCACCAACCTGAGACAATGTAGCAATTGTCTCATGTTCACAGACAACCATATAATTCTTAAAAAAACAAACACATTATGCAAAAGATGCATATGCACAATTTCACTGAAAGCAAAAATCTCACATACAAACAAGGCTGTCAAGAACACGCACACACACACTACATCCACCACACATAGTGTCCACCAAATACATAGACCAACCTATTCTGAGGCATTAAAAAGCAATCTTTCCAAACCTCAAAGACCTCCTAAGCCTATATAGAGCAAATCTATCCTCAGCAGTCTCTAAAGCAGTCACCAAAAGCAACACCAAACACCATATATACTCCTATAACCAGCTGAACCACAAGAAAAAGTCCATAAGGTAAGCAAACACATTACCCAGGACTTACGTAACTCCACTGTACAACACATAGACACCACACTCATCAGAACGAACAAGGAGATGATAACAGTTAGTTGCTTATCTGGAATTCAGGTTCCACCAAGTTGCATAAGTACTCAAGTCACTGCACCACAGGTACCAGTATGAGTTTATCATAGTCTGTGTGGGTGCTGACAAGCTGAGAAGGGCTTTCACAGACTATATGAAGAGAGACATTGCTGATCTCTCTGAATATGTGCATCAGACAGGTATGTGCCTTGCATTGAGAAAAAAGTCTACCCTCACCAAGGATGATGCCATGGTATGAACAAAAGATGATGGACTTCAATAATTGGCTTAGTTTCTTGTGTTTGCAAGGGGAATTCGATATTTTTCAGCGTGGGAGTACATGGTTAATAAACCACATTGTTTTGTAAAGGATGGTCTGCACCTGTCTTCCTTAGGCTTCCAAATTTTGGCTAAAACTTTATCCACCCCCTTAGAGCCTTTTTAGGCAATGCCAAATTGACAAACCTACCAACATAGTAAATAAAAGTCAAGGAGACCTAAAGGTGTTACTGCTCAATGCTAGGAGGCTAAACAAGAAACTCCACACCCTACAAGCTCTCCTCACTCTGGAGAATACAGACAGATGTACCATTACTGAGCCATGATTTAAATCCACAGAAAGTACTCTGAAAGTGCAAGGTTTTAGTGCCTTACATACATTTAGAATGTCAGCTGCACAAACGGGGACAAAAGATGGAAGAGTCTCAAGCTATATTAGCAAGAAACATAACTCTACATTGGTTAAACAGGATGATGCCCTCGGATTTATCCATGTGCAAATCACCATAGACAAAGTCCTATACCATATCCTTGCAAGCTATAGGTCACCCTCTATGTCCCTAGAAATCCATAACTTATACCTCAGCCTACAGGAGACACTCATCATTAAACCAAATACCCTCTTCATGGGAGACTGACTACTCCTTTATAGACTGGGAAACATACCTTGCCAGGCAGACTTGCAGGCACAATTCCAGGACTTTATTAAAAACAAATACCCTTGACCACGTAGTCACCAGAGATTCAAACATACTCGACCTGGTACTCACCAATGTGGGAGACCACCGCACTCCCCCAAATGTTACTTCCTCATTGGTGAGGTTGGACCACAAAGTTGTCTCCTTCAAAATAAAAAAACAACTTGGTATCCCCAGCAAACCATGTAATAGTTAGGAACTATTCCAAAGCAAACTACACCCTATTAAGTCATAGTTTATTAAAATTCAGTGCCCCTCCAAACTCTGAGTTCAAAACAATCTAAGCAGAATTGTTTACAGAGATCCTGTACAAGCATGTAAATTGCTCAATAGTACTAAAAGTAAGCCCAAAACAAACTCTAAAAACAAACCACAATGGTGGAATCCTAACCTTAAAAGGGTATATAACAAAAGAAAAAAGTCATAGCTAAAATCAGGAAGAGCAACTTCCATAATGACAGGAGCTCGCTAATTAAACAAAACAGGAAACTGAAAGGACTAATTAAGTCAACAAGACCAATTACAACATCAAGCCTCACAGGCTAAAGACAACCACAAGACCTTCTACAGCTATGTCCAAAACCTCAATGGCAGCACACATAAGTGTGCCAAACTGATGCTCAGTAGTGCCAACTTCACTGAACTGAGCAAAACAGCGAATTTGCTGACTGACAAATTCAGCTCAAACTTCACCCCGCCCAACTCTGCCCTGCCTCCCTTCATGAAATACCTACTAGCATAACAACCCCCAACTATTAACAGGGAGAAGGTCCTGGCATCACTCGCTAAGGCCAAAAACACAGCCTCAAATGGGGCCAGACAATATCCCAGGATACCTCCTAAATAGCTAGAAACAAACTATCAGGACCACTTGAGTCACTTTTCAACTATAGCCTCAAATCAGGCTTTGTAGTACAAGAATGGGGGATTGCAGTACTTATCTCACTTCACAGGGGGTGGAAATCAACTGATCCCAGAAACTACAGTTCTATTAGTCAGACTATTCATATATGCAAAGCCATGGAATGAATTATCATGGAAGTGATCAACAAAGACATAGGCAACCTACAGACACCGGTCTTATCCCAGTTTGGCTTTGTCAAGGAAGATCACACCTTCTAAATGTGGTGGACTTCTTTGAGAAGGTCATCAAGACAATGGATGTGGGGAAAATGGTGTATAGCACCTACATGGACATGGCTAAGGCATTTGATACAAATACAATACCCCACTCAGGTATAATTGACAAACTCACTGAACAGGGAATAAATCCCTACATAACTTGCTGGATTACCAGATGGCTCATAGACAGGGACCGGAAAGTCAGGATTGGTGATACCAGCTCCACTAAGAGACTGGTCACCAGAGGGGTACCTTAGGGCTCCATGCTGGGACTGCTCCTATTTGGCATCTACTTCTCAGAAGTAAAGGCAAATGTCAAGGGCCTTTGGTTGACCAAGTTCACAGATGACTGCAAATCTGGAGCTATCGTAGATTCCCCTTGACACAAATATCTTACAAATGGACTACTATAGACAAATGACTGGTGCTAAAGTCACGGACTAAAATTCAATGCCAGAAAATGCATTACAGTGCCTTTTGGGAAAAAGGCCACCCAGGCTAATTATTTCATTGATAAGACACTCCTAAGACTTTACACAACAGTCGGGGATCTGGGAAGTTATCTAGACAGTAATCTGGTCCTTGACCAACATGTGACCAAGGTAGTAAGAAAATCTTATAAGTAAGGACATGACATCTAGGTCCAAGGAAGTCATAGTGCCACTTTATTTGGCCCTTATCAGACCTATCATTGTGTATAATGCCCCCTTCAGCATGAACCTGACCAAATAAATGCAACAGTTGGAATGCCCACAAAATTTCCTTACCAGGAGAATCCAGAGTATAAACACATTGTCCTGTACAAGTCACCTTAAAGCCCTAACTTTATACTCTTTCTCCTACAGGTTACTGAGAGGTGATCTATGCCTGGCATGCAAGGCATCCTCGGATCCACCTCTGATGGACCTTTTGCACATCCACAAAATGAACAGCATCAGAACCACTAGATCCAAGAATTTAAATTTTGCTTCTGACATAAATAAACTATATTGGCGAGAGAGATATGTGTCTCAGAGGATCCCCATGCTTTGGAACAGGCTCACCATCCATGTGAAGCAGAGTCCATCCCTAACCCTATTAAAGTGCAACCATGACCAATGGATGGGAACTTGGAAATTCACCCTTGGTCTGGTATCCCATGTCTCTGATAGACAGAGGCAGACAGTAATTCCCCAACTAACCTACTTCCATAACTTCTCTAAACTTTCTAACTTGCATGCCCCCTCCTAATAAATGCTCATGATACATAAGGATACAGTTGGGTTGGATTACATGGCTAGACCTATAAAGGCCTTGGTGGTCGTAAGTCTTTTATATAACTACAACGCAGCAACAACGTAAAAAAACTAAGTGACTGGTGTGGAATGGCAAACTCAATAACTCCTCGGCTTGGACAGTGCACAAAGTTTATTGCAAACAACGCAATGTAACTAAACACTCCAGGTTAAGTGCTTTCATCTGACAAAGGCAGACTTCTTCAGAACAATAGTAATTGATACTGCACTCATTAAATAAACTTTTTGGTGCCAAAAGGACATTTCTCATGAGATGATTTAAAGGTATATTCATACAAGGCTTACATATAAAACGTACATAAGCAGTCCTGTCCCTATTGTTACAATAAAATTCTCTTATCAATAAAAACAATAATACAATCATAAAATTTTAAATTTAAATATAAATATATAAGTTTAAATATGAATTGAGAATACATTCAATAATCATGTACACATATAATTGCTATTGTCAGAGACAATAATCTAACAATAATATTAAAAAATAGTAAAAAATATGAGTAAAACTATGATCATAACAATTCCATAACAAACTTAACCATAAAAATATGCAATAGTACTGTACCATAAAAACTATGCTAAATGTAAGAAAGGTTTTATACTGATAGAATCGTTAATGCCAGGAAGTCTCGTGGCATCAGAAATTATCTGCCGCTTACTGTCCTTCATGGCCAAAAAGGCTTTAACATTCCCCCCATATGCTGTAATACTAACATGATCAATAACTGAAAATTTAAAATGGTGCGTATCTCCCCTTTTAAGTACATGCCTATATAAGGCATTCTTTTTATCTTTGTTTTTAGTGCTGTAAAGATGTTCATAAATGCATCGTCTCAACTGTCTCTCGGTCTTACCAATGTAAAACGCTGAACATACTTGGCAAATTGCAAGATAGACGACAAATTTAGTGTTACAATTCCCTGCCCTGCATCGTATGTATGTTTTGTTGAAATTATCCAATTTCACACCCATTGTTTCATTAATGGTGTAACATTGGTTGCATGCTCCACATTTGCTTGTACCACATGTCCCCCCATTCTTACCACATATATTGGATTCTAAAATCCTTTTAAGATTATATCCTGTTTTATAAACAAATTTGGGATGAGACCCCAGAACCTGGGCCAAATCATCGTCCATGGTGATCAAGTTCCAATGTTGTCTTACTATATTTTCTATATTCTGGACTATTGGGGAGTACATTAACACATAGACCCTATGGCCAAATCCCTCTATTGATTTATTTCCCGATGGTAGAGCTTCATATGTTGAATGGCCTAATAAAGGTAAATACTTTTTACCCCATGCCTTGCTGACGTATCTAACAACATCATTTAATAAGGGAACCGGATATCCTCTCACATTAAACATTGACTTCATTAAATCTAGTTCTTTAACCAAGATTTCTTTAGTCAAGGACATTCGGGCAGCTCGGATACACTGTCCCTTGAATACATTTTTGAAAACATGTTTAGGATGGTTACTACTAAATTCTAAGTAGTCGTTGGAAAATGTCTCCTTTCTATGTATACTAGAAATAAACCCTCCATCACCATGACTGACATATGTATCCAAGTAAGCTGTACCACTTTTGTTGATATTATATGTAAACTTTAAAAAATCTGTTGTATTGTTTATATAGTCAAAAAAGGACTGAATCAATTCTTCATGTCCTTTCCATAACACAAAAAGGTCATCCAAATACCTCATATCATGCTTTTCGGCCCCAAAACCCGGACCGAACCACAAAAGGAGGGGGAGTTTCCATATTTATCAAGGATATCCACACCTCCAGGTTAGTGGCATTGCACGAAGTATCAGATACCATCCATGTGCAACTAACAGTGGGCAAGACTGCTTTTCAGTTTATAGCATCCTACAGACCACCCTCTCAAAGTCAGGAATCCCATTTGGCTTTCCTGAAAACATTGGAGAACATGAAGATCTCTCCGAACACCATTATATTGGGTGACTTTAACTACCCAAACATTGACTGGGAGCACTACTCAAGCCCCAGCACCTTAGCCCAAAGATTCCTGGAAATTATAAACTCAAATGCTATGGAACAACTAGTCACCACTCCCACAAGAGGGGACAACATACTAGACCTGATCATTACCAACATGGGGACTCTATGCTCCACACCAGAAGTATATTCCTCATTGGTAAGATCAGACCATAAATTAATTTCACTGGATGTCCACATCCCGACCCCACCCCCAGCCCAGAAAACCACAGTGAAAAACTTCTCAAGGAATCCGCCACATAACACAAGCACTCAGGTCACTCCACAGCAAGTACAAATATGACTCAGTCATTGTACATGCCGGTGTGAACGACCTGAGACGTACCTCCCTGGACTACATGAAAAGAGACATAGAGGAGCTCTCTGATTATGTAGCCCAGGCCGGTATGACCCTGACCCTGAGCAGCATCTTACCCTCACCAAGAATGATACCTCAGTACAAAGACAAAATGATCAGTTTTAACAATTGGCTTAATTACTGGTGCCATTCTAAGGGGATCCAATGTCTGTCTGCTTGGGATGACATGCTTGACAAGCCACGCTGCTTTGCAAGGGATGGCTTGCACCTGTCACCCCTGGGCTTCCGGATATTGGCCAAGGCTCTTGCCACCCCCATATTGCCTTTTTTAGGCAAGGCTCAAATGACAAACCTACCTTCCTAGAAAACACAAGTGGAAAAAAACTAAGGGTAATGCTGCTCAATGCCAGAAGTCTAAACCTCAAGATGCACGCCCTCGAAGCCCTCCTCAGTATGGAGAACATCGATGTCTGTGCAGTGACTGAAACCTGGTTCAAGGCTCCTGACAGCACCCCAGCACTATCAGGTTTTTCCTCATATCATGCTTTCCGGCCCCAAATCTTGGACCGAACCACAAAAGGAGGGGGAGTATCCATATTCATCAAAGATACCCACACCTCCAGGTTAGTGGCAATGCACGAAGCATCGGAGACCATCCAGGTGCAACTAACCATAGGCAAAACTGCCTTACAGTTTGTAGCATGCTACAGACTACCCTCTCAAACTCAGGAACCCCACACAGCCTTCCTGAAGACACTGGAGAGTATGAATGTCTCTCCAAATACCATCATATTGGGAGACTTCAACTACCCAAACATAGACTGGGAACATTACTCAAGCCCCAACACCCTAGCCCAAAGGTTCCTAGAATTCATAAACTCAAATGCAATGGAACAACTAGTCACGATTCCCACAAGAGGAGACAATATACTAGACCTGATCATCACAAACATGGGGACAAAATGCTCCACACCGGAAGTATATCCCTCTTTGGTAAGATCAGACCATAAATTAATCTCACTGGAAATCCACATCCCACCCCCACCTCCTGCACAAAGACCACAGTGAAGAACTTCTCAAAAGCCAACTTCACACTTCTTAAGACTGAAGTGGTATCCTTCAAGGCCCCTGGGCCAGTGGAAACCACAACCCACACTGCTGAATCCTTTGCAAATGCCTTCTATGGGCACCTTCAAGAATGCATGGATCATGCAATCCCAAATAAAACCAAGACCCATTCCCCCAAAGGCAGGCGCCCGGTCTGGTGGACCCCAGCCATAAACAAACTTTACAACAGGAGGAAGAAGCTACTACATGACAGAGCAAAATCCCTAAAAGGGAAGGCATCTCTGATCAGTACTAGCAAAAAACTACGATCACTCATAAAATCATCCAAGGCCAACTTTGAGAGAAAAATCGCAAAAGACACAAAAGACAATCACAAGGCCTTCTTTAGCTATGTTAGAAACCTGGGTGGAAACTCCCAGATATGCTCAGAGTTAGTCCAAAATGACACAAAATACACTGAACCCACTGACATTGCCAACATTCTGGCAGACAGGTTCAGTGCAAATTTCTCCTCCCCCCCCCAAAGGAGAAATAACTATCCCAGCAGAGTGTAGCCTCCCTAACATCTCAGATGCCCAGGTGAGAGCCGCCCTCTCTAAAGCTAAAAACACAGCATCAATGGGACCGGACGGTGTCCCGGGCTGTGTGCTACATGAACTCCAAGAGGAACTTAACCCACACATAAGGCTGCTGTTTAATCTTAGCCTTACTACAGGATATGTACCCAAAGAGTGGCGTACGGCAACAGTGGTCCCACTCCACAAAGGCGGTGCTTCTACGGACCCTGAAAATTACCGCCCCATAAGCTTGATGAGCCTGGTCTGCAAAGCTATGGAGAGGATCATTATGGAACTCATAAACAAAGACATTGGGGACCTACAGACATTGGATCCTACCCAATTTGGCTTTGCCAAGGGCAGATCCTGCCTTTTGAACTTGGTCAACCTTTTTGAGACAGTCACTAAGGCCATTGATGAGGGTAAGGCAGTTCACGCAGCCTACCTTGACCTTGCAAAAGCCTTTGACACAATACCCCACTCGGGCATCATAGACAAACTCACCAGCTTAAATGTAAACCCATATGTCACAAGATGGGTTGCAAACTGGCTCAAGGACAGAACCCACAGGGTTAGAGTTGCTGGAGCTATGTCAGACTCTAAGCCAGTCACAAGCGGTGTCCCACAGGGCTCAGTCCTGGGGCCCCTCTTGTTCGGCATTTATTTTTCCGAGGTACAGGCAAACATAGGAGGATTGTGGCTGACAAAGTTCGCAGATGACTGCAAACTGGGCGCCATAACTGATACTCCAGCGGACACAAACATCCTTCAGAGAGGCCTCATAGAAATGGATAATTGGTACCAGAGCCATGGCCTTAAGCTGAACGCCAAAAAATGTATAGTCATACCCTTTGGGAAAAACAAGGTACCCACAAATTACCACATAGGTGGTAATCCATTAAGTACGGAAGAGGTAATCAGGGACCTAGGGACCCAGATTGACAGAAACCTCTCATTTGACACTCACATTGCCAAAGTGGTTAGGAAGACCTTCTATATTGCCCACCTTATCATGAAGGGTTTCACATCTAGATCAAGAGAGGTCATTGTGCCCCTGTACTCTTCTCTTATCAGGCCAATGATTGAGTACAATGCCCATTTGGGATGTATCTTACCTGACACCTGCAGCAGTTGGAAAGACCCCAAAAGTTCCTCACCAAGAGGATAAAGGGTCTTAAACATATGTCATATGCTGCCCGACTGAAAAAACTCCAGCTCTATTCAGTCGCATATCGCCTACTCAGAGGTGATCTGTGCCTGACGTACAAGGCCATGTCCAATCCAGAATTAATGGACATGCTCCACCTCAGAAAATCCAAATCCATCAGAGCCACGAGAGCAAGAGACTTAAACCTCAACACAGAAATAAATAGAACGTGCTGGAGGGACAGATTCATAACCCAGAGGCTCCCTACACTCTGGAACAGAATCCCAATCTATGTTAGGCAGAGCCCCTCACTAACTCTATTCAAGAGAAATCTTGACGAGTGGATGGGAGATCGTTGGTTTACCCCGGGGGTCATCTCTGTGTCACTACTAGACAGAGGCACAGTAAACTAAACCCTAAAAGGGCATAGTATTCTCATCCTAAGGGGTGGTGAAAGACACACACACTCTGGCTAGGCTTATAAACGCCCTAGGGCAGATAGCCTAGTACGAACCTATGAACCTATGAACCTCAAAAGTGAACTTCTCATTTCTCAAAACCGAAGTGGAATCCTTCAAGGCCCCAGGGCCAGTGGAAACTACAGCCCAAACTGCAGAATCCTATATAAATGCATTCTACGGACATCTCCAGGAAAGCATGGATCATGCTATCCCAAATAAAACCAAGACCCAATCATCCAAAGGCAGGCATCCAGTCTGGTGGACCCCTGCCATAAATAAACTGTACAACAGAAGGAGGAAACTACTACATGATAGAGCAAAATCCCTAATAGGGAAGGCATCTCTGATCAGTACTAGCAAAAAATTACGATCCATCATAAAATCCTCCAAGGCCAGCTTCGAGAGAAAAATTGCACAGGACACCAAAGACAATCATAAGGCTTTTTTCAGTTATGTTAGAAACCTGGGATGCAACTCCCAGACTTGTTCTGAGTTGATTCTAAACGACAAAAAATACACTGAGCCCACAGACATCACCAATATCCTGGCAGACAGGTTCAGTGCAAACCCCCCCCCCTCCCCCCTAAAAGAGCAAGTATCTATCCCGGCAGAGGGCTGCCTCCCAAACATCTCAGATGCTCAGGTGAAGGCTGCCCTCTCCAAAGCAAAAAACACTGCTTCCATGGGACCAGATGGCATCCCAGGTTGCGTCCTACATGAACTACAAGAGGAACTAATCCCTCAAATAAAACAGCTATACAATCTCAGCCTCACTACAGGATATGTGACCACAGAATGGCGTACAGCAACAGTGGTCCCACTCCACAAAGGTGGAGCCTCTACAGACCCTGGAAACTATCGCCCCATAAGCCTGACTAGCTTAGTCTGCAAGGCTATGGAGAGGATCATCATGGAGCTCATAAACAAAGACATTGGGGACCTACAGACACTAGATCCTACCCAGTTCGGTTTTGTCAAGGGCAGATCCTGCCTTTTGAACCTGGTTGACTTCTTTAAAACAGTCACCAAAGCCATAGATGAAGGGAAGGTAGTCCACACAGCCTATCTGGACCTTGCAAAGGTATTTGACACAATACCCCACTCGGGCATCATAGATAAGCTATCCAGCTTAAATATAAACCCCTATGTCACAAGATGGGTTGCAAACTGGCTCAAAGACAGAACCCACAAAGTGAGAGTTGCTGGAGCCATGTCAGACTCAAAACCGGTCACAAGTGGCGTCCCACAGGGTTCTGTCCTGGGACCACTCTTGTTCGGTATATACTTTTCTGAGGTACAGGCAAACGTGGGAGGACTATGGCTCACCAAGTTCACAGACGACTGCAAACTGGGCGCCATAATCAACTCTCCAGCTGACACAAACATCCTTCAAAAAGGTCTCACAGAGACAGATAACTGGTGCCAACGCCATGGTTTAAAGCTAAATGCCAAAAATGTATAGTCATACCCTTTGGCAAAAACAATGTGCCCACAAATTACCACATAGGCAGAACCCCATTAAGTACAGAGAAAGTTATTAGGGACCTGGGGACCCAAGTTGATAGCAATCTCTCCTTTAAAAACCACATTGCCAAAGTGGTTAGAAAGACCTTCTACATAGCCCACCTCATCACGAAGGGTTTCACATCTAGATCAAGAGAGGTAATCATGCCCCTTTATTCATCCCTCATCAGGCCCATCATAGAATACAATGCCCCTTTTGGGATGTACCTTACCCGATACCTGCAGCAATTAGAAAGACCCCAAAAGTATCTCACCAAGAGGATCAAGGGTCTCAAACAGATGCCATATGCTGCTCGGTTAAAAAAACTCCAGCTCTACTCAGTTGCATACCACCTACTTCGAGGCGATCTATGCCTGACATACAAAGCTATGTCAAATCCAGAATTAATGGACATGCTCCACCTCAGTAAATCTAAATCCCTTAGAGCCACACGCTCGAGGGACTTGAACCTCAGCACAGAAATAAATAGAACTTGCTGGAGGGACAGGTTCATAACACAGAGGCTCCCTTCACTCTGGAGTAGAATTCCAGTTCATGTGAGGCAGAGCACCTCACTGAATCTCTTCAAGAAGAATCTCGATAGGTGGATGGGGGATCGTAGGTTTGTCCCAGGGATTACTCCTGTGTCACTATTAGACAGAGGCACAGTAAACTAAACCTTAAAAAGGGCACAGTATACTCAAATCAAGGGGTGGCGTAAGCCATACAGAATTGGGCTAGGCTTATAATTGCCCCAGGGCAGACGGCCTAGTATGAACCTATGAACCTATGAGTAAAATACAATATATTGAAAAAATTCACTATTGAATAGGTATTGGGTTTTCCATTCGAGCATGAAAAGATTGGCGAATATGGGAGCACAGGAAGCTCCCATAGCAATGCCTCTGGTCTGTCTAAAATATTCATTTTCAAAGTGAATGTAATTATAGTCTAACACTAAGCCCATCATATCAACAATAAGACTAATTTTGTCCCATTCCAAGTTTGAGTATTTCCTTAGGCTGTTACAAAAATAATCAAATCCTATTTCCTTGGGTATACAAGAAAAAAGATCAATAACATCAATAGTAATATAAATAAGGTTCTCATTCCATAATTACGGTGTCAAATGTCTAAGAAACATCCATGAATCCTTAATAAGATGAGGGATGTTATTATAAATAGGCTTCACCCACTTATCAATAGCTACACCCAAGGGAAAGGTTTTTGACCTACTTCCCGATATAATGGGTCTAAAGGGAGGACATTCCAATTTTTTATGAACCTTGGGTATTCCTATGATAGTGGCTATACTCTTTCTCTTACAGGTTACTGAGAAGTGATCTATGCCTGGCATACATGGCATCCTCAGATCCACCTCTGATGGACCTTTTGCACATCCACAAAATGAACAGCATCAGAACAACTAGATCCAAGAATTTAAATTTTGCTTCTGACATAAATAAACTATATTGGTGAGAGAGATATGTGTCTCAGAGGATCCCCATGCTTTGGAACAGGCTCACCATCCATGTGAAGCAGAGTCCATCCCTAACCCTATTAAAGTGCAACCATGACCAATGGATGGGAACATGGAAATTCACCCTTGGTCTGGTACCCCATGTCTCTGATAGACAGAGGCAGACAGTAATTCCCCAACTAACCTACTTCCATAACTTCTATAAACTTTCTAACTTGCATACCCCCTCCTAATAAATGCTCATGATACATAAGGATACAGTTGGGTTGGATTACATGGCTAGACCTATAAAGGCCTTGGTGGTCGTAAGTCTTTTATATAACTATGAACCTATGAATTTATAAATGCTCCAAAAAGCAAACACAGAGAATAATTTATTTCTATTAGAGTAATGACTCAACATAAACAGCATATCCTCGAGATGTGGGAAATCCACATAGATCATTTCCAGACTCCCCCAGGGAATCATCTTTTCTTTTTCAATGATTTAAAACTGTATAGCTCATCAGATGAGGAACTGAAAGCATAACTGCAAGTAGTCGAAGCTTTTTCAGATGACATAAGAATGTCATTTGGTCTTGATAAATGTGCAAAAGCAACCTATAAAACAGGAAAGCTGCAACACCAAGAAAACATCAGTTTAGGACAGGAATGTGATAAAAAAGAACTTGAGCAAGAAGAAGTGTATAAATATTTGGGACTTGATGAAGGATCAACAATAAAACATGAACAAATGTAAATAAAACTTAGTAAGGAATACTTTAGAAGACAAATCAAACCTGTAAACAGCATTGACATCTATGAACAAAATCCAAGCTATAAATCAATTTGCTCTTCCTGTCCTAACTTACAGTTTTGGAGTGATTGACTGGCCCCAAAACATGTTGGATAGATTAGACAGGAAAACAAGGATGCTTCATGCTCACCAAATGATTTATAAAAATCAGTGCATACCAAGATTATATATTCCCCATTCCGAAGTGGTATGGGTTTCCTTGAAATTGATTACATGTATAGATCTCCAATCATGGGACTATACACATATCTGTTGGCCTCACAAGACCCAAATGTAGTGAAATGTTTTAAACATGAGGAGAATAAATCTAAGCTGACTTCGCTGCTTAGTCTAGCAGAAGCATATCTGTGTCAAGCAAGAATGGAAATCAAATCAGAAGTAGATAAAAATCTGGCAGCAACTGAATGTGCCAAAAACAAAAGAAAGAATATAAGGTGAAGGACCAGATGAGAAGGAAAGAAATACTGAGAATGCATAAATATAGTTGCAAGTATAGAAAACTTCTGGAAGTACCTCATGTTGATCAGGATCGAACACAGGAATGGTTAAGGAGAGGCAAATTCAAACCAAGAGTTGAAAGGTTAATATTAGCAGCCCAAGATAGTGGGCTACCAACACACTGGTTTACAAAGTCCATTGAACATGTGGGAGAAACAGACAAATGCAGGTTTTGTAAAACATAATTGGAAACAGTTGCACACCTCGTTGCTGGTTGTGATATACTAATGGCTGAAGACCTGTATACTGAAAGGCATAATAATGGGGCAAGACTGTTGCACTGGGGATTGTGCATATATTATGGTATTGAAGTGGCTGAAAAACACTAGAAACATTAGCCGCAAAGCATCATAGGTAGGTACTAGGCTATCGGCCCTGGGGCCTATATAGCCTAGCCAAAAAGTTTCCCTGGCTTTCGCCACCCAAGAAAATTATTTTCCTTTGCCCCTGTCAAGCAGTGCCACAGAAGTGATCCTCGGGGTGAATTTTCTATTTCCCATCCAGTCGTCAAGATTTTTCTTAAAGAGGGCCAATGAGGAGCTTTGCTTGACATGAATGGGTAGTTTGTTCCATAGTATGGAAAGTCTCTGGGACAGGAATCTACCCCTCCAGCATGTTCTGTTTATTGTGGTGACAAGGTTTAGGTCCTTGGAGCATGTTCATAGGTTCATAGGTTCATAGGTTTATACTAGGCTATCTGCCCTAAGGCATTTATAAGCCTAGCCCAAATTTTTGTGGCTTACGCCACCCCTTATATGAAAAAATACGGTGCCCATTAGTTTGTTGTGCCTCTGTCCAGCAGTGACACAGATATGATTCCCGGGGTAAACCTACGATCTCCCATCCACAGGTCTAGATTTCTCTTGAACAGAGTCAGCGAGGTGCTCTGCCTCACATGGACCGGGATTTTATTCCACAGCATAGGGAGTCTCTGAGTGATAAATCTATCCCTCCAGCACGTCCTATTTATAGCCGTGCTAAGGTTTAAGTCGCTTGCTCTAGTGGTTTTGGTGGATATGGATTTTTTGAGGTGGAGCATGTCCATTAATTCGGGTTGGACATGGCCTTGTATGTCAGGCACATGTCACCTCTGAGCAGACGGTATGCGACTGAATAGAGCTGGAGTTTCTTCAATCTGGCAGCATATGACAGATTTTGGAGTCCCTTTATCCTTTTGGTGAGGAACTTTTGGGGTCTCTCCAATTGCTGCAGATGTCGGGTGAGATACATCCCGAATGGGGCATTGTACTCGATCATTGGTCTGATAAGTGAAGAGTACAGTGGAACAATGACCTCACTAGATCTGGATGTGAATCCCATCAAGATCAGGTGGGCAATGTAGAAGGTCTTTCTAACCACTTTAGCAATGTGAGTGTCAAAAGAAAGGCCACTGTCAACCTGGGTCCCCAGATCCCTGATAACCTCTTCTGTGCTTAGTGGATTGCCACCTATATGGTAGCTTGGGGTTACCTTGTTTTTCCCGAAGGGTATGACTATACATTTTTGGCGTTTAACTTCAGGCCATGGCTCTGGCACCAGCTATCTGTTTCCGTGAGTCCCTTCTGAAGGATATCCATGTCCGATGCACTTTCCACTATGGCCCAGTTTGCAGTCGCCTGCAAACTTTGTCAGCCAAAGTCCTCCCATGTTGGCCTGTACTTCTGAGAAGTAGATGCCAAACAATAGGGGCCAAGGACCGAGCCCTGTGGGACACCACTTGTGACCGGCTTGGAGTCTGACACAGCGCCAGCAACTCTAACCCTGTGGGTTCTGTCCTTAAGCCAGTTTGCAACCCATCTTGTGACATATGGGTTTACATTTAAGCTGGTAAGTTTTTCTACAATACCCGAGTGGGGTATTGTGTCAAAAGCCTTTGCAAGGTCAAGGTAGGCTGTATGGACTGCCTTTCCTCATCAATGGCCTTGGTGACTGTTTCAAGAAGTCGACCAAGTTCAAAAGGCATGATCTTCCCTTGACAAAGCCAGACTGGGTCGGGTCCAATGTCTGCAAGTCCGTTTATGAGCTCCATTATGATCCTCTCCATAGCTTTGCAGACTAGACTTGTTAAGCTTATGGGCGGTAATTACCAGGGTCCGTGAGGTGCCGCCTTTGTGGAGTGGGACAACAGTTGCCGTACGCCACTCCTTGGGCACGTATCCTGTGGTAAGGCTGAGATTAAACAGCTGCCTTATGTGCGGGTTTAATTCCTCATTTAGCTCGTGTAGCACACAGCCGGGACACCATCCGGTCCCATTGATGCTGTGTTTTAGCTTTAGAGAGAGCAGCTTTCACCTGCGCATTTGAGATGTTCGGGAGGCTACACTCGGCTGGGATAGTTATCTCTCCTTTAGGGGAGAGGGGTGAAGTTTGCACTGAACCTGTCTGCCAGTATGTTGGCAATGTCTGTGGGTTCAGTGATTTTTGTATCATTTTGGACTAATTCTGAGCATATCTGGGAGTTTCCACCCAGGTTCCTAACATAGCTGAAAAAGGCCTTATGATTTTCCTTTGAATCCATGGCAATTTTTCTCTCAAAATTGGCCTTAGTTGATTTTATGAGTGCTCGTATTTTTTACTAATAATGATCAGGGGTGACTTCCCTTTTATGGATTTTGTTCTATCATGTAATAGCTTTCTCCTCTTATTGTAAAGTTTGTTAATGGCTGGGGTCCACCAGACTGGACGTTTGCCCTTTGTGGAAAGAGTCTTGGTTTTATTTGGGATTGCCTGATCCATGCAGTCCTGGAGGTGTTCATAGAAGGCATTTGTAAGGGCTTCCGCAGCTTGGGTTGTGGTTTCCTCTGGCTCAGGGGCCTTGAAGGATACCACACCAGTCTTGAGTAGTGTGAAGTTTGCTTTAGAGAAGTTCTTCACTATGGTCTTTTTTGTTTGGGGGGGGGGTGGGATGTGGATTTCCAGTGAGATTAGTTTATGATCAGATCTCACCAATGAGGGATATACTTCCGGTGTGGAGCATTTTGTCCCCATGTTTGTGACAATGAGATCTAGTATATTTTCTCCTCTTGTGGGAACAGTGACTAGCTGTTCCATGGCATTTGAATTTATGAACCCCAGGAACCGTTGGGCTAGAAAGTTAGGGCTTGAGTAATGTTCCCAGTCTATATTCGGTAGTTGAAGTCACCCAATATGATGGTGTTTGGAGATACATTTATACCCTCCAGTGTCTTCAGGAAGGCTGTGTGGGGTTCCTGAGTTTGAGAGGGTGGCCTGTAGCATGCTACAATTTGTAGAGCAGTTTTGCCTATGGTTAGTTGCACCTGGATGGTTTCGAAGCTTCTTGCGTTGCCACCAACCTGGAGGTGTGGGTATCCTTTATGAATATGGATACACCCCCTCCTTTTGTGGTGTGGTCCGGGTTTTGGGGCCGGAACGCATGATATGAGGTAAAACCTAATAGTGCCGGGTGCTCTCAGGAGCCTTGAACCAGGTTTCAGTTACAGCACAGACATCGATGTTCTCCATACTGAGAAGGGCCTCGAGTGCGTGCATTTTGAGATTTAGACTTCTGGCATTGAGCAGCATTACCCTCAGTTTCTTCCCATTTTTGTTTTCTAGGGTGGTAGGTTTAGAATTTGAGCCTTGCCTAAAAAGGCACTATGGGGTGGCAAGAGCCTTAGCCAATATCCGGAATCCCGGGGTGACAGGTGCAAGCCGTCCCTTGCGAAGCAGCGTGGCTTGTCAAGCATGTCATCCCAGGCAGACAGACACTGGATCCCCTTTGAATGACACCAGACATTAAGCCAATTGTTAAAGCTGATCATCTTGTCTCTATATTGTGGCATCATTCTTGGTGAAGGAAGGATACTGCTCAGGGTTAGGGTCATACCTGCCTGGGCTACATAATCAGAGAGCTCCTCTATGTCTCTTTTCATGTAGTCCAGGGAGGTACGTCTCAGGTCGTTCACACCAGCATGGACAATGACTGTGTCATATTTGTACTTGCCGTGGAGTGACCCGAAGTGCTTGTGTTATGTGGCGGATTCTAGCGCCCGATAGGCAGCTTACTGTGACCCTCTCCTTGTTCAGCCTGGTGAGTGGGACGTCAGTGTGTCTGACTATGGAGTCACCTATGACAAGTATGTTTGGTGTTGTATTTGGCCTTAAGGGCTGTGACTGCTTTGCACACTGCTTTTGTGGTTTATGTGTTGCTTGTGGGGTGTCTTGAGGTAGCAGTTGTTTGGGTGTCTGCTTTGGAGGCCTCTGCTGTTTAGGTAAATTTTTACTCAGAGCCTCCGAGTATGTCTTTGTGTGTTTATGTGTTAGATTCACAGAGACTGGGATTTCTTTAAGTGTAACATGTCCAACCGCTCTTGGTCTGACAGAGCTTTGTATATTAGGCAGAGATCGCCTCTGAGTAGGCGATATGTGACGGAGTAGAGCTGGAGATTTTTGAGATAGTCTAAGTATGGCATCTGTTTGAGGCCAGTAATCCAGTTAGTGAGGTATTTCTGTGGCCTTTCCAATTGTTGTAGGTGTCTTGTGAGATACATGCCAAACAGGGCATTGTACTCTATAATGGGTCTGATGAGGGATGTGTAGAGAAGAACAATGACCTCCTTTTTTCTACAGAAGAACCCTTTTGTGATGAGGTGTGCCACTTGGGATTTTCTGATTACTGTGGCAATGTGGTTATTAAAGGAGAGACTACTTTTCACCTGTGTCCCAAGGTTTCTTATCACACTTTCAGTGTTTAGTGAGCTACCGCTTATGTGGTAGTTCATGAGTACCGAGTTTTTTCCAAAGAAGTTGACAATGCACCTCTTGGCATTGAGCTTGAGGCCATGACTTTGACACCAATCATCTGTCTCTGTGAGGCCCTTTTGAAGAATGTCTACATCATCAGGTGATTCTATTATGGTGCCCAGTTTGCAGTCATCTGCAAACTTTGTTAGCCAAAGAACTTCTGTGTTTGCCTGCACTTCAGAGAAGTAGATGCCAAACAGGATAGGACCCAGGACTGAACCCTGTGGTACTCCACTCATCACTGGTCTAAAGTCAGACTTGGAGTCGACTACTTTTACTATGTGGGTTCTGTCAGTGAGCCAGTTGGCCACCCATCTTGTGACATAGAGATTTATGCCCAGTTTAGTGAGTTTATCTATAATTCCAGAGTGGGGGATGGTATCAAATGCCTTGGCAAGGTCAAGATAGGCTGTGTGCACTACCTTGCCATCGTCTGCATTTCTAGTGACTGCTTCAAAGAAGTCAGTCAGGTTTAGTAGAAATGATCCATCTTTCACAAACCCAAACTGAGTGGGGTCCAGAATTTGGAGGTTACCTATGTCTTTGTTTATAAGCTCCAAGACAATACGTTCCATGGCCTTGTAGACCAGGCTCATCAGGCTAAGGGGGCAGTAGTTTCTGGGGCTCTGTGGTGGCATCCCCTTTGTGGAGTGGGATAACTGTCACTGTGCACCATTCAGTAGGCACATAGCCTGAGGTGAGGCTATGATTGAATATGGTACTTAGGTGGAATGCCAGTTCATTCTGTAGTTCGTGCAGTATGCAGCCTGGGATGTTGTCTGGTCCCATGGATGCTGTGTTCTTGGCTTTGGAGAGTGCAGTCTTTACTTGTTTATCCATGATTACAGGGGCTTTGAATTCTTCCGGTATTAAGATGTGCCCTTTGGAGGGTGAGAGGGGAGTAAAGTTAGCACTGAACCTATCTGCCAGGATGTTGGCAATATCAATTGGTTCTGTATATTTAGTGCCATTGTTCTGTTGCTCAGAGCAGATCTGAGTGTTGCCATTGAGATTCTTTACATAGTTGTAGAATGCTTTGTGGTTGTCTTTGGAATCAGTGGCAATTTTATTTTCATAACTGGTTTTGGAGGATTTTATGAGGGATCAAAACTTTTTACTGAGAATGACCAGGGAGCTCCTCCAATCCTGGGATTTTACTCTTTTTAACAACAGCTTCTTCCTTCTATTGTAGAGTTTGTTTATGGCAGGGGACCACAAGATTGGCTTCCTTTTTTGGAGGATAGCATCTTGGTTCTGTTGGGGATGGCACAATTCATGCACTCATGCATGTGCTTATACAGTGCATTTATGTAAGATTCAGCAGTCGTACCTCCATTTTCCGTCTGCATGGGTATCGTGAAGTTTGCCACTTCTGTCTTAAGAAGCATGAAGTTGGCTTTGGAGTAGTTTTTGACAGTAGTTTCCTTAATGGGGGGTGGGGTGGGATATGGATGTCTAGGGTGATTAGCTTGTGGTCAGATCTGACCAGCGAGGAGTTGACTACTGGTGTGAAATATTACCATATTGGTAATGACCAGGTCCAGGATATTGCTGCCCCTGGTGGGGATGTGGACAAAAACTGATCCAAGGCATTGGAATTTATGAATTCCAGAAAATGTTGAGCGAATGAGTTGGTACATGAGTAGTTTTCCCAGTTGATGGTGGGGCAATTGAAATCACCCATAATTAAAGTATTGGGTTGTACCTTAATATTTTCCAGTATCTTAAGAAATGAAGAGTGGGAATCCTGGGGCATGGTGGGGGATCTGTAATAAGCTACAACCTGGACTGCAGTCTTGCCCAGTGTTAGTTGCACTTGGATAATTTCGGATGCATTATGTTGAGCAAATATCCTGGAGGTGTGGATATCCTTAATGAATATGGACATGCCTCCGCCTTTAGTGTTTCGGTCCAGTTTAGGTGGCCAAAAGGTGTGGTATGAATTATAGCCTGGTAATGCAGGGATGCTCTCTGGAGTCTTGAACCAGGTCTCTGTCATTGCACAGATGTCGATGTTCTCCATTTTAAGGAGTGCCTCGAGTGAGTGCATTTTGAGGTTTAGACTTCTAGCATTGAGTAGCATTACCCTCAGAGTTTGCCTGCTTGTACCTGTTACGGTGGTGAATCTAGCATTTGAACCTTGCCTAAAAAAGGCACTATAGGGGTGGCAAGAACCTTAGCCAGTATCTGGAATCCCAGGGGTGACAGGTGCAGGCCATCTCTGGCAAAGCATCGTGGTCTGTCGATCATGTCACCCCTGGCAGACAGATACTGGATCCCCTTAGAATGACACCAGAAGCTTAGCCAATTGTTGAAGTCAATCATTTTGTCCTTGTACTTTGGCATCATAGAAAATGATGAAGTCTGCATTACATGGGATCCTCCATTACCAACAGTTCAAAAGATAGATGCTAGAAAACTGGATATCATGGTCCATGAAAAGAAGACAAAAGTAGCATTGATCATTGAAATCGCCACACCCAGTAACTACAGTGTCTTGTGTACAGAGAGACACAAAATCATAAAATATTAGGATTTGCCGGCAGAAACAAGAGCAAGGTGGAAGAAAGATACCCAGATAGTCCCAATATTAGTAGGTGCAATGGGTCTTATAAAAAAGTATCTACAATCGTATTTAGATATGTTACCAATACATGTAACCCCGTACGAATTGCTGAAGGAGTCATTACTAGGCACATTGCAGGTGCTGTGAAGAGCACTTCTGGCTGACATCAATGATTGAAACAATACTAATTTCATGAACTTTAATCATACTTTGACTTAGAAATGGGCTCCATTTCCATCATGGTATTAGAAACCCAAATGATTTGGAGAAATTAAAAAAGATGTAAACATCTAAACGACATATATAAGACCTGGATCCTTGAGATGACAGGTAACACCACTAACCACCACAGCCTTCTTTCATATTTTGGTCCTAATGGGAGGGGAGCCTGACTTGTTTTTATTATCTTATTCATGGCACAAGAATATTACTTGTTCCCATAAACAGGTATTTCTCTACACAGGCAGTGACTGCAAAGCCTGATGCAAAAATATATTTTTCAGTGTCACAAGGTTACACACACCAGACATTGAATAGTTAAACATTTATAACAAAACAACAATCAGTGACCAGTTCTAAGCCACGATATGGTAAAACATATATATGTTTACCTTTTAGTTTTATTTTTACAGAAATACAAACATATTGGCCAGATGATGAAGGCTTAAGTCACAGCATGTTTATAAACCTTTATAAAACAGATGCATACAAAAAAATCAATACAGATAAGTATGTAGCTACTGTTTTAAAATTGAACAACCTTTTCTGTTTCTATCGAATCACTTGTAATATAGTTACTAAGATGAGCAGAAGGATACCTGAGAGTAATTAATCAGGGAAATAATGCAATCTAACAAAAACTGCACCACTGAAAGCAATTTTCAAGGCTCATTAGTACTACAGAGTCAATTATATTCTTGTTTGTTACTTCATGGGCTGCCACAGCACTGAATATTACTTCCCACAAAATGAGGAAACAAAACGTTTTAATAAGTTCGTATTATATACCCAGATGTTTGTCCTAATAAAATGTCACAGTGTAAACCACAGTATTTTGTTTATGATCATAATATTGTCTTTGGGTGGACCATAATTCCAACTACATAATTTTGTTTATTATGCAATGAGCGACTAGATAGCAGTCAGACGAAAACCTTAGGAAAATCATTTTTTGTTCTTCCTCCAAATAATCTTTGTCATTATTTTCTTTCTGAGCACAATGCATGTTTTGACTTTTTCCTACAAAGAATCTGGAACAGAGAACATTAGGTTACTCTATATATTAATTATGTAAAAGACTGGCATATTAGGGTATTCCTAGGAAGCATATACCATGTAAGGTTATCTCTCCCAATTCCCACCCTTGTCTTTCAGTAATCTAGAAAAATGAGAAAAGGTGAACTACAGCAAGAGGAAGTGTGATAGTCTTAGAATTTTTTTTTGCAGGACTTCTACAAATACTCACATATTATTATCTTGCAACACACGCCCTAAAATGGCAAGTTGCCTACCATCAACTAGCCTGATCCAACTGAATTACACATCCCTTGTACCATCCACACCTAGCAAAACTCTCCCACCTAAAACTAAGCCTAAAACTCCCATGTGGTCTGTATCCCTAAGCTGAATTGTCATTCCCTAATCCTCTCTCTAAAACTCTCCTCCACTCACTAAACCTAAATTCTCTGATTGCTCCCTAACCCTAAAACTCCCCTCATCCTAAACTCTAACTCTAAAACTCCCCTCCCACTACTCTCTAACTCTAAAGCTCACCTCTTGCTCCCAAAATTTAAAGTCTCTGATCACTGCCTAACCCTAAAACTCCACTCTCACTCCATAAGCCTAAATCCTCTGATTTCTCCTTAATCTTAAAGTTCCCTTCCTGTTCCCTAAAACTGAATTCCCCAATAGTTTCTTAAGCCTAAACCTCCTCTCCTGCTCTATAAACCTAAAGTCCCTAATCATTTCATAGCCATAAACTCCCCCCTAAACCTAAATTCCCCTCCCGGGTGCTACATAAACCTAACACCTAAACTCCCACATCCTCCCACTCCACCTCCATGGCTCCCACATTTAGCATACTTGAACTTGAATATGTGCTCGAGTAATGTGAGGCTGTTCCACCCTCTATGCAAAACCACTACATCTTGCCCAAATACATACTTGTGCTTGAGTACCTGTGGTAGACTGCCTGAGTCCCTGGTTGTAAGACTGCGGTCTGCGAGCATTCAAGACTTAACTGGTTGCAGTAGATGTCAGGTTTGCATCAGCTCTTTGTGGCTAAACTTTTTTTGAAGTTGAAAGTCTTCAGAGGATTTATCGGAGTTTCAAGGTTATTTTAGCCTAATGACCCTGTATGCCTTATCAATACCCATGCTCAGGCTTTATGTCTTTCTCAAGAAGGGAGATGCCAGGTATTCCCCAGGTAAATTTGAGAGCACCTTTCCAGTCGTTCAGTTTTCGTTTGAAGGAAGATACTGAATAGCTTTGCTTCACCTGCATCAGAAGTGTATTCCAGAGAAGGGGGGGAGCCACTAAGGTATGAGCCTATCACATTCTGTTTATCTGTTGATGAAGGTTCATAGGTGCTGGAAGCTGTTGAAGACTGGAGGGGCAGAGGGCGAGAGGGGCACTTAGTGATCTAAAAAGGGCATTTTTTTATAACTATTTACTACCACAACATAGGTTCACTTGGAGGACATTTTAAGCTTAGCCAGTTCCCTTTTGGTGCTTGAAACTCACATTCATTGAAATGGCATTGAAACTCACATTAAAACGAAATGCATCTAGCCAGTGGTGGACAAAGTTTTCCTCTGGGCTGTTTTCAAATCATACACCCTATACACATACATTTAGCATCATGCAAACATACAGGTGTTCTTTGATTCACCTTCCTGATTGTATTAAAGTATATTCCTTAAATAATACAGCACACTTGTTAGAGCATGTTTTAAATTTATTGTTTTGAACATTTAACCTCTGTCATTACAATCCACTAATATTAGTAAAGGTCATCTAAATAATTCCACATTAATGAGATCTGTAAATAACAAAGAGGTTGCTGCTAGCAAACAATTTCATACTTCATTGTTTCATCTACAAATAAAGCGCCTGTTGCCCTTGGAAATAAATTGCCTATGTTACATTAAAAAATGATAAGCTGATCATATTACAATAGGGAATGGATGGCAAACTGACAAAAGGTTCATAGTTACTAGGTATCTCCTCCAAAGGAGTACACTGTCAGGTCTGCAGCATCCACCCCCTTTAAAGTACAACACAGTACAGTTTTCAAGGGCAGAGAAGTTTTAATGCTAAGTCTGTTTTCATTGTGAAACTGCATTGCTTTGTTTAGCAGATATCTATCAGTGTTTGTGCTATAAAATTTAAAATAAGTTTTAAATTAAATCCAAATAATCATTATAGAAGTAAAGCATAAAACAATATGCACATTACAGTGTTTATGGTAAATGGGGAGAAACAGCCAAGTAATGGAACACTGGAATGGCAGCAGGGGCGAGGGCTGTGTATGGGGAGGCATTTGACCATGATTTTGTGAGGGGGGCGGCAAATTTAAAGACAGCACAAGGCGGCACAAACTCTAGCTACACCACTGAGTAGAACCCACAGCCTTCTGCATCAAAAGCAAGTATACTACCTGTTGTGCTACAAGCAATGCTTTTAAAACCTTCAGCACAATAGTGATATCATTTGCTAAACAATAGTTGCACGTTATTAAAATGTTTTGTGTTACCATGTATTTCCTGAAAGTTAGGAAGACTGAAACTTAAATGGCTGTCATTATTTAGTGAATTCAGTCTTCTTCTGACTGAAGAAGTCATTGCTGACAGCTGATGAAAGCGCTAAATAAAGGTTTCTGGTTTCTGTCTGTGGGCCGTATTGCTCTTCCTTATTTTATCCTATGAAAAGTGATTTCAGTGGCTGTATTATTAGGACAGAAGATTTAAAATTTTGTTTTTTTTTTCATGTGAGAGGTATTTGGGAAAACACTTTTGGGGGGGGGTAAGCATGAGTTGTCAGTTATAAAGCCATATTTCAGTGGCTGTTAAAGCTTCTTTGGAGATGCGCCAGGTTATCTGATGTACATATGAGAGTGCAATCATCTGCATATTATATTGCGGGGGCCTGTTTTGTGGATAAGTGGTGGGTGTTTGAGAGAATTGTTAAAGACAATGGGACCAGGCATAGAGCCTTGTGGTACACCTGTGATAACTGGGAGGTATGGAGAGAGGGTGGGGTGCCATTTTACTGACTGATACCTATTGGGCAGCTAGCTTTTGAACCATAAAAGGGTAGACTGAGATAAACCCAGTGAGGACATTTGAAATAAAAGTTTGCTGTGACAAAGTGTGTTAAAGTCTTTAGACAAGTGTAGAAATAAGGAGGAGATTAGTTTGCTGTCATCTCTAGCTTTATTGACAGTATAACTGTTAGAGGTGCAGTGTTAGTACTATGGGAAGGATGGAAGCCATGTTGTATGGGAGATATGGGGGATAGGAGTTCTTCCTGCAGGAGATAGTTTAGCTGTTGTTTTTGGATACATTTTTAAGTATTTTGAAGAGGGGTGATAAGAGTTCTATAAGTCTTAAGTTATTGATGCCTGTTGAATTTTCTCCTTTATATAGAGGGGATAATGTGTGTTTTTTTACCAAGAGAGGGAATACGGGAGTCTTGGATTGACACACTTACAAGGATTGAAACAGGGTAAGTAATGCTATTGGTTGCTCTTTTAAGGTATTCACTTGGAAGGTCATCAGCTGAAATAGAGCATGGTTCGACTTTAAGACCAGTTTGATATAGGATGCGAGCACAGGTTTGAAGGTGAAAGTGGTTGTGGTGATACATGGTTGTTGGGCTGGGTTAGGATTAGATGTTGGGGAATCTTTGATTAGGGATGCTGTGCTAACTATGAATTAAGAGCTGAATTTTGTTGAGGTTTAAGTGGTGACTTACTGTGAGGGTGGACAGAGTTGAATTTTTTGGCCAGAATGCAACATTTCTTTGATGGTCGACCAGAATTTTTTAGAGCTGTGTTTACTATTGTTCTGAATGTTGTTATATTTTTTTGTCTTCACGTTTTGCTGTTTAGTATAGTTACAAAACATTCTGAAGTTTTAGAAGTATTGTAATGTGCATTTTCACAATTTTTTCTGTGCTTTTTCTCTAACCTGCATTAACGTTCTACTTTTTTTTTTGGATAACCGATTTGCATTATTTGCTTTCTTCTCTTCCTTCTATGAAGTACAGGGCTGTTTGGGATATTTAGGAAAGTTGTATTGAATTCATTTACACATCATCTAAGGGGAGGATGTTTAAGATGCTCCAGTGAATAAATAATAGGGTAGTAATGAATATTCCTGGGTTAAACTTGGACAGGTTGCACGTTGTTTTACAAACATGCTGTTTAAGTGGATGTTTGAGATGTCTGGTTGTATAGATTGGGAGCTGATCACTGAGACAGTCAGACATTGTAGCTGTGATGGTGAATTTGCTAGGGTCTGAAGGAATCTGATGTTTTGCTACAGTGTATGAATGTATGATGCTGTTAATTAGTTGTGTGAAGCTATGTAGGGGAGTTAGAGTTCATGTTCAACCATTGGACATTCTCATCACCTGGTAGTATTCTTTCATGTGAAATTGCTATCAATATCCAGTGTATGATATATTCCAGTGTAGCGGTACTGCATCCAGGAGGGATGCAAAGGACAATAATACATATTTGTTCATATGTATTTATTTTCAGGAAAGTCATAAAAAGCGCTGCCAAACTGAAATTTAGCATTGGGCTATTATCGGGAGAAATGTGGTAGTCCTTGGGAAATATTAAAGGATTGCCACCACCTTTCCTCTTTATACGGTTATTACAGATGATATTATAACAGTGGGCATAATTTTGGAGATATTTATGCTGGTTTAAGCTAAGTTTTAGTTAGGGCAAGAATATCAGGCTTGTGTTGGGTAATCCAGGCATGTAGTTCAGTAGTTTTATATCTTATCCTTCTAATATTTATCGTGGCAAAAGTTAGATTATGGCAGGGGTTGACCATTGTGGGGTAAAAGTAGCATGGGGTAAGGGAATTCTCCTGATGTTGATTGTGATAAGTGGGATAGGGATTAGGCTGAATGTCTCCTTCTAGGAAAATTTTAGTATATTGGGTTATTACTGATTCTTGTTTTTTGAAGATTATTTTTCCACTTAATTTTATTCTGGTTTCAGTTAAAATGGAGTCAATCAGGCTATATTTGGGGCAAAGGTGAGGTGCATCATTAAATAGTTTTTTTTACAATGTGTGGAGAATTTAGGGAGGAAGTATGTGTAGGTGGTTGGAGAGATGTTGAAAGCTATTAATGAATCATGGTAGGATGAGGGATGCCTCAGTAGGAGGAGAAAGATTCTCTTGACATTGTGGCATATGTCTTGACTGTGAAACATCTGCTATGTAACTTACCTGCCTTGCAAGTAAATTAAGATAACTCATAACTTGACTAAGGACTTCGTTTGGGAGGCAGATAGGATTATTTTCATTAACCCCTTGATCTGAGTGGACATGCCCTACTCTGAGGATGTAATTCCAGAAGTGACCACCAAAATTAGCTCCATTTATGTATATGAGATTATTGAAACACTTAAACAGCTATGCTTTGCCAAGCCTGATGGGGTGGATGGCATCTGGACAGAAACACTGATGGTGCCAGATGCTGAGGTGGTATTGTTGTCAACAAACCTTTTCAGTGTTGCATGAAAAAGGCAAAATATCCTAGACTGGAAACGTAGTGATAATTCCAGTTTCCAAATATTGAGACAGGAAATGCTGAATTCTAGAGTGACTGTCCACAGATTATGACCGAGACCACCCACATTTAATTAGTTGCAAATGAAGGTAGGGGCAAAATCAAGATGCTTTGTCTATTCACTTTTTCCATGGGGAAGTTGTGACATGCCACTGGGAACAAATCCCATTGGATTCCCCCTGGTGAAAATCAGAGAATTAGTGAGAACTGTCCATTTAAAAAGTGGTCAGGGTTATCTGAGGGGATGCATCACTCATGGTAACAAATGACCAGCCCTCATAATGTCCATTGCACAACCATTCCTGGAGCATTTGCACAGTAAGTGAAGGTGTGGTTTGAGACTATAGTAAAACAATTTGCAAACAGCTGGATGCATGTTGCCTGTGTCATGATTCAGTCTTTCTCAGCTATGGAACAAATAGGTCAAGCTGTGGCGACTGACTACATGGTAGGCTAATGTGGGGGATGTCCTTTCAAAAAAAAAGAAGAAGAAGAAGAAAACCAGGTGTCTATTTTAGAGGCATTATGCTTCTTGACATTCCTGGAGAATCCTATGCCTGTGTACTGGAAAGCTACTTTGATTGACAGTTAAGCCTCTGATGCAGGAGAAGTAGTTCACAGTCCATTCTGATCATGGTACACTGGATAAGCTCTTTGTCCCTGTACAGATTTTGGCGGGAAGGGGGGGGTCTCAGAGTTTTTCAGCACTACAAGCACATGCTTTGTGGACCTGTAGGAACCATATGATGTCTTACCCTAGAAGGTCTTGTGCAGTGTTCCACACTGTATGCGTTGTCAGCACCAATGCTTTGTGGCATTTGGTCCCTATATTTGAAGAGAAGGAGAGCTGTGCCCACTTTTTTAGCATTAAGCCAAACAGATTAAAGTGGAAAAAGGACTCCACCAAGGAACTCATATGTCCTTTGTCACCTCTTGTTCATGATTTTCATGGGCAGGATAAAGGCACAACTGATGTTTGAAGAGTATCCAATGAGGTAATTCTAGAATTGCATCTTTGTTGTTTGCAGGTGATGTTGTCATTTTATTCTCATCACTATGATCTCCATTGTGCTGCTAAGTGAGAAATGGCTGGAATAAAAGTCATACCCTCAAAATCATAGAACATGGATTTTACTCAAGAGGGAGTAATTTTCTATCAGCAGGTCAGGGATGCAGGGGTATGAAGTGGAGGATCTTACATATCTCGAGGATGTGTTAGGTACTAAAGTTAGATGGTTGAATAGATGCAGTGGTGGTAGTACTGTAGGTATTGTACCAGGATGTTTATCATTAATTTTCCCCCATCCTCATATAGGACCATGAGCTTTAGTTAGTGACTGAAGACAAAGCTATACAGTGAAGGTGGTGGCTGCCCTGGGGTGACTGAAGACAAAGCTATGCAGTGAAGGTGGTGGCTGCCCTGGGGTGACTGAAGACAAAGCTATGCAGTGAAGGTGGTGGCTGCCCTGGATGCAAGTTGTTCAGGGGGATGAAAAGCAGCTGCCAGTGGTGAGAGTGTAGTACCAGCTGAGCTTTATAAATCAGAAAAAGAATTGCGGCCTCAGAAATGAATGCCGATATGCCACTTGTGTTCCTGGTGGAAGCACTAAAGATCTTAGTGTATGACTTGAGTTTGTTACTAGTAACTGTAGTCAACATTTTGTGACAATTTTATTAAACAGGTTATTATAGTTACAGGAATGAAGAAGATTTTTTTCTATTTGGTCCTTTTTATTTTTTGGTTCTCAGCTTTTAGTTGATTGGGGTGGCACTTTGAAGATCTGCACAGACACCACGTGAGCTAGGCATGGCTCTGAGTGAAAGTAGAGACTGAATATACAAGTAGCATAAACAAGGTTCCTGCGCAGTGTCTTTGGAATTATTCTCCCAGAGAAAGTGAGAAGCCTAGTAATTTAAGAGGATCATGCATTAGATCCTATGTTCTTCCAGAATAAATGGAGCCCACTGAACTCACATGGGGATCTTGTGAGAATTCACTATAGGTATCTACCATGGAAGGTGTACCATGTCTAAGCCAGAAGGAGGAGGACCTGGGGCACATCCAGGTTATACTGGAGGGATTCCATCTTTCAACTTGCCTCTAGAACATCGACACACAAGGAAGAGTGAAACAAGATCTCAGAGCACCTAACAAAATACAATTTCTTTTGGCGGAAAGGTCAGTAAATGGTTAGAAGAAATTTTAGGGAAGGTGATAAGATATCTCAGAATGTAATAGCTAGACCCAAAGAAGGATACTAAATATATTAAGACTTTGTGACTTGGGGCAATTCTCCCCTACACCTGCCCTTGCTGTGCTACTGTGTCTGCCCATTGAACCTCTGCCCTAATCTGACCTGCTTCTCTGCCTCTTTAAAAAACAAATCCAGTTGGTTTTGCAATCTGAACCACACTGATAAATGCTTACCTTTATTGGTCTGATTGCCTGTAGCAGCTCTTCTCTATTATTGGCTTAAACGTGGAGCCAATGCAATAAATAGATAGATAGATAGATAGATAGATAGATAGATAGATAGATAGACAGACAGATAGATAGATAGATAGATAGATAGATAGATAGATAGATAGATAGATAGATAGATAGATAGATAGATAGATAGATAGATAGATAGATAGATAGATACAGCGAGACTGTCTGGTGCACAAAACTGATTAATAGCAGAAGCACTTTGATTTAAAGCACTTCTGAAATTGGTCTGCTCCATGAAGTAGCGGTACGACACCAGCTGCCAAGCAGGGTACCTTCTGCTGCAGCTTGTTTCACATACCATGTAAATCACACATCTCTATATCAGTCAGTAAATGAATCACACAGGAGTAAGAATGTGTGTGAATGCGAACGTGTCTGTGTGCGTGCACGCGTGCAAGTATGTGTGTGTGTGTGTGTGTGTGTGTGTGTGTGTATATGAGCGTGTGTTTGGTGTTGGCTCCCTACTGAAATATTGGGATTTGAATTAATGAGTCCTGAGATATTGAAAAAATAAGACCGCAAATACAGGAGAAAAGCAAATATCAGACATCACTCTTTTCTTTAAACTTGTTTTTATAAAAAGATTAGCTCTCCTGCACCCCCATGATATGTAGAGCAAGTCCCCCATCCCCACAATCATCATGGCTCAGTGAAAAGGGAATATTCTGGGGAATGGCACATTTGCACTTAGTATAT
>NC_056733.1:1048077889-1048192889 GCF_019279795.1 Protopterus annectens
CAATAAGGAATCTTTTTTGTAGAGGGCAAGCCCTTATGCACCTCCAGCTGGGGTTCCTCCTCCCCTTACCTATAAATCATATATCTTAACTCCATGGTCACACTACAGCGGAGAAAACAGGAAAAATCGCTGAAAGGACACTTCCAGTTCACACAGTGCAACACACTGTGGTTATAGAAGCTGCAACATTTTTTTTTTTAATAAAAAAGGATGCTGAAAGACTCATCAGTGAAAACTAGATAATTCTTCAGAAAAATGAGAATGACTGATCAATGCTCCAGAAGAAAATTTTTGAAACGTTTGAACACCAGGTCATTAAGACACCTAAACTAAGACACTATCAAGTGTTGCAATCCAGTAATCTAGAGGTGGGTGCTATCTAAAATGGTGTTGTTGCAGTTTTATTACAGAAAGGTAGACAAATACTTTGTTAGTCAAGAGCTTTGAATGATTTACAGACAAGTTGCTCTCATATAGTAAAGGATGACTAGCCATAGTTTTTTTTAGTCAAAAGTTGCATTAGACTTAGTCAAGAATATGATCATAAATCACTTTCAAGTTTATTTAGGATTTATTTTCAGAAAATGCTGACATAACATCAAAGTATGATGCTGTCTTTTCAAAACCATGATCTACATGTTCAGTATAAAGCTGGCAAATGAATGTATATAGCTGATACCAAAAACAGAACACCCCTGCATGAGCGTGAAAAGATTTATTTGGCAAAAGTCCGAATTACTGAAGATTGTTTCTCGTTTTCTTAACTGTAAGCCAGTATTGATCTTTACATGTGGGGGGGGGCATACAGATATACATTAATAAACATTATGTCTTTATGTGTGTAATACATTCAGTGCTACAGCTCATGTGATTATGTGAGAATGTGCATCCAGATTGGTGCACCTTCTTTAATGTTCACTCAGCAAATTATGGACAATAGTAAATTCTCTTCCTCTGGCTTTATGTAATAATTTTATCAAATTTATCAAATATTTCTAAATGGGTCTATATTATTTTGTCAAAAACTAATTACAGTGAATGGCTATTCATTGAACACAAAGCATCGAACAGCCGTTCATTGAATGATCACATCAGTAAATGTTTTTCATAGGGAAGGGAATTACTTGTCTATCACAGCAACTGTCACACACTCTACATTATTTCAATCCCACCAAGGTGGGGAGCTACGACCCCCCACACCAACCAATATGGGGGGGCTGTGCCCCCCCATTTATACAGATCAACTCTGAGATTGCACTACAGTGGGGAAAAGAGCAAATTTCTAATGATAGCCATTTAACTCTCTTCCCTATGAAAAATGTTCACTAATATGAACATTTTATTAATGGCTGTTCAATGCTTTGTGTTTGATGAGCAGCCGTTCACTGTAATTAGTTTTTGACAAAATAATATAGACCCATTCTAAACAGCATCTTTCCAAATCTGATTCTCAAGATGCTTCAGTGACCCTGTAAACTACTGACTGAAAGGGTTTCATCATCCTTGGGTCAAAATGGAGAAATAGTTTTTCATGTATCTACAGCTAACACCAGTCATGAAGGACACAGATATTAAAATGTCAAAACAAAAGGAAATGGATTCCATTTATTGTGTCAGCAGCTGGAAATCTCAAACACATGTTCTACCAGCATGCTTAGCTGAAACTTGAGAATTTCAACAAATTCTAGTAGATTGCTACCTGATATTATAGTATGGTGGAGAGTGGGTTTTAGCCCTTTCCCATTGTAGTACAATCTTAGAAATGTTATATATAATTTGCAGGGAATGTTGGGGCATAGGGCTTGGGCTTCACCCCCCACCCACCCAATGTAAACATTGCTTTTATTTACTTTCTTTTTTCATGTTTTGGGTTTTGGTATTATGGGGTCAATCTTGTAGATGTTGATCATTTGTGTGATAGACACAATAACAGGAGTTCAAAGAAATAAATGATGTAAACATTGCTGTAATCTCAAAGTAGGCTCCATGAACTATAGTCATGAATATAGTCTGAAACAGCAAACAAGGCATTAACACCACTATGACAACACAATAATTTAATACTGAAGCAATCTGTACTATCTGTGTTAAAATATGAATATTGGTAAACAATAATTTAGTAATCACAAGTGAAGAAGGTGGAGAACAGGATGGAGGGACACATGATACATCAGGAAAATAAAGAGAAGCATATCTAAATTAGAACAGGTGACCCGGAGAGCAGATAATATACAGACAGGCTTAGAACTGTACGATTATATGCATGAATGCAGGAAATGAACCCAGTTACCTTTATATCTAAATAATTAGTTTAAATAATTATTTTTTTCTCTGCTTTCCTTGCATTTGTATTGCTCAAAGACTTGTGTTGTTTCTTAGAAGGTATGCTACACTCCCAGAATCTTCTATATTTTTAGATACGTGGTAATCAGAGTGTTTTAAAACTTCAGACATACTTCTTACCTACTTTTTCTTTTTATTTCCAGTCCCCTCAACAAAAGTTTTATCTGTGTCCTGACCAACCTCCAATAAAACAAAGGCTGTCCGGTTGCCCTGCACTATGAGACCATGTGTCGGTGGAATGCTAAAATACTTTCAGCTAAACTAGTGTATGCTAGAGTTGTATTTAATCTGTCCTCTAAACTGAAGGCATTTTTTGCTATATCCTTTTACTGTAAGCATGCACACTACTGCCACCCCCATTTCTCTTCCTATTGTACTTCTAAGTCAGTTACATAAAACTACTTTCGTTCTCTTGGAAAAGGTGTACCTGTGCACCTGCAACCCATGCTTATAAAGTTTTTTCCTATAGAAGGGGTTGTCCTTGTCACCACACTGTACTAGAGTAGTTACACAGAATTTCTAGTAATTAGCAAGATACCATGATGCACTGACCTGGAATTGACTGAGCTTGGTTGTCTTGATTGCTTTCTTGGAAGCTGGTCTGGTCCGGCTTTCTGGTTCACCACACTCCAGTTATCTGACTCATCCTGCTCCATTTGCCCTCTCTGCTACCTACCCTACCCCCATTCCCACACACCACTGACATTATTTCTTTTATAGATAAACTGCTTTGCCCAGCCTTTGCACTAGCCAATAGACACCCCCACTCCTCTACTCATACACATCATCACCATTAACTGTAACACAGCATCACCATTAACTTTCCCTATAGAAGGGGTTGTCCTTCTCACCACACTGTATTAGAGTAGTTGCACAGAATTTCTAGTTATTAGGAAGACCCACTCCCCTCCCCTCCTGAGCCTTACCTGCTATTAACTCTTTCAGTCACTCACTTAATAAAATTTCTTCAATTAATCCTGATGTCTTCTACTAACCTTAAATACATTATTTACCCTTTCATTCTTTCTGGCCTGAAACTAAATTAAGGCTATATCTTTCAAAACTCTATTTCTCTCCCTCCTTTTACTAATTATTTCCTCAGCTCTAACCACTTACCATAGTTCTCACCTGCTTACTACCCCATCTTCCACTTTCTCTTATCCCACTACCCACCATACAAATAACTACTGTACCCCTATTACCCCTCTCTCTTTAACAATGCCACTATATCATTGCACAAGTTCAAAGTATTGTACATACCGAATGCCCAACCTCTCATCAAAACAAAACATCATCTCCTTTGCAAATATTTCTTCCCACATATACTTCAAAGGACAATACTACTTTTATCTAGTGATATTTCACCCTAACCCAGACCCTTGCCAACGACATTCTAACCATACTTATACAGCACTCCCGCTTCCAACTGCCTTTCAAATATCTCATTATGATCACAAACCTCCAAAAATCTATCTTTTTTGTCAATGACTATACAAAACATGGTCAAAATAGCACCCTCCTTCATGCCCGGATTTCTCAATATAACCCAGATATACTTTCCCTATCTGAGACATGGCTAAAACCTCATATTACAAACTGCAAAATTCTTCCCATGGTTATAATATTCTTCGACTGGATAGAAGTAAAAAAAGGGTGGAGGAGTAGCTATACTCTACTCTGACCATCTCCCCCCAATAGCTATCCCTGATTTCTGCCCTAACAAAATACTTATAGCAACCTGTAACCTAATTCAACACAAAAAAATTGCCATTGCAGCAATCTACATACCCCTAAGTAAAAACATTTCCATACTCGAGTAGTTTCTTTCTTGGATTTCTATATGCATTTCCTATGAAACCATCATCCCTGGGGATATGAATATTGACTGGAACCTTGTTAATACTGCCATCCCTCACTACTCTATAAACCTTTATGGCTTTACCCAGTTGATCACTTCACCCATGCACCAACAAAAAAATTCCCAGAACGGCTCGGTCATCGACTGGATATTGGTATCCAACCCCCAGTGCTATTATAACCCTTCCACCCTACCTAACTCCCATAATGGTCACCTTCTTACCTCAGTAGTAAGGCACTGTTCAATCTTAACAAGAGCCACTAAGAAAAAGAGTCTCATAACCTTAAAAAATACAACCCTGTCACCCTAAATGAATTACTGTCCACTGTAAACTGTTCATTCCTATACATATTACCCCTTGATGAGGCTGTCCAAAACTTCAACAATATATTCCTAGAAACGCTTAACACCCTAGAAAAATGTGGCTAAAATATAATTATGCACCATGGCTAAACCAGGCAACTTGATCACTTATGAACAACAGAGACAGTGCCTGGAGAGCATGGAAAAAAAATAACAACTCAACTTTCCACCTGAACTTATATAAACAGCTTCATAACCAAATAAAAAAGCAGGTCCTACTGGACAAAATTTTTTTTATTAAAAATCTATGAGCAATACACATTCCAACCTGAAAAAATTCTGACACTCAATAAACAAATTACTATCTCCATGGAACCCCTCTTGTCCAAACCCATTCCCTAACAAACCTAGTGAAACTGCAACTCTATTTAACAACTTTTTCATCGAATCAATAGAAAAGCTTACTAAATCAGAAACTCTTGATATTAAGTCTCCACCTTCCACCTCATCTCTTCCCTCATTCTTGGTAGCACCCATAGCAACTTCCTTCATCAGATTACTTCTTAACAAACTCAAACCCCATTCCCCATCAGCCGACAGACTCCCTCCATTATTTCTCAAACATGCACCCAGATCCACAGCATACGCTGTATCTATTCTTATCAATAGATCCATCTAAGAAAATACAGCACCAGATATATGGAAAAAATTCTTCATAATGCCCCTCCACAAGGGAGGAAAATCTAATACTAAACCACCTCTTACAGGCAAACCTAATTGCACCCACACAGCACGGTTTCCAACCCTCACGCAGTACTACCACTGCCCTCCTATCTTTCACACACAACATTGCAGAAGCCAGATATAATAATAAACTCATATCAGCTCTATTCCTTGACCAGAATTAAGTACTGTTTCCCATCCCATCCTCCTAAACAAACTTTCCAACCGACAACTCTCTACTTCCACTACCTCCTGGTGTAACAGCTACCTCTCAAACAGATATCAGTCTGTCAGATGGCAAACATCCTTCTCCCCCTTACCATCTTGTAAAAATTGGGGTTCTCCAGGGCTCTATCCTGGGCCCCCTACTTTTTAATATATTTACAAATAACCTCCATGTCTCCTGCCCCCACTCAACCTTAATGCAGTATGCAGACATTTCCACAATTATTAACACCTCCAACAATATACAAAGTCTCCACACTATCACTCAACAATCTCTGCACCTAGTAGAACAATGGCTAACTGAAAACAACCTGCTTCTCCACCCCCAAAAAGACCAGGCTTCTCCTTTTACTTCCAAAAAACCTCAGTCCAGCCAAAGACAACTTCACCATTTCATCCTTAGATAATACAGTTATCACCACCGACTCAAACACCAAATTGCTTGACGTTACTAAAGGTGACCAATTAAAATTCGACCTACATATCTTAAACTGTATCAAAAAGTCCAGTCAAAAACTAGGTCTTTTATATTGCAACAACAATTATATACCTAACAAATCTAGACCTATACTGGCTCAAACATTTATTTTACCATCCCTGCTGTATGCTGCTCCCATACTTATTAACCTCTAAAATAATCTTTTAACCAAACTAGAAACTACCTATAACAAGACATCCAGATTTGCAGCCAGTAATAGCTGCAGACTCCATCATTGTATATCTCTGAAAATGTTAAGATTACCTGAGCTCCCCCACATGTTTCAAACATTACAACTACAAATTGCACACAGCATCCTAAATAGCCCCAACTCCTGCCCTGCCTTTACATCCATAATTACACCCTACACACCCAATTGTGACCTCAGAAGCACAGAACAAAACTTACTTCAGGTGACCAATCCAAGCAAAAGTATTGGAAAAATAATTTACAGTCATTCAATTACATAGTCATGGAAAAAACTTCCATTGTTCCTTCACTTCACTATCAAAAGTGGCAAACTCAAAAAGCAACTAAAAATTCATTTCCAACATGCATGGATGTGTACTTGTCAGGAAATACTGTAATGGATTTTTCTTCTTCTCTCAATCAGCATAGCTGCCTGGTATCTGCTATCTAAACTGTCTACACATATTACTCTCTCTGCAGTTAGTATCTATGCTATTAAATGCATCTTTGACCTCGCTAAGGCCTTCAACACCATTCCCCACTCTAGTATTATAGACAAGCTCACCAGCCTGAACATAAACCCCTACATCACAAGATGGGTTGCCAACTGGCTCACGGACAGAACCCACGTGATGATAGTTGTGGGAGCTAGGTCCATCTCTAAACTGGTTACAAGTGGTGTTCCCCAGGGCTCAGTCCTAGGATCCCTCCTGTTCGGCATATACTTCTCAGAGGTACAGACAAGCACAGGAGAACTATGGCTAACCAAGTTCGCAGACGACTGCAAACTAGGGGCTATAATTGACTCTACGGCTGACACAGACATCCTCCAAAAGGGTCTCACTGAGATGGATACCTGGTGTCAAAATCATGGCCTCAAGCTAAATGCCAAAAAGTGCATAGTCATCCCCTTTAGAAAAAACAAAGTTCCCACAAACTACCACATAGGTGGCAGTCCCCTAAATATGGAAGATGTAACAAGGGATCTGGGGACCCAAGTAGATAGTAATCTCACCTTTGATAATCACATTGCCAAAGTAGTTAGAAAATCCTTCTACGTGGCCCACCTAATCACAAAAGGGTTCGCATCCAGATCAAAAGAGGTCATTGTGCCCCTCTACTCATCACTCATCAGACCCATTTTAGAGTACAATGCCCCATTTGGGATGTACCTTACAAGACACCTGCAACAGCTGGAAAGACCACAGAAGTATCTCACCAAGAGGATCACTGGCCTCAAACAGATGCCCTATGCAGCTTGACTGAAGAAACTCCAGTTGTACTCGGTTGCATACCGCCTACTCAGGGGTGATCTCTGCCTGACATACAAGGCCATGTCCAACCCAGAATTGATGGACATGCTCCACCTAAAGAAAACCTTATCCCCTCGAGTCACACACTCTAGGGATCTAAACCTCACCACAACAATAAATAGGACATGCTGGAGGGATAGATTCCTGTCCCAGAGACTCCCCATGCTTTGGAACAAGATCCCAACCTACATTAGGCATAGCTCCTCGCTAACACTCTTCAAAAGAAAGGCAGAAAAGTAAGCTGAATAACGCAAGTCACCACACCACACGTACTTGCGTTATTCAACTTGCTTTTTTGCCTTTGTTTGGGAGCTTTCCTAGTTTGTGACTCTTCAAAAGAAACCTTGACGAGTGGATGGGAAACAGAAAGTTTACCTCGGGGATCACTTCAGTGGCTCTGCTGGACAGAGGCACAGGGAAATAATCTAAGGGGATGGCGAAACCCAGCACATTCTGGCTAGGCTTATAAATGCCTTCAGGCAGATAGCCTAGTACCCACTTATGAACCTATGATGTACTATGTCATCATGTTGCTCTGAATTGTATATTACATATTAGAAAATATTTTTTTTTTATTTTAGGCATTGCTATATTCCTTGTAACTAACTTAATGCTAATCAAATTTCTCAAACATACGGCTACTGCATTTTCAAAATACTGTACTTTTGCATTGTAAATATTTATGTTGCATATTTCTCTTTCTCAGTTTTTGTACTAAGTAGCTTACAACTTGAATTGTTAGGTTTTTTTTTTCTTATTTTTTTCTAATAACTTTCTTGGAGCTTTTCTCTTCAGGTCTCCACTGAAAAAGGGCTCTCTGGGGCCAGTCAGACTAACCCGGTTAACAAATGTAAAAATAAAAAAAAAAAATAATATAAAAAATAAAATTATAGATATTTTTGAATTCCCTGGTGCCAGTAATCATCACAAAACAGAATAAATACAAAGTAAATAAGGACACACATGGAGAGGCACCAGAAATATACTTTCTTAATTTAGAATCAATATTCTTACCTTTCTGGACAAGGAAACTATAAAGAAGAAGGTGTGAGCAAAGATATCTAGGATATCATTCATAACTACCTGGTCAGAATTAAGTTGCAGTTCTCACATATTACTTGAAGAAAACAAAGAGTTTGTGCTATCTGCGAGGAAGAACACACAATGACAACACCAAGTACAGCTGTGACTCCCTGCTCTTCTTATAATGAATAAAACTGTCAACTTATTATTCTTCTGTGCATAAGGGGAAATGGAAAGTGGGTTTGTAAAGTTTCTGCCAACCATTTGTGATCCCTGAGAGATACCAAGCTACTAATTGCCATACATTAGGCAATGGATCTGGCATACGTAGTGTGTTAAAGCATCACGTGTTGAGAACACAATACTTATTGACCTTACAGAAGGCATTAGAAAGATGTGGACAATGGGTACATCAGCATGGTATTGTAACTAAATCAGTCTAATGTATTTGATTCTGCTGATTATTCATTACTCATGAAAGAAATTTTCAAATGTCAGTCTGTCCAGAAGCCAGCTTATGATACAAGATCTACATATGCAAAATATGGTTCCAAACAAACAGGACAGCTATTTAAGTCAAAAACTTTTTACAAGTGCCATTCCTCAAAGATCTCTATTAGGATCTTTTCAATTCCCATTCTTCAGTAATGGTATGTGTAAGCACTGCCTACTAGGTACTCTAATTTGATATGCAAAATTTCATTTGATAAGCAAATTACACTACACTCCTGTGCTCCAGTGATCACGAGTTATGGCTGTTCAGTGTTGTCAAAACTAAAATACAAAGTTAGCTCTTTAGCATAGAAGGATGAATCTCTGATTATGGCTCTGGTAACCTTGGTTCATTCAGTGTCATTGGTTCTGGAAGAGGGTATGTTAGAAAAATATGTATTAATGTGTGTATTAGCAATATGCTTAGTGCATTTAGAGCTTGAAAAGGGTTAACACATTTATTCTATTTCATACTGCATAAATCTGTAAAAACTGCAGTTGCTTTCTGACCTTGTATTGTTAGCTAAAATCTTACTTGTGCCTTGGAAATTTACTGAGAAGCAGGTGATTTCTGCTTGCATTAGGAAAGTAATGAATAGAACAATACTACTTGTATGAAACTTAGACAAGAAGTTCCACTGTGCCATGAGAAAATACACAGCTGTAGAAGTTACAGATAATTAGTACAAAGCCTGCTTGAAAATATGAACTGCAATCAGCATTTGCTTGTATCTGAATTAGAATAGTACCTTGAAATGTAACACTGTACAATAGACGCTTGTAAACGGATTAATGGTCACCAAGCCAAGGTTGTTTTTCTCAAAAGTTTCTCACAAATCTAGTCATGTCAGCAGAAAATCTGAGTAACATCTGCTGTAGAACAATACTGAAAGTTGTGTTTGATTACGTCAGCTTAGAAGGCCATGTCTTGTAAAATAGTATAAGAATGAGCATACTTCCTGTTAGTAGTTAGACAAATCCTTGTATTTGCATGTTTTTGTCTCCTTGCGGCAAGTCAATTAAAAGTGCCTTAACTGAACCTTACGTGTATTGGTCTTTGAAGTTTTTTCCTTTGACAGATTGGTCCTTCGGACTGGAAATCCTCACTTCGCCTCGGATCAGACAGGCCAGGTGGCTTGAAACCGTACGGGGAAGAAACCACATCGGTTCTTCTTATATGAAAAGCCCTCCGACTGAATTGTCGTACAAAAGAGGCCAGCCACTTTCTTGTCTGCGACTGAAGGACGGGTTTACTCGAACCAGGTGATCAATCACGAAGGCTCAGGTAAGGTGAATCTACCTTCTTTTTCTGTTTTAGATCAGGGACTGGATTTGTATTTGTTCTGTTAAGACTTTATTTATGAGTCAGGGACAGAAAGATTACTGTCTTGTCATAGATTAGGGAAACAGAGCAGGTAGGCAGTCATTCTGAAGAGACTATAAAAACATCCGTGGTACCACGTTAAAAATAAGGAGTTACGTAACGATTAAAAGGGTAGAACAAAATCGGTAATAATTGTACAAAAAGGTCCCAAAATCTGCCGTTAACCGAAGACGCGAAATACATGCAGTCACAGCGTGCTGATAATATTAAATACTACTCAAAATGGGTTAATAAGTATGAATTTGATGGTAAATTAGAAAAATCCTCACTTGTCAAACTTGTCAAACACCTTAAAACTGATTCTAGAGGTCGGGTAAAAAAGCAACGTCAATTAGGAATTCCTCAGGCACACAGGTGGATTGAGGAAGTAAACTGAAGAGAACAAAAGAGTAATAATTCAAAAGCAATGTTTTTAGATAAGGAGGACAATAACTTAGTAATAGTGTCAGCCCCTCCACCTTCCTTACCAGAATATGAGGCAAGTGAACAAGTTAGTCCACCCCTGCAATATCCTGCTGTCACTGTAAGTAGAGACACTACAAAAGCGAAACCGTTTATTAGAGATCCCGTCGAGACCAGGTCTCGAACACAGGCAGGAAACTCAAAAGGGGACATTGAGTTATATCAAATGGGTAAAAATTCATGATTTATGAGTGAAGAAGAAATATGCCCACTTATAGAAGTGCCTAATCCTCAGGCAGGGCAAGAAGGTTAGGACCCAACTCTTCTAGTGTATACACCCTGGACTCCGGAAGACATCCAGAAAGCCACTGAGGGAATTCCCCATCCAAAAGTTAATTTTAGAAAGTTCTTAGAAGATTTGCAAGGAATGAAGCTGAGTTATAATTTAAAGGAGAAGAGGTAGAGAAAGTAGTCAGACAAATTGTGGGACCAGATTGGCACATGATTAGTGGCGACTGGAATCCCAGTGACGTTGCGCTCAGGACCCTCACACATAGCAGTGCAGAACTGGACAACAGAGTGAAAGGTCTTACAGACTGAATATCTGAGAAATGGAAGCCTAGGGCAGACTGGACTTGCATTAATCAATGCATCCAACAGGAAGGTGAAGCTATTGACCGATATTATACCAGACTATTAGAATGTTTTAATAACCACTGTGGAATTCAGGTTCCTGAAGATCAGACACACGATTCCTCATACGAGCAGCAGTTAAAGAATGCATTTTTGAAAGGCAGTATTGCACCTATAAGCAGTTTTATTACAAAACACATGGTAGATCATCGTACAAGTAGGTTACAATCATTGCTTGAATATGCTAGGCATGTCGAAAGGCATTTAATAGCAAAAACAAAAAGAAAGCCCAAGTATTTTCTGTAGAAGATGGAGCAGAAGTATATGTAGTACAGTCCAGGAAAAAGGGCAAGAAAAATGCCCAGGGAAACAAACAATCTGATCAACGATCAGAGGACTTTGAAGGGCAAAAGGAAAGGGTGAATGTTTTAAATGCGGTAAAAAAGGACACTTGGCAAGGGATTGCAAGAAAAACAAGAAGGCAACTACGGAGGATAAGGAGGGTGAGGACTGACTATATGATAGTCAGGAATCACTAGAAGGGGATAGCAGAGAAGGGGCAAATGAATATGTGATAGAGGGAGTAGGGAATGTGACAGAAGAAATAGAGGAAGTGCAAGAAGTCACGGATAGTGAAGAAAATGAAATATTGGATTTGGCTTTATTGAGCTTAGAGCTCTATTTAGCAGACACGAAACCAGAAGTTACACTCCTGGTAGAAGAGAGGGAAGTCAGATTCTTGTGTGACTCAGGGGCATCACGGACCCTGGTACATTCCTCCAAACTGCCAGAGAATTCAGAGTCACCTGATTACATATTAGTGAAAGCAGCTAATGGACAGCTGTATTGGGAGCTCCTCTCCCATAATATTGTGATAACTGATCCTGTTTCAGGATTGACCCAGAAAAGCAAAATTGTTGTATCTGCAAAATGCCCAGTAAACCTCTTGGGCAGAGACCTTATGCAGCTATTTGGTATAGCAGTAGTTCTGACTATGCAGGGTATGGAAGCACAGCGACAAATTGATACCTTTGCAGTGCAATCGGAGGGTGAAATGTTTTATTCATACAGCCAGGACTTGGTTACGACTGGTCCAGGGGCGGTGACCGAAGAGTTGATGAATGCAGCCATCAGCAAGTTCCCCTCCCTTGACATTGATAAACAGCATTTTTTGTACTGTACTCTGTATTATTGTAATACACCAGAACCTGATAAGGAATATGAGCAAGAATTGTTTAGAAACCGTGCAAACAGATTGGTATTACGTAATCTATACTGGGACACAGAAGGGAACAGTGTAGCCAGCTGTTCATTGCCCCAGGAGTTCTTTGCACTCTATAAATCTAATCGATTACCACATGTTAGCTTAACTAAGGACAAGAATGTAAAATGGGTAGACTTAGGAGAAAAAGTCACAAGATGGGAAAAACAGACAGAGTTAGAACTGTCAGAACAGGGAATACAAATGCAGAAGCTGAAATGGATAACTCAGACCCACCCAGCTGTACAGTTGCAGTCTAGCAAGGACAGCTGATTGGCACTTTTATTGAAGGAGGAAGAGAATGCCTTACAGAATATACCAGAAAATCTCTGGTCAACAGGAAAATCAGATGTAGGACTTATTCGTACAGCAGGACCAGTTACTATTATGCCAAAGTCAGCATTTAGGCCACAAAAGAGACAGTATCCCTTAAGAAAAGATGCAGAGGTAGGAATCAAACCTATGGGAGGATGGCCTAATGGTTAAGGTGTTTGCCTTACAAACCCAAGGTACAGGGTTCATGACTTACAAGGGATAATTGGCTAGGCTTAAAATGGCTCGCAAGGGCAGTTAGCTTAGTATTAACCTATGAACCTATAATAATTATAGCAGCTTTACTTAAGGAAGGGGTGCTAGTGGAATCTCCTGATTCACCATGTAACACACCCTTATTTCCTGTTAAAAAAGTGAATGGAGAGTGGCGTATGGTCCAAGATTAACAAGCTGTAAAAGACGCAGTAATACCAAGGGCACCTATGGTGCCAGACCTACACACCCTGTTGAATGATTTAAAACCTCAACAGAAATATTTTTCTGTGGTAGATATCAGCAATACGTTCTTTTCGATACCAATACACCCTGACAGCCAGCATTGGTTTGCATTCACATTTCAGGGGAAAAGGTATACATATACGCGACTACCATAGGGGTATTGTGAAAGTCCAACAATATTCTCACAAGAAATGGCAAGCAACTTGGCGGGATTTATCCCACCAACAGGTAGTCAGATTTTGCTTTATGTTGACGATATCCTGCTGGCATCCCCCACCCAGCAAGATTGTAAAGAAGATACCATAGCGCTATTACAATTTTTAGCCACTGAAGAACATAAAGTAAACAAAAATAAACTGCAGCTTTGGAAAAAAACAAGTTAAATACCTAGGATATGTAATATCCAAGGAAGGTAGGACATTAGATGAGGACAGAAAAAATAGCAATTTTGCAAGCACCAAAACCCACTACTAAGAAGGAAATGATGTCCTTCCTAGGTACGACTAATTTTTGTCGGAGTTGGATTCCAAACTAAGCCTTGGAATCTGCACCGTTGACTAACCTGATTTATAAAAAGCGTATGGCAGCACAGGATTTATTACAATGGACACCAGAAGCAGAATCTGCTTTCTGCAAACTGAAACAGTTAATAGCGTCCTCATTAGTTTTGGGATTACCAAACTATCATAAACGTTTTTTCCACACTGTAGATTGTAAGCAAGGTTATATGACATCAGTGTTAACACAGCAGCATGGGGACAAGCAATGCCCTATTGCTTATTATTCATCACAACTGGACCCAGTGGCACGGTCTTTACTTCACTGTGTACAAGCAGTAGTTGCAGCTGCAATGGCAGTACAGGCTTCGGCCTCAGCAGTATTGTTCCACCCTCTTACATTGAGAGTGCCTCATGCAGTCGCGATTATTTTACTACAAGAGAAGGTAGCATATCTTTCCCTTGCTAGGTATCTTTCCTGTATGACTATATTGTTGAGCCAACCTCATATGACAATTGAACGATGTAAGACTTTGAACCTTTCTACCTTGCTCCCAACCCCTGCAGATGGCACACCGCACAGCTGCCTGCAGGTGATTGAGCAAAAACACTGCCTAGAAAAGATCTTACGGATGTTCCCTTGGATGATGCCAAGGTGACATACTACGTGGACGGCTCATGCAAAAGGGGTCCTGCAGGACAGAACCTAGTAGGATATGCAGTAGTTTCTGACACAGACATTATAGAAGTGAAATCTTTACCACATAGTTTATCTGCACAGGCAGCAGAATTGATTGCCTTGACACGGGCATGTACCTTAGCAAAGGATAAATGTGTGAACAATTTTACTGACAGCCAGTATGCTTTTCCTACTGTACATGTTTTTGTGCAACAGTGGAAAAATTGAGGAATGATAACATCTACTGGAAAACCAATCAATCATGCACAGTTTATTTTTGATCTTTTAGAATCTATTCAGTTACCTCAAAAAGTAGCTATTTGTAAATGCACAGCTCATACCAAGCAACAGGACAGGATTTCAAAAGGTAATGCGAGAGCTGATACAGCTGCAAAGCAGGCAGCTTCAGAAGTATTTCTTTTGGATGAAGAACTAAAACCCTCTGAGATTTTAGACTTAGAAATGTTAAAGACAATGCAAACATTTACTATGCAAACTGAAAATCAAAGATGGATAAAACGAGGAGGAATTCTCGAAAAGGGGCTGTACATCTCTAAAGAAGGAAAACCGATATTGCCGTCTAATTTGTTTAGATATGCAGCTTTGTTGAGCCATGGGCAGTGCCATGTCTCAACAGGGGGGATGGTACAGCTGGTGACCCAAGTATTCACAACATACGGATTTACAAATTACTCTAAAATATTTTGTTTGTTATGCCACACTTGTAATAAACATCATGCACAAGGGGCATTAAAGCCCAAGCAAGGGAGTTTCCCTACACCACCGTATCCGTTTCATACTATCTGTATGGATTTCATAGAGTTGAATAAATGTGAAAATAAAAGTATTGTCTTGTCATTGTCGATATGTTTTCCAGATGGGTGGAAGCCTTTCCGACTAAAAATCCAGATGCTACGACTTTGGCCAAAGTTCTTGTTAAAGAAATCATCCCTAGATTCGGCATTCTGGAAAGGATCTACAATGACAATGGCACACACTTTGTAAATCAGACCATACAGCAGTTAAGTAGACATTTTGGTATTTCCCTAAATAATCATTGTGTGTATCACCCACTATCACCAGGGCTAGTAGAGAGGCATAATGGGATTTTAAAGAATAAGCTAAGAAAATTAATAACAGAAACTCAGAGAAACTGGGTGTACTGTCTGCCCCTGGCACTGTTGAGCATGAGAGCTGTTCCGAATGCAAAAGGATTGACTCCTTTTGAAAAGCTCTTTGGAAGGGCTTACTATATACCTCAGTGGAAATCTCTCATGCCCGCAGAACAGGAAGCTGACAGTACATTAGTTGAGTATATGTGAAAACTCTTAAATTCTAAACATTTGCTGCAGTTAAACTCTGTTTCAGATAAAGAACGAACCAGACCGTAAGAAGTGGCAGTCCCCCCTGGAGCGTGGATCTGGCTGAAGATAGTTAAGAAGAAGAATTGGGCACCTCCGAAGTGGGAAGGTCCATATCAAGTGCTTTTGTCAACACCCACTGCAGTCAAAATTGTGGAGCGTGCCTCCTGGATCCACCTGACGCACTGTAAATTAGTTAAAAACTTTAAACTGGACAAAAATCTTGTTACATGCCAAGAGCAAAAATGATAGAGTCCAGAAGAAACAGGAATGCAGAACAACCCTTTCCTCAGAAGTATTGCATAATCATCCTGTTAACTGTATTAGTGACAATAATCTTTTTGTTGTGGCCTTTTCTTTTCCCAGCCACACAAACTGAACTGAATAAATGTGAAATGTTACTCATAAACTGGCATCCAAACTTTAACACTTACCAGGCAATTAAATATGTGTATGCTGAGACTTTCAATGTTTCAAATTGCTGGATTTGCACAGCTTTGCCAACAGCATACGGGGGGTTATTAATGACTACAGTCCCCCTAGGGGTCAATGAGACCTGGGAGAACTTGATTTATGATACCTCAACCATTACAGCACAAGATAAAATAGCATTGCCCTTGTCTGTTCCACAAAAGGGAACTGTGTGTTTTTATAAAAATGATACTGTTCAGGTGGGTTGGGGCATTTGCAATGTGATTGTTCCTTATAAATGTTACACTAAAGGTAATAATGTAGATCTTTATTGTAATACAAGCTATGATTCATTTCTTGGATTGATGTACAAAACACTTGATGAAGTAAAACATAATTCTATTCTTTATAAACAGCTGTCTACAATTAGAAAAATGTTTCATGCAGGGCGAGTGTATATTCATAGCAAGGTTACTACTAAAGTAGAGGACTGTTATTTTGTGTGTGGCAGAAAGGCATACAAATGGTTACCTGAGAATTGGTCTGGCAGTTGTTTTTTGGGTTACCTGGTTCCGGCCATACGACACACTGCAGTTTTGCCTCATGGAAAAATTTGAAATGTCCGAGAAGTCATCAAGAAACCTGTAAATCCAGTGGGACAAATCGATGCACGTTGGAAAGACCATCACTCTCTAGGCAAAGGACTGACACACATGGACTTGAGTGATAGCATTATATCGTGGGCAGGCATATTACCAGCATATGGAGCAGTGAAATCGATCTGGGAGTTGAGAAAACTGTCAAAACTTCTTGAAGTAATGAGTAATGCAACTTTTTCCGCTCTCAAATTGGTGACTGATGAACTGAATGCTATGAGAACTGTAGTGCTCCAAAATCGCATGGCTCTCGACTTCACCCTAGCGGCGAAAGGTGATACGTGTGCTTTAATGCAAGAAGAATGCTGTTCGTATATTCTTGACCATAAACACGAGATAGACAATCATCTTGAGGTAATTCAGCAAGTGTCGGCCATGACCAAACCAGGCCCAAACCCACTGATGGACTTTTTCCAGAAATGGTTTGGGGGGTGGGGTACCATCCTAATGAACATCCTGATTGCCATTTGTGTAGGTATGCTCCTACTGGGAGTATGTGTTTGTTGTGGTATCCCCTGCATGAAAAGACTGATTAAAGACCTTATAGACATTTCAGTTTCTGAAACCTTATATCAAAGTACTGAGTTTGAAGAACTGTTAAAAGACTAAAAGTGTTTTCATAAGTTTAAACTGAATGACTCTCTTAACTGCAAATCCTGAGTGGAAGAGGTTAGGAGAAGAAAACAAACTGTTTATGCTTATTTTGAAAGTAGAATAAAAGTATTAATAGGGGGAAATGTTAGAAAAATATGTATTAATGTGTGTATTAGCAATATGCTTAGTGCATTTAGAGCTTGAAAAGGGTTAACACATTTATTCTATTTCATACTGCATAAATCTGTGCAAACGGCAGTTGCTTTCTGACCTTGTATTGTTAGCGAAAATCTTGCTTGTGCCTTGGAAATTTACTGAGAAGCAGGTGATTTCTGCTTGCATTAGGAAAATAATAAATGGAACAATGCTACTTGTATGAAACTTAGACAAGAAGTTCCGCTGTGCCATGAGAAAATACACAGCTGTAGAAGTTGCAGATAATTAGTACAAAGCCTGCTTGAAAATATGAACTGCAATCAGCATTTGCTTGTATCTGAATTAGAATAGTACCTTGAAATGTAACACTGTACAATAGACGCTTGTAAATGGATTAATGGTCACCAAGGCCAGGTTGTTTTTGTCAAAAGTTTCTCAGAAATCTAGTCATGTCAGCAGAAAATCTAAGTAACATCTGCTGTCGAACAATACTGAAAGTTGTGTTTGATTACATCAGCTTAGAAGGCCATGTCTTGTAAAATAGTATAAGAATGAGCATACTTCCTGTTAGTAGTTAGACAAATCCTTGTATTTGCATGTTTTTGTCTTCTTGCGGCAAGTCAATTAAAAGTGCCTTAACTGAACCTTACGTGTATTGGTCTTTGAAGTTTTTTCCTTTGACAGGGTAACCATGCAACAATGGACTAGAAATGCCCCCTTAGCTCTGTCAAGCTGTAATAAGCACTGTCCCACCAGAGGATGTGTACAGGAGTGAGTCTGTCATCTTGGAGGGAAGGCATAGTAGGCCTTTACATATGGGCCTGGATAAGGGGTCTTAAGCCACCACAATAAAAGTGATAGCTGGATGGTGATCTCCAACAATCAACTCTCGCCACAAGGGGAGGGCAGATTCAGTTGTGTGGAGAGCTAATAGTTGGTAGGCAGTGGGGGTTAGAATACATAAATAAGTTACAACATACTTTTAATGACCTTCTATCATGGTTGGCCTTCTTTGGCTGAAATTTGTGCTTAGCAAAAACTCTTTTAACTGCAGTCACTTGCAAATGATCATTCATGTCTGCAATCACTATGCAATGTCTTATGCTTGCAGATACCTGAGTGATTGAAATAGTCCTTTTTTTCTTAGTTATTCTATTAATGGATCATTTCAGCATGCTTAATATTCAGTGGAAATACCTGGAGGGGAAGAGCACAGGCCAGTATCGAGCTATTCACTCATGTGCCTTCAGGACTGGTGAAGCTATTGGACAAAAATAGGCATATGGTTCTCCTCTGCTCAGCTCAAGTGGGAGACAGATGTTACATTGTTACAAATCCCTTGTCAAGATAATAAAAAATAGTAGAGTTCCTGTTCCTGATGACAAATAGAACCTATGAACCTAGGTCCCAGGACCCCAATGCAGCTTCCTGCCAAATCAATATACCCATTAGAAACAGCACTCTGAGCCTTGTTAGTGTAAACATGACAACAGGCTGAGATAAGTCTACTAAATGTTAATATTATCGATAATATGTGGATCCCATCAGAGGTAGATCCACTGTAACAGGAAGAGCCTGATAAACTGTCATTTACTGAATCTCAGCTCTAGGACAACTTATGCCTATCTGTGATAAAAATTAAACCACACTAGGTAAAAGGTCTAGTCAAGAAATATGTAATAATAACAGCTATCAAGGTACATCTGACGGACTGAGAGAGGTTCTGGAAGACGGTGAAGAATACATTGATATGGAGAGCTACCTGTTTTCCCTTTACCTCATAATGAGATGGGTGCAGGGAGGATATGAAGACTGACAAATTGGTATATACTACAAAAAAGCAATCCCAGCTGAGAAACCATCTCAAACTATTTTGGAAAAAAAAAGACCTAACTGGCTAGTTCCACCAGGGCCTTCTACCTCACATAATGTAATACTTAAAAAAGAGCTACAGGAGGGTGGCCGAGTTCAGGGACTACAATTCCCAGCACCACAGGCAGCAGCAGCTGAAACAGACAAGGAGTTAGATAAGAAGAGGCCAGCAGCAGGGGCCGGATGGAGGCATAGTCAAAGGAGGAGCCAGCAGCAGGAGAAATCCATGTCAGATGGAGGCGTGTGCAGTATGATGTGACACTTGCAAAGAGGCAGTGAATTGCAAATACACTTACTACATAAGTTTTATAAGAGCTCAGCAGATACAGACAGCAACATTAATTGTTTGTTAATGGTCTAATGAGGGCTGATATAGTGTCTATCTTTGGTAACTAATTGAATCACTGATTTCATTGGTCTATTCAAACAGGAAAAGTTATTTAACAAGGTAACTATGATGTTTTTGCCCATCTGATGAAGTTCTATGAGACAAAAATGTAAGGGGAAGTGTTTTTATCAGCATTTAGTTATTTGTGGATGTGTGTTCCTTTTGCTGTGTTTGAACATTACATTACTTGTGTGTTGGAACTGCTGGTCTCCGGTGCCTAATTTTGGATTACTAGTTACGTTTTGGGCACTTTCACCACATCTTTGCTGCAGACCATCAACAGACCCAGGAAACTACAGACCCATAACTTTGACTAGTCTTAGGTTCATAGGTTTGTACTAGGCTAATGGCCCTGGAGCCTTTACAAGCCTAGCTCATAGAAGTGCCCTGGCATTGTGCCACCCAACATTAGTTCCCAGTGCCTCTATCAAGTAGAGCCACTGGGGTGAACTTTCTGTTTCCCATCCATTCATTAAGATTTCTCTTGAAGAGGGCCAGTGAGGTGCTCTGCTTGACATGTATGGCAAGTCTATTCCAGAGCATGGGCAGTCTCTGGGTTATGAACCTGTCCCTCCAGCATGTTCTGATGATTGTGGTAATGAGGTTGAGGTCTCTGGAGCATGTGGTGCTGAGGGATTGGGATTTCTTTAGATGTAGCATTTCTAAAAGAGCTGGGTCACACATGGCTTTGTAAATCAAGCAGAGATTGCCTCTTAGTAGACAATATGAGACAGAGAATAGCTGGAGTTATTTTGAGTCTGTCCATGTAGGACATGTGTTTAAGGCCTAGGATCCCCTTTGTCAGGTACTTTTGTGGCCTTTCCAGCTGTTGCATGTGTCTAGTGAGGTACATGCCAAATGGGGCATGATACTTGACGATTGACCTAATGAGGGAAGAGTAGAGAGAGATGATGACCACTTTCTTCCTGGATGCAAAACCCTTGGTAATGAGATGTGCCACATATAACGGCATTCTGACCACAGTGGCAATGTGGTGGTTGAAGGAGAGGTTGCTGTCAACCTGTGTCCCCAGATCTCTTATAATGCCTTCACTGTTCAGTGGGCTCCCATCAATGTGGTAAATACTGGGAACTGAGTTTTTCCCAAAGGGGATGGCGACACATTTTTTGGCATTAAGCTTAAGGCCATGTTTTTGACACCAGTCATTGGTCTCAGTGAGGCCTTTCTGGAGTATGTCTGCATCACTTGGGAAGTTAATAATGGTTCCCAGCTTGCAGTTGTCTGTGAACTTGGTCAGCCAGAGTCCCTCCATGTTGACCTGGACTTCTGAGAAGTAGATGCCAAACAGGAAAGGACCCAGGACTGATCCCTGTGGAACTCCACTCATTACTGGTCGGCAGTCTGAATTGGAGTTCGCTACTTTCACACTGTAGGTTCTATCTGTGGAGCCAGTTTGCAACCCGCCTAATGATATAGAGGTTGATGCCTAGTTTGGTGAGTTTATCAATAATTCCTGAGTGGGGAATGGTAACAAAGGCCTTGGCCAGATCAAGGTAGGCTGTATGAACTGCCTTCACAGCTCTGGTGACTGACTCAAAGAAGTCAACCAGGTTGAGCAGGCATGATCTACCTTTCACAAAACCAAACTGAGTGGGATCTATTCCCTTTATCCTTTTAATTAAGTCCATGATGATGGGCTCCATAGCCTTACATATCAGACTCGTCATGCAATGGTGTGATAATTCCCAGGGTCTATAGTTACCCCCCCCCCCCTTTATGGAGAGGAATGACTGTAGCAAGGATGTGGAAAAAATATTTTTGGACCTAATAAACAAAGACAAAAAATTCTTCAGGCACTGGAACCATCCCTCTTCTGCTCTGTAAAGGGTAGGTCATGCCTACTAAACCTATTGGACTTCATCAAGAAGGTCACTAGAGCCAAGTATGAGGGCAAAATTGGACATGCTGTCTACCTTGACCTGGCAAAGGCATTTGACACAATACTTCATTCGGGTATTATAGACAAACACACAACTTTAGGCATAAATCCCTATGTCACCTGATGGATAGCCAAATGGCTCACAGATAAGCCACATGAAGTTAGGGTAGGTCAAGCCACCTCCAACAAGAGGCCTGTTACTAGTGGTGTCCCACAGACCTTGGTACTGGGACCTCTCTTGTTTGGAATATACTTTCCTGAAGTCAAGGCAAATGAAGAAGGCCTCTGGCTGACCAAATTTGATGATTATAACAAAATGGTTGCAATCACTGAATTCATTAAAGTTGTAGCTAGATATCCTCCAGGAGAGTCTCACACAGAGAAATAATTGGTGCTAGAACCATGGTCTAAAATTCAATGCAAAAATGGATAACTGTACCCTTTGGGAAGATGACCATCCCTGCAAATTGCAACATTGATAACATTTCCCTAAGAGCAGACCCAGTGATATGGGACATGGAAAGTCAGGTTGACACTAACCTGAAGTTTGATCACCATTTGTCCATGATAGTGAGAAAACCCTTCCACGTGGTGCAACTTTTAAGTAGGAGAATGGCATCCAGATCTAAGAAGACACTATATTAGCCCTCATTAGACCATTAATCAAGTACAATGCATCCTTCAGCATGTACCTGACTGGTCATTTGCAACAGCTGGAGTGGCCACAGAGGTTGTTCACTAAAAGAATCAGAGTTTGGATAATACGGCCTATGCATACTTCCTCAAAACCTGTCCTTGTACTTGGTCTCGTACAGACTACAGAGGGATGATCTATGCTTTACCCTGATGAATGTGATACATAATCGCAAAATAAGTATCACTATAATTACCCAATCTAAGGCACCAAACCTCATCTGTGACATAAATAAAACATGTTGGAAGGACAGGTATGTGTCTCAGAGATTACCCCTGCTCTGGAACAAACTTCCCATTCATGTGAAACAGACCCCTTCTCTAAACCTATTTAAATGTAATTTGGACCAATGGATGGGAAATTGCAAATTTATCCTTGGCTTGTTGCTTGTGGCCCTTATAGACAGAGACAGTTTGGAGATGCCCTAAGGCACAGGCATATACCAAAGCTGTTCTAGCCCATGGGCATTGATAATTGGGAAAAATAGGTCATGAATGGCTAGGTTAACAAGGTTATACAGCCAATTAGCCTAATAACCTACTATGATCCAATGACCCAAAGAAATACAAGTAACAGCTACAGGAATGTCCACTTATCAGGCACACCTCATAAGCAGACCAACATTATGAAGTAGAACACAATCTAAAGTTGCAGTGATAGCAGTTGTACATACATGTTCACCTGCCCACCATTACAGTGGAACACCTCTCCGAAAACAGAATTCTACACTGTTTGATTGGTAAGCTGCTAAAGGATGCAGACGTGTGTATGAATTATAGTGAAACAATGCAGGTAGACAGCACAAAGCAAATCAATATTAGCATTGTGCAAAGGTGCAGTCATATCAAAGAAGACATACATTATAATATCTTTGAAAGAATCCTCCCTAGCCCTGGAGCAATTGTTAAAACTATTTTTTGTTCTGCAGCTTGAGAAAAATGTACTCTTCTATAGCACAGTGGAAAACTCCCTGTCCCATGGTGCACTTTTAAGGTGAATATAAACTTCTCTGGGCACACGGAACATGCTAATTAGTTTTCAACAAATTATACTTTCTGAATCACTCTATTTGCATGAAGAGCAAAGGAGGTAAATGCTGTGTTGGGGTCTTGGGGTCTGCATAATGCCATGCACCTGCCTATGTGGGACAGTAGCATGGATGTAGACTCTGGCAAGATAATGTCTTCCAAGTGTGCCTTATAAGGAGCAGTGGTCAGTTGATGATAAGTTTAAGATCCATGTTCAGCAAATGCACAATTTGAAGGAGCGTGTCTCATGGGTAACTCTTACAAACCCAAGTTATACCCACTAAGAAATTGGACTCAGCTTTGATCTGCATAATGACCATGCCATCTAAAATTTATTTGAAGTGGCTGTGCAAACATTCCAGATGTGGGGGAAGATCCTTAATAATGAGAATGATTTTTCCAGCAATGTGAAATTGGATTACCCATTAAGAATATTGTCTCAGTAGAAAACAGTGGAATGGAGTTATGCCATGCTTTAAGATATTCAATGGACAAAGAGAACACAATTAATACTTTATATAAATATCATGATATTGCCTTGCAAAAACTGTTGTACTCTCCTGTTCATTTTCATTCTCAGATCTGTCCTCTCCTCCTTTTATTACACTTAAATCTGTTTGAGAATAAGAAAAACACATCCATGACCAAGTGTATTGCAACATAAATTCCCAGTCCAGAAGTAAAATAAATTTAGAGTGTAATGCACTGTGCTCCTAGTTTTTGTTTATGTGGCGTAACAAGTTAATAATGTGAAGAGTGTATTTCAGTGCCATTGCGGCAGAGTTCAAATCCTGCAAAGGTGTTATTTTCTCAAATCCTGCAAAGGTGTTATTTTCTTACAATTGTACAGACAGTTTAAATGATTAACCTCTCACATTTCATAGATTCATAGATTAGTGATAGGCTAACTGCTCGTGTGGGTCATTTTAAACCTAGCCAATTACCTCATGTGAGAACCCAACCCTATACTTTGTATCTGTAAGGTAAATACCTTAACCATTATGCCAACCCCCCCTCCATTGAGTACAAATGTTTATCATAGATTTATTTCATGTGTTTCAAAGGTCCAGTGTGGAGTGACTCCTTAAGTGGCTAAGCTTAATATGCAGTGATAGTGACTTCTATATTAATTGCAGTCTCGACGGCGTAGACAATGACACGTCTTTTACAATAACACAACATCATCATGCACATCACATATGTATTTCTGGCAAACCATCCATTAGCAAATGTTACAGAAGTAGATGACATGTATTAGTCCACTGGATTTATGAAAAATATTATATAGGTTCATGTTCAGATGCTGGCCAATGGTTGGCATAGAGCACTGAGGCTGGCCATCAATGCCTCTTTGGAAATATCAGTTCTCATCCCATAGTAGAAACTGAGAACATTCATATGCATGTGCAAAAACTTAACCATTGGTTGCACAAATGAGCAAGGCATCGGTGCATGTTAGTTAGCATATTGTACTTCGGCAAAAATTTTGTGAGAAAATTAAAAAAAAAAAACTACATGTCTCTCTCAAAACTTGTGTAACTCACATAGAACAAAAAGAAAAACAAAACACAAGAATAGCAGAAGCACTACAGCCTTCTAATAAACTTTAATCCACTGGTTAAGTGCTTTTAGCCAAAGCATAGGCCTATGTTTTGGCTGAAAGCGCTTAACCAGTGGATTAAAGTTTATTAGAAGGCTGCAATGCTTCCGTTATTCTTGTGTTTTTTTTCTTTTTGTGAGAAAATTAGTTTCCTTATAGCTTCCTTAATGATTCAATGTATTAATGGTGTTTGTGTGTACTCCATTACAGTGCAGTAGGTGCAGGGTTTGAATCCACATATGTAGTATAATCAAAATATAAAACAGTCAAAAAACACATAAAAAAACCTGGTCTCCTCTACAGAATTAACCCATTTTTAACTGAAGAAGCAAAGGTACATATAGCCATAACATACCCACTTACAACCCTTCTGAACAGTGTCCCCATGCATATCAGTCTACAACCCACTCAAGTGAATCTACTAGAACAATGCTATAATAAACATGAAAACTTTGCAACAAACCTAATTTTCCTCTAGCTAGAACTCCCTCACTGCTTGTCTTACTCTCAACTGAATGTGACACATATTCTGATCCTCATCCCTGAAAAATGCCCATGTTTAGACAATATTTCTGCTCAGTATATTCTAAATAAAACCCTACGATCAAATGATAAAGACTTACTAAGTGTGACCAAATCAACTAACAGCAGGTGACTATTTTCATGACCTGTTTCAAAAATGTGGAATAGCATTCCAGTCGCTTTAAGGGTAGACTCTACACACGAATCCTTTGAAAGGTCAAAAGTGCATCTCAAGGATAATTAGACATGCTTTTGCTCTACCCTCAGCTAAAATACTATTTCCTTTCACTTAACCCATATTAACTCTTCCAGCTTTTCTTTTAACCAGCTATTTATGCTTTCTCTTTCATTACCGCATCGTCTCATCTGTCTATTTCATATCGATACTCCTACCCATCTTATTCTGCTTGCGATCTAAAATCTATTGCAATTCATTATGTAAGGTGAACTCGTATTATAATTGTTAAATTTTGCTGAATGTATGCTGCTCATATGCATTTATAAATTGTTGAATGTTCTGCTTACTTTCTGATGTACAACTGTTTGAAAATGGTTCTGTAAAATCTTATGTATTGTCCTGTGTAAACTCATGTGGTGTTTTTTCCTTAGGCCTCCACTGAAAAGGGGTACTGCCCAGTTGGATCATCCTGGTAAATAAATAAACAAACAAAGAAATATAATTTTAATCCATTTTGTGCTGTTATACGTGTCTATTTCAGAATATTTTTATTGTACCTTACTGTTAAGGAAATGCCTTCAAGAAAAAATATGATAGTATCTGGTATTCTTAGTCCAGGGCTTTGGAGGTGACTAACATTTATTTGCAAATAGTAGCATTACACAAATATGCAAATAAGGTCAGCAAAAATCATTTATGATGAATAAGAAAAGTGAAGTCATTTTTGAAAATTCACCCACTTCTCGCAAAAAAGTAAACTGAGTAAAGTTCAGTATTTCAAAGTTAAAATTACTTTGCCAAAGAGTGAGGGTTCATGTTACTTTTTTTTTAATATCACGGGCGAGTGTGGCTAAGCACAGTCATGCCTAAAATGTTTAAGGAAATCTACGGACTGTGCAGTGCTTAAAATTAAATTTTTTTAAAAAAAAAGCTGTTTGTAGTGTTTTATACAGGGATATCCTTTTGTGAGCACACTGATGGCGTCATTAAAGAATAGAAAGGGGGAAATGAGAAAGACTGAAAGAGGGGAACACTTAAGGAAAACATCCAGAGGAATTGTGCTGGAAGAGTTGGGAGAGGATGGGCACTATGTTTTTGTCGGGGATAGACTCTCTTATTTTTTCAAAATTTTTAATATGAGAGGATAGTGTGGGTAGGAAATAGGTAAGAGGGTGTAGGAAAAAGGATAAGAGATAAAGGGCTAAAGAAGTGCCAGAGGAAGTCCAGACCACAGAGCCACAAACGTGTCTACTGTTAGATAGTACTGCAGTGGAGGACCCAGATGTTGAGGAGGTAGGGACCTGTGATGGTGGTAGGGACCTGTGATGGTGGTCAGCACCAGCTGGGAGAGCATATCTTCCACACACTGAAGACAGGCTTCAACTGGCTGGGTTTTCCTGTCTACTACCTCACAAGTATGTCTTCTACTAAGCTCTGAAGACCCCTTTAGTTGAGGCTAGTCTGACTGCCACTTGCCAGGGTGCCTGTGGTACTGGTACCTCCACCCTGACCCTATGAGGATGTCCCCAGATAGGCAAGGGAGATCTTTGCTTAGACTGGTAGGTATATTCCAGGCCTGCACCTGAGAGATTTGAACCTGTAAAAAAAAAAAAAAAAAAAAAAAAAAAAAAGAAAATAAATGGGAGAAAAAAAAAACAATAAAAGAGGTTCATGTTCAGGTGTTGGCCGAGATTTCTAACCTTCTCTGTTGTTGTTGGCATTCATTTTCTATTCCTTTCTAAGCTGTAATTAAAAGACAGAAGGCAATTATTGTTTACCTGTAGTTACACTATGTATCTCCCTCTCTAGCTCTCCCCATATGTGCATTTGTGTGTGTGTGTGTGTGTGTGTGTGTGTGTGTGTGTGTGTGTGTGTGTGTGTGTGTGTGTGTGTGTGTGTGTGTGTGTGTGTATATGTATGTATTAATATATATATATATATATATATATATATATATATATATATATATATATATATATATATATATATATATATATATTACAAAAAACTACAAGCTAGAGTTTTCACTGTGTGATATCTTAAACCTCCTGTAATAGAAGCCCATGGGATTTAAGCAAATGATCCCTTAAGGACATCATGTGTTTCAGCTATATCATTCAAATATAGCCGAGATACTTGATGTCCTTAAGGGATCACTTGCATATATCCCATGGGCCTCTATTACAGGAGGTTTAAGATATCACACAGTGAAAACTCTAGCTTGGCTAGGCTTTTCTTGCAGTTTTTCTTAACTGGTATGTCTGTGTGACCTTTTTGCTTTTTGTTTTTCATATATATATATATATATATATATATATATATATATATATATATAATACACACACACACACACACACACACACACACACACACACATAGATATGTACGGAAAAAGTAATCAGAGACCTAGGGACCCAAGTCGACAGCGACCTCTCATTTGACACCCAAGTTGCCAAAGTGGTTAGAAAAACATTCTACCTTGCACACCTCATCATGAAGGGATTCACATCCAGATCCAAGGATGTCATTGTACCCCTATATTCCTCCCTCATCAGACCCATGATTGAGTACAATGCCCCATTTGGTATGTACCTCACCCGGCATTTGCAACAGCTGGAGAGACCACAAAAGTACCTCACCAAGAGGATCAAGGGTCTCCATCATATGTCTTATTCTGCCAGACTAAAGAAACTTCAGCTCTATTCAGTAGCATACCGCCTGCTCAGAGGTGATCTCTGCCTGACGACAAGGCCATGTCCAATCAGGATCTGATGGACATGCTCCACCTCAAAAAATCCAAATCCATCAGGACCACGAGAGCTAAAGACTTAAACCTCGGCACAAGTATGAATAGGACATGCTGGAGGGATAGATTCATAACCCAGAGGCTTCCCATGCTTTGGAACAAGATCCCAGTTCATATTAGGCAGAGCCCTCACTGACTCTCTTCAAGAGAAATCTTGATGAGTGGATGGGAGATCGTAAGTTTATCCCAGGGGTCACATCTGTGTCACTGCTAGACAGGGGCACAGTAAACTAATTCTATTATATATGGGGACCTTCATTGTGTCACTACTAGACAGAGGCACATTATTCTAAATTTATTCTGTACATTTTTTGTACCATTTCATGGGGTGACAAAAGCCACATCACTATGGCTAGGCTTACAAATGCCCCAGGGCAGATAGCCTAGTACTATACTATGAAACTATGAAACTATGAAACACAGACTCACCCACTTGTATGTATGCATTCCTGTCTAAGCAGTAACTCCTTTTTGTTTTCTTTTTTGATTTTCTCTTACATATGCATAGCTGCACACATTTGTCTAATACCACACCAATATTCCCTGTCATGCAAGACAAAAATAAGTATGAAATGTGAGCAGAATGTTGTTTTCAAAATATTATCCTGCGCATGTAACACTGTGTTCATGTACAGCTAATTCACAAACACACAGCAGTGTCAAAATTCATGGAAGCTGGCATTTCTTTTGCAGTACAGATATGTCTGATTTGATATGTAATGTAGAAGTAAAATAACATTTCTGAGTAAAGTTTGTGCTGGTCATTCACTTGGCACAGCACCCCATCCCCCAACCTCCACTCTAACTAGAGTGTGGTGTCTCAAATTTCAGCCATGTTGTACATGCAGGCAAAAATAATTTTGAACAAACAACTGTGTTAAGTAACTGTTTTGGATACATTTCTGTGGCCTACGCAAACTGGTGTCCTATAATGTAACTAGTAAGTTATCTTATATGCAATAGTAATAAACTCATCATCATCATCATTGTCATCATCATCGTCATCATCATCAGCCCCTTTTCCCCATTTTTCTACACAGGGTCAGGGTATTCTGTTAACTGTCACCATTTCTCTCGATTCAATGCCACACTCTTGCCTTCGTCAGCACTCATGCCTGACTGTCGCAGATCATCTTTCACACAATCTATCCACCTCTTTGCCGGATGTTCTCACTTCCTCTTACCTTCTTCCTGTCTGTCCCAAATCGTCCTCACCAGATTGTCTTCTACTTTACTGCACCTGTCCAAACCACCATAATCTGTTCTCTTGGACCTTTTCTGCAATTGGAGCTACTTTGTCTTTTGCTCTTATGTCCTCATTTCTTCATCTGTCCCACAATGTGCATCCTACCACCCTTCTCAGGCACTTAATGTCCATCACCTCTAGCTTCTTCAACTGTTCTGCCTTTACTGCCCAGGTTTTTGTACCATACAGTAGTATTGGTTGCACCACTGTTTTGTACACCTTACTTTTCTGCTTCTTTGGCATTCTTCTGTCATAGACTACACCTGACACTCTATGCCAGTTGGCTGCAGCCACACTGATCTAGCTGTGACCTCTTCTTTCAGACTTTTCTCCTCAACCACCCTTCTCAGATACCTGAAGCTGTTTACCTGTTCCACTATCTTCCCTTCTATCTCTATTCTCAGCTTCTTATGATTTCCCCAGTTTGCTTTCATTACCACCATCTCATCTGTACTTAGTTTCATCCCATGTGCCTTCAATTTTGCATTCCATTCTCTTATCCTTTGCTGAAGTTCTAGCTCAGAGTCTACCTATAATGCCACATCATCTGCTTACAGCAACTTTGTTGATCTGTCTCCTCTGACCTGTTTGCTAATGTAGTCCATCACCTTTATGAACAGCAGTGGATTCAGAGCTGAACCCTGGTGTACACCCACTCCCAGTGGGAACCCCTCTGTGAGGTTGAACACTGTTCATACTTGAGTCATTCCGTCCTTGTACATAGCCAGCAGTAATTCTACCACTGTTTCTGGGACTTCAAACCACCACAGTACTGCCCAGATCAGCTTTCTTTGGACCTTGTCATATGCTTTCTCCAAGTCTAGGAATGTCCATTTGGACTCTCTCCTCATCTCTAGCTTCTCCTCAAGTATCTGTCTCACCGCAAACATCAGGTCAATTGTGCTACATCCTGATCTGAATCCGAACTGCTCATCTCCCATTTTACATTCTACTACTATGCATATCCAGTTATCAATCACCCTCTCCAGAACTTTCATGCAATGTGGAAGGAGTTTGATGCCTCTGTACTGTCCACAGTGGTGGATGTCCCCTTTGTTCTTGTACACTGGCACAAGTATGCTTACTCTCCAGATTTTTGGGATACGCCTTTCTCTCCACACTGCTATTAGTACCCTCAGGAGCCATTCTCCCCTATCTCACCCAGAATCATTATCATATCTGCTGTGACCTCATCTGAGCCTGCTGCTTTCCCTGACTTCATTTTCCTTAGTGCTGTTCTTACTTCTTCTAGGGTGAGCTCCTCTTCTTCTCTCATTATAAGCTGTTTCTGGGACAGTACAGCTTCTGTGGGGTTTTCTTTATTCAGAAGCTGCTGGAAATACTTCTTCCATCTGCCTTTGAAATCCTGTGGACTGGTGAGTGGGTTGTTGCTGGCAACCCTTATGAAGGGTGTCTGACTATCTTCTTTACCTTTCTGTCTTTGCCATGCAACCTGATATAGTTTCTTTGTGCCACTTAGTGAGTCACTTTCCAGAAGTTGGTAGAATGTCTCTGATGCCCTATTCTTTGCTATTTCAACTTCTTTCTTAGCTTTTTTGTTAGCCAACCAGTAGTCTTTCCTAGCCTGGTCAGTCTTTTCTATCTCCCACTTCTTCCTGCACTTCTTTTTTCTTTTGATGACTTCCTGGACTTCTGCATTCCACCACCAGCTTTCTTTATGTACCTTATTTCCATACCTGGCTTGTCCACGTATCTTTTCTGTAGTCCTAACACATGCTGTTTTTAGGCACAGCCATTCTTGTTCAACTCCACCTCTTTCCTCCTCTTCTTTTGGGTGCTAGTGCCCTGAGTAATTCCTTGAACTTTTGTACCTTCTCTCCAGTCAACTTCCAGGTCTTCAACTTAGTCTCTGTTGGCCTCAGAGCCTTCTCTGACCACTGCTTGCAGCTGATTGTGGCAACTAGTGATTTATGCTGTGGCCTGACTGTTTCACTGGGGATGACTTTGTAATCGTGGATTCTACCCCAGTGCCTTTTCCTTACTGGGAGGAAGTCTACCTGAGTTGCCTGTTGGCTACCGTTGCATATGATCTTGTGACTATCTCTTTTTCTGAACCATGTGTTGGCTACTAGTAAACCATTTGCCAGAGAGAAGTCTAGAATGGCTTCTCCTTCTTTATTCCTGTTGCTCCACCCATGTCGACCCAGGCAGTCCTCATATCCCATTCTGTCTATTCCAATATGTGCATTCAAGTCACCCATTATCAACACCAATTTGTGTTATTCTGCTTTATCTAGTAGGTCTTGCAACTGCTGTCTGAATGCACTCTTTTCCTTAATATCACAACCCTGCTTGGGGCATAGGCTGAGATTATGAATAATGCCCTATCATTACACTGGAGTCTGATGCCATGAGCTGTCATTAAATTCTGATGATATCCATCACTACCTTCTAATGCTTCTCTCTCACCACAATTCCTGCACCATTTCTAGCCTGTCACCCTCCCGAGTAGTTGAGTCTGGATCCCAAGCCAAGTGGCTTTATTGCACTGCCCTTCCATCTCATCTGTTGGATACATTGGATTTCCAGCCTCCTCCATATCATCATGTCATCCACTTCCAAGCTGCATCCTGTCAGTGACTGAAATAAACCACTGGGTACTCTTCTTCCTCTGAAAAAATCTGGCTAAGTACAGCCCCCACCCCATGGTTAGAAGCATCCACCTGCAACACAAATTCTTTGCTGTAATGTGGACTAGCTAACATGAGGGGGGGGGGAGGGTCCTCCCAAAGCTTCTTTAAGCTTCTGGAATGTCTGCTCACATGCTGGGGTCCACACTACCTTATCTGGCCTGTTTTTTTCCTTGTCAGATCTGTGAGGTGAGTGGCTATGGTACTATAACTGGGGACGAACCTTCTGTAATACCCTGCTGTCCCTAAGAATGCCCTCACCTGCTTTTTGGTAACAGGTGCAGGCCATGCCTGAATGGCTCCAATGTTGGCAGGTTTTGGCCTGATTTTACCACTCCCCACTCTATGTCCCAGGTAGGAGACCTCTGCCATACCCACCTGACATTTGCTCGGCTTAATGGTCAACCCTGCCCTCTGTAGTCTGCCCAGCACATCCCTGACATGCTGAAGGTGATCTGGCCATGAATGGCTGTAGATGGCAATATCATCTAGGTAAGCAAGGGCAAACCCTCCAGCTCCTACTAGGATATGATCTACCAGCCTCTGGAAAGTTGCTGGGACATTTTTCATTCCAAAGGGCATCTTTGTGAACTCATACAAGCCAAAAAGGAGTCACAAAGGCTGACCTCTCTCTAGCATTGGGAGTCAAGGGCACCTACCAGTAACCCTTGGTAAGATTAATGGTTGCAAGATATTTAGCCCCACCCAGCTGCTCTAGGGCCTCATCTGTCCTAGGCATGGGGTAAGCATCTGACTCTGTGTGACTGTTTAATTTCCTGTAGTCCACAAAGAACCTGGTGCTGCCATCTTTCTTTGCCACCAGCACCACATGGGGAGGCCCAAGGACTGTTGGACTCTTGAATTACCCCTAGTTCCAACATTTTCTGTATCTTCTCCCTCAGAGTTTGTTTGACTCTCTCAGGCACCCTATAAGGGGCCTGCCTAATAGGCCTTTGGAGTCCTGTATCCACCTGGTGCTGCACCAGGTGGGTGTACCCTGGTTTCCAGGTGAACATGTCCCCAAACTCCTGTAACACTGCTCGGATTTCTCGAATTGTATAGGATATAGCTGCTGGGATATTGCTACCCCTTCCACTGAGGTGTCTGTCCAAGCCTCACGGAGGAGATCAGTCACCAGATCTCCCTCAGACTCCTCCTGCAAGCCACTGCAAATGCTCAACACAAGGGCCTCCCTATCCTGGTAAGTTTTCATCATGTTAACATGGTACAACTTGTGCCCTTGCCTCCTGCCTAGCAGTTTCACCACGTAGTTAACATCACTTACCTTTCTTACCACCTTGTAGGGTCACTCCCAAGCTGTTTGAAGCTTGTTGTATCTGACAGGAATGAGAACCATTACCTCCTGCCCTACAGCATACTTTCTAGCTTGAGCATACCTGTCATACCAGACCTTTTTCTGCTGTTGGGCTTCTGCCAGGTTCTCTTGGGCCAAGCCCATGAGTTCCCTGAGCCTTGTCCTGAAGTTTAGGACATATGCCACAACAAACTCCTTGTGAAATTAACACTCACCTTCCCACTCATCACAAATTAAATCTAGAAGTCCCCTCACCCTATACCCATACAACAATTCAAAGGGTGAAAAACCTGTGGATTCCTGGGGAACCTCTCTGTAAGCAAACAATAGATGGGGCAAATATTTGTCCCACTCTCTTTTAAACTGGTCTGCAAATGCCTGTAGCATGGACTTGATTAGCTGGGGATGGTAGGGGGTGATCTTCAGGTGCTTCACCCCAGAGTACTTCAACAGGCAAGCAAGCAGGTGTGACATGAAATTGGCACCTGTCAGTCAGTATTTCTTCTGGGAAACCTACCCTGCTAAAAATCTCTAACAAAGCATTTGCCAGCTTTTCTGCCTCAATAGAGGACAAGGCCACTGTCTCAGGGTATCTTGTAGCATAATCTACTACCACTAGGATATAATGTTCCCCTGTGGAACTTGGGGTACTTAGAGTCCCCACAATATCCATAGCTACTCTCTGAAATGGCTCTTCAATCACATGCAAAGGCATCAAAGGAGCTCTCACCTTGTCTTCTGCCTTGCCTACCTTTTGGCACTGCTCATAGGTCCTGCAGTACCCTGTTACCTCTCTGGAAATTGCAGGCCAATAGAAGTTCTGCATAATATGTCTCTTTGTACCTTTTATGCCCATATGACTTGTAAAGGGAATGTCATGGGCTATGGCTAGAAGTGCCAGATGGTAGGCTCTAGGCACTACCAACTGCTGTATTTCTCACCTTCTAGCCCTCCCTCAAGGATCCACTCTCTATACAGTAACCCTTTCTCCCAGTATACAGATTCCCCCTTCCCTTGAGAATCAGGTGCCTCACTAGCTACCTGCCTCAGGCCTTGCAATGTGGGGGCTGAGAGATGAGCCTGTCTCAACTCTCTCTTTGCAACCCTTCCCAGCTACTCTTCCACAGGAAGTCTGGCATCCTCTGACAGCGGTACCTCACTGTCAGCCTGGGTGCTACTATTCACCTCTACCTTTACAGTCACTCTGTCCAAGGGAACATCAGTACCCACAAGCAGCTGTGACTCACCTTCAGTCTTGCTGCTACAGAGTAGCTCCCTTCCTGAAGTAACCACCTCACCAGTCCTGGCTGCAAGTATGGGGTCTGTCTGGGTCTCACCCAAGCTACCAGACCCACATGCCTGTCTTGAAGCTTGATTGCACATAACTGCATAAACACATGGTACTGCCTCATCAAAATCCTGCCTTATCAGGACATCTGCTGGATGGTAGTTCGGTACCTCTGTTGTCTCAAGACAATCTACTACTTGCATTTTGTCTTTCCCACTTACTGGCTTTCAAACCTTTTGTTCCCCACCTTGCCTCCGTGGACATCTGTATGCCACATGGCCCCACTGGTTGCATTCAAAACATTTAACCCTAGGTCCTGGACGTGTACCTGAACGAGTAGTTTCCCTGCTACTGGCAGATTCTGTTGGAGCAGTCTGGGCTGCCCACCATGGGTTCCTTTAGATCCATGAGCAGTACTGGGGGTCCATTTTCTGTGCAGGGATGCCCTGCTGGCTGGGTATAGGTCTCCCATCTTCCCCAACTCATCTGAAGTAGCACATTGTCTATCAGCTAACCAAATCCTCATGTCCTCAGACAAAGTGCTAAGGGCTTGTTCCCTCACCAAAAGATCTGCTAGCCCTTCAAAAGTGGTGACCTGACATCCACTCACCCACTTATGGAAATAAGTGCTCAATTCAGCAACATATTGACACACACTTTCATCTGCCTTGTGTCTATGCTCACAAACTTTTTCCTATAAGTTTCAGGTGTTAGCTTAAACAATTCTAACAAACAATTCTTAACAGCAGTATAACTAAAACAGTCAACGTCAGACATTTTGGACAAAATAGTGACAGCTTTATCATGGAGTAAGGAGGTCAGGAACTGTACACAGAGCTTTGGTCAACATCATACTGTTTACATACCCTTTTAAACATATGAATGAAACTGTCAAAGTTATCCCCCTCTGTAAACTGTGGAAGAAATGTAGTGACCTTTTGTGCTTCTGGGGTCCAGTTACTTGCTTCCCCATTACCTCCATGACTCTGGTGAAGAGTCAGCATCTCCTTCTCATGCTGCCTTTGCCGCTCCTTTTCCTCGGCTTCCAGGTATAGCAGTTTCTGCTTCTCCTCAGCCTGCAGATGTCTCAGTCTCTCTGCTGCTTCTGTTTCCAAACGCCTGGCCTCCAACTCAAGTCTCTTTAGCTCCAGATGGATTTTTAAGTCCTCTGCAGAAATGTTGAGCTGTCCATTCCCTGACTGTTGTACATCTCCATGACCAATCTGATCGTCTTCGTGGTTGCTGTTTTCTGATGCAGCTGTGACCAAAGCTGCAATCATGTCTGCCTTAGTCAGGTTTCCCTGCACCAGTCCTTTAGCCTGGCACATCTCAGCCAACTGGCTCCTTGTCAGCTTTCCATACACCTTTGCTGACATGTTTTCCTGCTCTCCCTGACTAACTAAGCTCACAAAAGAAATAAAACAATTGTGATCTGAACTCTGAATATTCACTGCATGGCTGATTTAGAATACAAAAAACACCTTCAGTGATCACTGTACACAAGCTACAGGAATTCACTATCCACACCACTACAAGCCAATTAGTATGTGCCATCCAATTAATATGTGGTGTGGGTATCCCACCACAGCCAAACAATTAATATGTGATGCCCATGCCCTGGCTCAGTAATCAAGGAGCCTCAATCCTCACCACTGACACCAGTGAGGGGCATCCATATTGGAAAGGATGACAAATACAAACACAGTAAAGTGCAATTTCCCTTAAAAGCACATGGAGATCACAGACAGTCTGGGGCTGGTTTCTCCCTTCTCTCCAGATCCCCAATAAGACTCCCCATTGGCACAGCTATAGGATGCATATATCAGCCTATTGGTCAAGCTAAAACCTTCAGCACCCTCTCTGTCCAACCAGTGCTTCGTGTCCCTGCCCAAGTAGCTGACACACACACACTTTGAGTTATGAGTTATATACAAACACACAGACACTCCTGGGGAAGGCTGGCACAAGTTTTCCAGCTATGCCCCCTTCTCTGCCAGGCTATAAGGTAAAAATCACTGCCATCAACCAATAATATCAGCTATTAATAAGGCCCTTACTAAAGGGTGTCCAATTACTACTGTGTATATCATTATGCAAATAATAAGTGTGAGCCAGGGCTAAAGCTATTGGAGTGGCTTGTCCAGTATCACTATATACATGCAATGTACTCTAGAGCTTAAATTATCTCTAGACAAAACAGCCACAGTTGAAAGGTTTAAAATATTTAATAATAAATAATAAGAACACAAGACAATACTTCTTACTACACAGTGCAATCAAGAGTTCAGAGAGCACAGAGAAATGCTTAAAATAATTCAGTAGAAAAGTTCTGACATCAATACAGAAAACAGCTAGACTAGACTTCCTATTTCCTATCTATATCTAAGAGAAAGCACAGTTCTGAAATAAACTTACATATAGAGAAGGCAGTGCTGGTGATATTGTCAGTTCTGAAAACAAATGCAAAATTCCATGATTCTCTGTCTCTCTGTCCTTAAATTGATAACACAGTACCACTAACTCATTTCAAATTACATCATTATTTTCTGTTTCCCAGGCTAACAGAAACTCAAAGTTTAACAGCCCTTTTGATCTTGCAGCTGGTCAGGAAGCCAGAGAATTAAAAGACATTATACATGTAAATTATAGCCATTAACTCTGGTCTCAAAACAATAGGAAGAATTCCTTCATTCAGATATCTCGGCTCCGGGTTTTGAGATCAATTATACAATGCTTGACTTATCAGCTTTCCTCCAGCAGAGTGCAATGTGGTTACATTTTTGAAGTTCAACATTTACCATCATTTTCTTACATTTAAGAGAACAAGCATGTGTCTTACATTAATATTTACAAATGACAGAATTATCTACAAAATCCTATCTAGCTAGGCTGGCAGCCTTCACAATGACCAAATCACTTAGGGCCATATTTTACACTGTCAAGTGGCTAGCTCTGCCACGATGCACAGTCTATGATCCATGTTTCCTATCTTGAGGATACTACACACTACAGTAGATACCTAAAGCGGTTGGTCTATACACCTCTTCCCCCTATAGGGCACCATGTAGAGTCTGTGCTGCTGCCTACAACTCCAGTCATTGGCTGGATTGTAGACATTACATATAACATGATGGAATAAAACTGCATAAACAAAACTGAAAAAAATCGTATAATAGGAATTAAAATTTCAGAGAAATGACGAGTACATGATTTACAGAACTACATGTACAGATTATTACTTTTATAAATATATGTTACATTTGTATATATTATTGAAATCTGTTAACACATTATTCATATCCATATTTTTTAAAAAGATGCATGTAGGATTATAAACATGCACACAATTTCCTCTGCATTTCAAAATACATTACAAGTAATATTTTCAGGTACACGTATCTTTCTTAAAGATGCCTCAAGTTATACAAACTAGTTACAATGTTTTATCTTTAATATGAATCAATGTAATAGTGACTATTAAAAAACAAAAGTTTTTTTTTATTTACTAGAGAACTCTGACCTCCTTGCTGCTACCTGGTTTACCCACTCAGCCACCTGGTCAGTGCTACACTTCTGCAAATCATTGTAACAGTGACAGCCTGTTACCTAGAGTGGGTTGTACCTATCAGGGTTGACAGGGGGTCACCCAGCTCCTGCCAGGTATAGACTTTTTCCAGGTGGCATGCCATGTGTATTCCTCAGTCTTTTCCTTATACGAATCATTGAGAAGTTAGAGCATTATCAGGATCTTTATGTCAGACCAGCTAGGTGCATAGCCTCATGCCGTTACAGGGGATGCTGTCATTTGAAGTGCCAGAAAGGCAATGAGGAAGTTTGGCCAGGGATGTATTAACAGAGTTAGAACCACTCCCTGTGGGGTGTGACATCACCTTAACCAAACTTTGTTTACTAGTAGGGGCATTACAACAGCTATTGATATTATTGGCAAGTCTGGTTTAGCCAAAACTGTTTTGTCACATACTTTTTTTTTCTTAAAGGAATCCAGCTACCTTTCAGTTCTATACTTTATTAAAACAGAAATATATGATTAATAACTGTTATTGGTAATGCTCACTGGTAAAGGCTAGTTTTTTATACCATAACACCAGTATACTAATTAGGCAACAACAAACTTAAAACAATACACAAAATGACTCAGTGGCAAAATAGACTGCACGTATGTTTAATAAAATAACAAAGAAAACTTGAAGCGCTTTTCGTTTGTTTAAAAAAACAAACTTCATCAGAAGTAATGTACATACTATGAACTGATCCTCAAATACAGAAACACATAAAACTGCGGGAACCAACATCCAAATTAACAATTAAACAATTATGTTAATTCAAATCTCAGGTACCTGTTTTAAAGGAAACATACTATATAAAAGTTAAAAACATACTGAAAACTGACCCAAAAGCAGACACAGAAACCCAATAAAAAATTATTATATAAATAAGTTACCACAAATACATAGAAAATGCAAAATATAGAATAAAAATATAAATAGAAAATATAAATAGACTATCTTTGCAAGTTTTTAAGTTTCAATATACTCATAACAGAGCATGCTTCGTTTAAACCAGGATAGTTAAAGGCATTTAATTTCAACTGCCAGAGTAGCTCTAACTCTTCTAACTGAAAAGAACTTGGTCCACCTCTGCAATCCTGTATAAAATTGTCGATTACTAAATATTTAAATTTGTGGGAAACATTACTATGAACATGCTTTGCCAGGGCATTATACATCTTGCAGTGGGTTATTGCGTATTGATGTTCATAAATCCTATCACAAAATCTTCTCTCCATTTTACCCACGTAGAATGTGAAACACCCTGTGCACATAGCTAAGTAAACAATGAACTTGGAATTACAATTATATTTAGCCATCATTTTATATGTACGACCATTTATTGTAAAAAAATTTGTACTATCTATAAACCTGCAATAGTTGCAGCTCTCACATTTAAACATTCCTGTAATTCTAGGAACGATACTGTTACATTTCTCTAGTATATTTTTCAAATTTTTACCCCTTCTAAAAGCCACTGGTGGTTTACAACCCAGTTGTTCAAGAACTATATGGTTGGATTTGAATAGATTCCAGTTTTTTGTTATAATATTGACAATAAATTTACTTTGAAAATTATAAGTAGTCACGAAGCTACATTGAAGCTTCTGTGAACACGGGTTTAATTCTCTGATAGAGCCGTCGATGGTCTCAGTACTAGGTACCAAGAGTACATCACATCCCCGTGATTTACTACTTAAAATTGGTTTAAACCATAATTCTTTCCTTTTAAATGAAACATCATCTATCAATAAATTTAATAAAGCTTCTGGATAACCTCGATGTAAAAACATCTGTTTCAAAAAGGAACATTCTTTATTGAAATCCACATCCAAACTAGAAATCCTTGATGCCCTCACTAATTGGCCCTTAACAACTGATCTTTTATGATGAAAAGGGTGGCAGCTTGAGAAGTGGAGGAAAGAATTAGAACATGTGGCCTATCTATATATTTGTGCTGTAAAATTCCTATCAGCTTTGTTCTTAACAAGCCGGATATCCAAATAGGGTATAGCATCAGTACTAAAAGAGTGTGTAAATTGTAAAAACTCAGTAGAAGTGTTAAATTTATTCAGCAAATTATTTGCTTTAACTTCATCTCCTTTTAATAAAATAAATATATTGTCCAAAAATCTGGTGTAGTAAATAATGCTATCTATCCCAGACTCTTCCGAAAAGACGAAATTGGACTCCCAGTGGGCCATGACCAAATTGGCCACACTGGCCCCACATTGTGAGCCCATTGCTAGTCCTACCTTTTGTATATAAAACTTATTGCCAAAAATAAAATAGTTGTTGGTAAGAATAAGGTCTAAAACTTCCATAACTAAAGCTATATCTGTAGTTGTTCCTCCATGTTTCTTCATAATAGCTGCCACCCATTCTAAACTAATGTCATGAGGGATACATGTTTAAAGGTCCTTAACGTCTATTGTTAAAAAGTTACAATCATTGTTATATTCTACTTCATTCATTTTAGCTAAAAAAGACGAGGAATCCTTGCAAATTTGCAGTTCCAAAATAACGTATTTTTGTAACATTGAATCCACCACTTTTGCATATGCATAAGTTGGAGACCCCCGTCAATCAATAAGGGGCCTCATAGGAGGGTTGTTAAGGTCCTTATGTATCTTAGGGATTCCAAATAAAGATGGGAATCTAGGAAAAAGTGTACTCATGTAATTATAGGCTACTTGATCTACCCGTCCTTCTATATATGAATAATTTAAACAATTTTTAATCAAACTATATGCCCTATTTACTTCAGATCTAGAACTCAACAGATAAGTATCATTGCTTAACAAACTAAGCATGCGTTCAACATAATCTAATTTGTCAAAGATTACCAAGCCCCCTCCTTTATCAGGTTTACATACCCGTACATCCTGGGATTGTATATACTTCAAAAATCTCTTTCTACCTCATAATCATTATTCATATAATGAGATTTAGTATTAGTGGTGTTCCTAAAATCTACTTCACACACTTGCTCAAATATTTGAAGAAGTGGATGAAGAGGGGGATTGAAAGTACTAGGTATACGAAAAACATTATCGAAACAAGTATCTTGTACCTTCATAAAAAACAAGCACAAATTGAGTTTCCTTGTAAAAAATTTAAGTTCAGCAATGGATTTAGCTATATCCATGTGGTGCCAAGGAGCATAAGTATAACCTTTGGCCAGAAAATCAACTAAATCTGGTGAAATTTTACGATCAGAGAAGTTATACACCTTGAAATCGTTGTCCTTATTGAGTATAACACTAGGGTTGTTAATTTGCTGTTGAAAAACAAAATCAATAGGTGCAATGTTGTTACCCGGAGGTTCAAAAAAAGAATCATCCCGAATAGCATTAAGATTATTGTCCAAAATGGGGGAAGAAACCGTGGGTGAAACTGGTGTCAAATCAACCAACGGTTCTTCCAAAAATGTTATCTCCTGCCCATGTTGTACGTGTCCACTCCCCTGGGCAATTTCCCAGTTTTTGCTGCTTTGGCCTGGCTCCCGAAGGATTGTCCCTCCGAAAATCCTGTTGGTGTTGACTGTTCTGATTGAAGTCCCTGAAAGATTGTTGTTGACCACATTGATTAAAATGTTTATTATTGTAGTTATAGTTAACACGAGAGGCATTCTGTAGCCTCTCACTTCTTCGTACCTCCGGCTGACCAATTTCAGTTAAATTTGAAGGGCCAAAATTATCTAGTTCATCCATCCGCAAAGCTGATCCATTTAATAAGCTTGGTGACTGGTCAACACTTATGGCATTTGAATTGTCTGTATTTAAAATACCAGTATTATTCACATTCATATGTGGTTGACCAAGTTGCCAAGTCTGCGCTAAAGGTGGAGGTGGATACGCTGTACCCTGTCTGTATGCTAGACAATCACGCTCTAATTTTTTTATTTTGTTATTTCTCAGCTTATCTATGTGTTGATTTATACTTGAAAAAGTTCTGCTGTAGTCAAATTTATATCTCTCAAATTGACAGTCATTTAGAACTTTTTTATCGAGGTCATTGATTGATTCGGAAATATTATCGACAAGCAAGGAATAATGCTTTATCATTAATTCTAATAATTCAAAACCCTGCTTGTCGAATAATTGAATCAACTCCAAGTGAAAAGCTGAATCTCTCGCTAACCCTGTCAGGTATTGAGCCCTACGTAAGCCTTTAGGTATAACCTTCTGTTTTAAACATTCTTTAAAGTAGGCTATTTCAAGTTGGGTTTTTTAAAACTTCAATAAAAAATTGTCCAACAATTTTAAGTTAGTAACTATATCAAGGTTAACGATGTTGTTACCTTTAATTTGTTGTAAATTGCCAGCATTCAAAGGACAGTCAGCACCAAAACTGAAGGAATTATCCATCCATGCTGTCAAAGAGCATGGGTTGCCCTCGGTGTCATGTCAAAAATTAGATATGCCAAGTTGTTGCGTTTGTCGGTTATTTTCTTCGTTGTGCCCGCTATGTCGATTGATTCCATATGGGTGCAGTAGTTAATTAGACAAAGGGTTTACTGATGTATTCAAGACAGTATCGCTCATCGGATCAATTGTATCTGCCTGTCTCTGGGCTCGCGGTCGAGTAAGCCCCTCCATTCGGAGATCGTCAACAACAACCTCCTGCTGACCCAATTGTAGATGCATCGAGCTGACCGGAATACTTGATGGCAACACAGTCTCATTCTGAAAGCCCACAACAGTGCCAGGTTCCCGCACTCTTTTGTCATTAGTTGACACAATAGACGAAACCAAACTTCTGGAAACACATTGTTTTTTATCCAGCTGGTCGAGCCTGGAACTGATAGACTCAATCTTAGTAAGCAAAGCTGATAACATGTTGTTAGAAAGCACTGCTCCAGAATCTCCAAGATTAACAGGAGCCTGTTCTCCAATCGTAACAGACCCATTACTGGTGTTATCAGCTTGCATAATCAAAGTCTGAGATGCCGGAGAGTCAGACGCCATAAAAACTAATATACTAATTAGGCAACAACAAACTTAGAACAATACACAAAATGACTCAGCGGCAAAATAGACTGTACGTATGTTTAATAATATAACAAAGAAAACTTGAAGCACTTTTCGTTTGTTTAAAAAAATAAACCATCAGAAGTAATGTACATACTACATTAAATGTGAGAGCTGCAACTATTGCAGGTTTATAGATAGTACAATTTTTTTACAATAAATGGTCGTACATATAAAATGAAGGCTAAATATAATTGTAATTCCAAGTTCATTGTTTACTTGGCTATATGCACAGGGTGTTTCGCATTCTACGTGGGTAAAACGGAGAGAAGATTTCATGACAGGATTTATGAACATCAATACGCAATAACCCACTGCAAGATGGATAATGCCCTGGCAAAGCATGTTCATAGTAATGTTTCCCACAAATTTAAATATTTAGTAATCGACAATTTTATACAGGATTACAGAGGTGGACCAAGTTCTTTTCGGTTAGAAGAGTTAGAGATACTCTGGCAGTTGAAATTAAATGCCTTTAACTATCCTGGTTTAAACGAAGCATGCTCTATTATGAGTATATTGAAACTTAAAAACTTGCAAAGATAGTCTATTTATATTTTATATTTATATTTTTATTCTATATTTTGCATTTTCTATGTATTTGTGGTAACTTGTTTATATAATATTTTTTTATTGGGTTTCTGTGTCTGCTTTTGGGTCAGTTTTCAGTATGTTTTTAACTTTTATATAATATGTTTCCTTTAAAACAGATACCTGAGATTTGAATTAACATAATTGTTTAATTGTTAATTTGGATGCTGGTTCCCGCACTTTTATGTGTTTCTGTATTTAAGGATCAGTTCATAGTATGTACATTACTTCTGATGAAGTTTGTTTTTTTAAACAAACGAAAAGCGCTTCAAGTTTTCTTTGTTATTTTATTAAACATACGTACAGTCTATTTTGCCGCTGAGTCATTTTGTGTATTGTTCAAGTTTGTTGTTGCCTAATTAGTATATTAGTTTTTATGGCGTCTGATTCTCCGGCATCTCAGACTTTGATTACGCAAGCTGATAACACCAGTAATGGGTCTGTTACGATTGGAGAACAGGCTCCCGTTAATCTTGGAAGTTCTGGAGCAGTACTTACTAACAACATGTTATCAGCTTTGCTTACTATGATTGAGTCTATCTGTTCCAGGATTGACCAGCTGGATAAAAACCAATGTGCTTCCAGAAGTTTGGATTCATCTATTGTGTCAACTAATGACAAGAGAGTGCGGGAACCTGGCACAATTGTGGGCTTTCAGAATGAGACTGTGTTGCCATCAAGTATTCCGGTCAGCTCGATGCATCTACAATTGGGTCAGCAGGAGGTTCTTGTTGACGAACTCTGAATGGAGGGGCTTACTCGACCACCAGCCCAGAGACAGGCAGATACAACTGATCCGATGAGCGATACTGTCTTGAATACATCAGTAAACCCTTCGTCTAATCAGCTACTGCATCCATATGGAATAAATCCACATAGCGGGCACAATGAAGAAAATAACCGACAAACACAACAACTTGGCATATCTAATTTTTGACATGACACCGAGGGCAACCCATGCTCTTTGACAGCATGGATGGATAATTCCTTCAGTTTTGGTGCTGACTGTCCTTTGAATGCTGGCAATTTACAACAAATTAAAGGTAACAACATCGTTAACCCTGATATAGTTACTAACTTAAAACTGTTGGACAATTTTTTATTGAAGTTTAAAAAAACCCAACTTGAAATAGCCTACTTTAAAGAATGTTTAAAACAGAAGGTTATACCTAAAGGCTTACATAGGGCTCAATACCCAACAGGGTTAGCGAGAGATTCAACTTTTCACTTGGAGTTGATTCAATTATTCGACAAGCAGGGTTTTGAATTATTAGAATTAATGATAAAGCATTATTCCTTGCTTGTCGATAATATTTCTGAATCAATTAATGACCTCGATAAAAAAGTTCTAAATGACTGTCAATTTGAGAGATATAAATTTGAGTACAGCAGAACTTTTTCAAGTATAAATCAACACATGGATAAGCTGAGAAATAACAAAATCAAAAAATTAGAGCATGATTGTCTAGCATACAGACAGGGTACAGCGTATCCACCTCCACCTTTAGCGCAGACTTGGAAACTTGGTCAACCACATATGAATGTGAATAATACTGGTATTTTAAATACAGACAATTCAAATGCCATAAGTGTTGACCAGTCAACAAGCTTATTAAATGGATCAGCTTCGCGGATGGATGAACTAGATAATTTTGGCTCTTCAAATTTAACTGAAATTGGTCAGCCGGTGGTACGAAGAATTGAAAGGCTACAGAATGCCTCTCGTGTTAATTATAACTACAATAATAAACATTTTAATCAATATGGTCAACAACAATTTTTCAGGGACTTTAATCAGAACAGTCAACACCAACAGGATTTTTGGAGGGACAATCCTTCGGGAGCCAGACCAAAGCAGCAAAAGACTGGGAAATTGCCCAGGGGAGTGGATACATACAACATGGGCAGGAGATAACATTTTTGGAAGAACCATTGGTTGATTTGACACCAATTTCACCCATTTTGGACAATAATCTTAATGCTATTTGGGATGATTCTTTTTTTGAACCTCCGGGTAACAACATTGCACCTATTGATTTTGTTTTTCAACAGCAAATTAACAATAAGGTCAATGATTTCAAGGTGTATAACTTCACTGATAGTGAGATTTCATCAGATTTAGTTGATTTTCTGGCCAAAGGTTATACTTATGTTCCTTGGCACCACATGGATATAGCTAAATCCATTGTAGAACTTAAAATTTTTACAAGGAAACTCAATTTGCGCTTGTTTTTTATGAATGTACAAGATACTTGTTTCAATAATGTTTTTCGTATACCTAGTACTTTCAATCCCCCTCTTCATCCACATCTTCAAATATTTGAGCAGGTGTGTGAACTAGATTTTAGGAATACCACTAATACTAAATCTCATTATATGAATAATGATTATGAGGTAGAAAGAGATTTTTTGAAGTATATACAATCCCAGAATGTACGGGTATGTAAACCCGATAAAGGAGGGGGCTTGGTAATCTTTGACAAATTAGATTATGTTGAACGCATGCTTAGTTTGTTAAACAATGATACTTACCAGTTGAGTTCTAGATCTGAAGTAAATAAGGCATATAGTTTGATTAAAAATTGTTTAAATGATTTATATATGGAAGGACGGGTAGATCAAGTAGCCTATAATTACATGAGTACGCTTTTTCCTAGATTCCCATCTTTATTTGGAATCGCTAAGATACATAAGGACCTTAACAACCCTCCTATGAGGCCCCTTATTGATGGACGGGGGTCTCCAACTTATGCATGTGCAAAAGTGGTGGATTCAATGTTACAAAAATACGTTATTTTGGAACCGCAAATTTGCAAGGATTCCTGGTCTGTTTTCACTAAAATGAATGAAGTAGAATATAACGATGATTGTAACTTTTTAACAATAGACGTTAAGGACCTTTAAACATGTATCCCTCATGACATTAGTTTAGAATGGGTGACAGCTATTATGAAGAAACATGGTGCACCAACTAGAGATATAGCTTTAGTTATGGAACTTTTAGACCTTTTTCTTACCAACAACTATTTTATTTTTGACAATAAGTTTTATATACAAAAGGTAGGACTAGCAATGGGCTCACAATGTGGGGCCAGTGTGGCCAATTTGGTCATGGCCCACTGGGAGTCCAATTTCGTCTTTTCGGAAGAGTCTGGGATAGATAGCTTTATTTACTACACCAGATTTTTGGACGATATATTTATTTTATTAAAAGGAGATGAAGTTAAAGCAAATAATTTGCTGAATAAATTTAACACTTCTACTGAGTTTTTACCATTTACACACTCTTTTAGTACTGATACTATACCCTATTTGGATATCCGGCTTGTTAAGAACAAAGGTGATAGGAATTTTACAGCACAAATATATAGAAAGGCCACATATTCTAATTCTTTCCTCCACTTCTCAAGCTGCCACCCTTTTCATCATAAAAAATCAATTGTTAAGGGCCAATTAGTGAGGGCATCAAGGATTTCTAGTTTGGATGTGGATTTCGATAAAGAATGTTCCTTTTTGAAACAGATGTTTTTACATCGAGGTTATCCAGAAGCTTTATTAAATTTATTGATAGATGAAGTTTCATTTAAAAGGAAAGAATTATGGTTTAAACCAATTTTAAGTAGTAAATCACGGGGATGTGATGTACTCTTGGTACCTAGTACTGAGACCATCGACGGCTCTATCAGAGAATTAAACCCGTGTTCACAGAAACTTCAATGTAGCTTCGTGACTACTTATAATTTTCAAAGTAAATTTATTGTCAATATTATAACAAAAAACTGGGATCTATTCAAATCCAACCATATAGTTCTTGAACAATTGGGTTGTAAATCATCAGTGGTTTTTAGAAGGGGTAAAAATTTGAAAAATATACTAGAGAAATGTAACAGTATCATTCCTAGAATTACAGGAACATTTAAATGTGAGAGCTGCAACTATTGCAGGTTTATAGATAGTACAAATTTTTTTACAATAAATGGTCGTACATATAAAATGAAGGCTAAATATAATTGTAATTCCAAGTTCATTGTTTACTTGGCTATGTGCACAGGGTGTTTTGCATTCTACATGGGTAAAATGGAGAGAAGATTTTGTGACAGGATTTATGAACATCAATACGCAATAACCCACTGCAAGATGGATAATGCCCTGGCAAAGCATGTTCATAGTAATGTTTCCCACAAATTTAAATATTTAGTAATCGACAATTTTATACAGGATTACAGAGGTGGACCAAGTTCTTTTCGGTTAGAACAGTTAGAACTACTCTGGCAGTTGAAATTAAATACCTTTAACTATCCTGGATTAAACGAAGCATGCTCTATTATGAGTATATTGAAACTTAAAAACTTGCAAAGATAGTCTATTTATATTTTCTATTTATATTTTTATTCTATATTTTGCATTTTCTATGTATTTGTGGTAACTTGTTTATATAATAATTTTTTATTGTGTTTCTGTGTTTGCTTTTGGGTCAGTTTTCAGTATGTTTTTAACTTTTATATAGTATGTTTCCTTTAAAACAGGTACCTGAGATTTGAATTAACATAATTGTTTAATTGTTAATTTGGATGTTGGTTCCCGCACTTTTATGTGTTTCTGTATTTAAGGATCATTTCATAGTACGTACATTACTTCTGATGAAGTTTGTTTTTTAAACAAACGAAAAGCGCTTCAAATTTTCTTTGTTATTTTATTAAACATACGTACAGTCTATAACACCAGTATTCCTCATGTAGTACAGCAGACATTTTTGGAGCAAGTGTAAATAAATGTCATTATTTGTGTTACTTTAAGTGTTTGGGACTTATGATTTATTTGAGGTGCTGAGGTGTGACACATCATGTTGGATGGATGGCGATTCCACTTCAGATTGCTGTAGACGTGACATTGAGATGACTCCATTTTGTTTTTTTAAACTACATTCTGATTTTGGTTAGTCAAGTGCTATTTGCACATTTCTGCAGCAAGGATTGAACAGCATGTTAATGCCAGTCTGATATGTGTTCATGTTACTTTGGCCATATGTTTATGATCAGTGAGAAACTGAAATTCATGGATACATCTCAGGACATGTTTGCTTACTACTATGATTCAAAGATATAACGTATAAACGGCCCTGAATTTTCACCAATAAGTTGTGCAACACCATATTCATTCACCAGTAGCCAAGATAGATGGCAAATGCATTATGATACTGCATACAGTAAGGAGATATTTAAAAAATATAATTTGATAAGAAACACAAAAAATATTTCATTACTGAATTAAGGGTCATATTTCATGAATTTATATATATATGATGTTTATATTATGATAGCAGCGACTGCTTGCTAGATTTGTGTGATTTGAAAGTTGGATTTCATGACAGCAGCAGTGGAAATTATTAATGATGACACAAAATGATCATTACTGAGGTATAATTCACTGATTGTGCATACACGGGTATAAATGCAACAATTTACTACTGAAGTTTTGCAGTCGTAAGGATATCAACAGACATGTGTGATGAACTGGAGATTTTTGGAGTGACAGCGATGAATAAAAAATAGCAGTAGTATGAGAACATGACAACGGCTGAGGGGAGGGAGAGGATATTTTTGTTACAAAAATGATTGCATTCATTACTTGAATTAAATTTAAATAGGATATTGCAATTTTATTTGGTTATACTAAGATTTATGCATGTAGTTATGTAGTTTGTGATAAGTAATATTTTTATTTAATGTAGATGACAGGAAGAATTTACCTGCATGTTTTACTTTAAAAGCTGATTATATCAAAACAGTATTGTCACACTTTCTAACTGTGTGTAAACAGCAGTTGTTGATATGCAAGCATGACATCCTAATCAGACGACATCTGATGTAGGATTTGACAGGAAGAGGTCTTTGATCCCCTAAGTGCTGTATTCCCTTGTAAGCATGTCCAGTTTCACAATGTAACTTTTGTATTTTCATTTATACGACAGTTAGCAAAGTGCAGTATTGCTATTCAAGGTAGGGTAATAATAATTATAATTTCTTGTTCTATGGTAAGAAAAAAACACTGAGAATTTGATTTCAGCTACGTAGTTGTGCAGACTGTCATGCTTTTGAGTTTAGACTCGATAAACAGTAGTGATATAGTAATATTTAGATATTTATTATGCCAACTGTCACAGCTTCCAGAGTTCAATGTCTCTCCAGTGTGATGTTCAAATTGTCTGCAAGGCATGTTGAGGATTGAGATCCATTGATTACTGCTGTCTGTTGCACAATGCTCATTTGATAACTTCTATAATGTTGTCACACTCTCTTCAAATATGTGCTTCATGACAACTGATGTACAGGCAGTTCTGTGGCATCAGTAACTAATACACAGGGCAGACAAACATGAGTTAAGTAGGCAGGAGTTCAAACCCAGTCTGGTATACATTGTACCACTGTGTAAATCACTTGCAGATAGTCATCCTGCTAGACAGGGGTCCAGGGAAGTAAATACTGTGGGAAGAAACAGCCAGGGAATTGTTATGGCTAGGCTTGTATAGGCCCTAGGGCTGATAGCCTAGTACCAACCTATGAATACTGACTTACTGCAGTGTGACAAAGTCTACTTAGATATGACACTTTCAGGGTAGGGGGAGGATTTTTTCAATACATATTATACTCACTTTTAACCATGATCATATTCATTCACAAACACGTTTGATGTTTCATAAGCATAATTTCTGATAAAAATTGCAATCTGCTTCTGTGGTGTCATTAGCTAGAGCATGACTCAGGGAACAATAAGTTAAGTAAACAGGATTCACATTTTATTTATTTATTTATTTATTTATTTATTAACATTTGTTTAGTGGCATAGTCTGATTGGACACAGATTGTATCCCCTTTTCAGCAGAGGCCTTGGGAGAAAAGTTGCATTTCACTAGATAACCATTTTCAAACATTCTTTACAAATATATAGTGAGGCACAAGAACAGATACTGAGAAGCATTTAAACACTAAACATGTATGGAAATACAGTAGTTAGCACAACTGAAACATTTCATCATACTAAATTACAGTGGTGTGATTACGATCAACTGTTACATGACATACGCAAGTTTATTTTTATTTATTTATTGATTGATTGTAAAGGGAGGTAAATAATACTGCTTTATGCACAGATATTACAGAAGATAAAATTCAGCAATTTATGGTTGGGGTGATGGTTGTAGATCAGCCAGGATTGGTGCAGGAAAGGTATTGTTTAAGTTTCATTTTAAAGGATTAATGGCCATAATTTTATCTGAGGACACAAGGAAGAAAGTTCCAGAACTCAGAGATATGTGATGCTTATAAAGTACCACCTGTAAAGTTAATAGACTTTGATTGAAGACCTAGTTTATTTGTCGAGCATCGTCTTCTGCTTGGTCGATACAGCTGAAGTATGTTGCCCAGGGCTGGACATTGGCTTGGCTTCTAGAGCACTTTATCTGTAACTGCAAATTGTGAATGCCATTGATAGGAAGACAGTTTGAACCAAGTAGGTAGATTTTTAGGGAGAGGCAATGCTGGGATTTGTAGGGCATATTGGCAGCAAATTTAGGGACCTTACTATAGGATTGCTCTAGGACAGAATGGTGTAATCTGCAAGTTCATTAATAGTGATGCTGCACAGAGAACTGATGAGTATTAGGGAGAATGGCAGATGTTTTGCACTTGCTGGGGTGAGGTATGATTTGATTCTGTATAAGGTGCCTAATTTTATAGGTTCATAGATATGTACTAGGCTAATGGCCCTGGAGTCTTTACAAGCCTAGCCCATAGAAGTGCCCTGGCATCGTGCTGCCCTAAGTTAGTTCCCAGTGCCTCTATCAAGTAGAGCCACTGCAGTGATCCCCGGGGTGAACTTTCTATTTCCCATCCACTCAGCAAGATTTCTCTTTTGTTTTTTTAGTGTTTTTTTATGGCTCCTTTTATATGGAGGTCAAACTTTAGATTTTCATCTATTGTTACTCCTAGAAGCTTTGTACTTGACACCTGTTCAATGTTTGTTTTGTTTAATAAGGTTAATATAAAGTGGTATTTCTGGTCACAGAATTGTTTAGGGGTAAATAGGATTACTTTGGATTTTGGGGGGTTTAAGAATAGTTATGAGTTGCTGAGCCATGATTCAACCGAAAGAAGGGATGTCTGTGTGATTTGTGGTTTATCTATATAGTTATATAGTTATCAGACCCACACACACACACACACTCTGATGGACCTAATGTATATCCACAAAACAAAAGGCACAAAAATTACCTGTTCTAAAGACTTAAATCATGTCTCTGATATAAATAGGACCTGCTGGAGACAAGCTCCCCATCCATGTGAAGCAGAGCTCCTCCTTAAACCAATTCAAGTGTCCCTTGGACAATTGGATGGGGAACAGGAAATTCATCCCTGGTTTGGCATCTATGTCTCTAATGGATGCAAGCAGCCTGTAATTGGTTCATATCCCAGGTTGTGCTTGTAAATGTTTCACCTCCCAAGCCCCTGCTTACAATTATCAAGGATACTAAAACCTGTCAGAAATGCGGCATGCATGGCAAGGCTTAAAAAGCCCTTATGATCATTAGTCTAGTAAACATCTATGAACCTAAAATAATAAAGAGCTCAACTGGGCATTCCTAGATTTGAAGAAAGCATATGTCAAGGTCCTAAGAAAGCTGATTTGGGTAGGTAGTTGAAGTCCCAGAAACATTGGTAGAATTAGTGCAGGCTATGTTCAAAGACCAAATGGCTCAATTATGAACAGCATTTGTTCTCACAGATGGGTTCCCAGTGGGAGTGGGTGTGCATCAGTGTTCAGCTCTGAGACAACTGCTGTTTATACTGGTGATGGACTACATCAGCAAACAGGTTGGAGGGGACAGATCCAAAGTTGTATGCAGATGATATGTTATTACAGGCAGACTTTGAGCAAGAGCTTTGGATAGGAGAATGGAATGCAAAACTGAAGGCACATGGGATGAAACTGAGTACTGATAAGGCAGTAGTAGAAGGGAAAATAGTGGAACAGGTTAACAGCTCCAAGTACCTGGGAGGGGTGGTTGAGGAGAAGGGAAGCCTGAATGAGGAGGCCAAAGCTAGAATCAGAGGGGCTCCAGCCAACTGGCATAGAGTGTCAGGGTAGTGTATGACAGAAGAATACCAAAGATGCTGAAAAATAAGGTGTACAATACACTGGTGCTACTAGTACTACTGTATAGGACAGAAAACTGGGTGGTAAAGGCAGAGCAGTTGAGGAGGCTAGAGGTGATGGAGATGAAGTGCCTGAGATCGGCGGAAGGATGCACACTATGCAACAGTCAAAGAAATCAGAGCAGAGGCTAATGTAGTTCCAATTGCAGAGAAGGTTAAAGACAACAGATTACAGTGGTTTGGCCACAGGTGCAGGAAAACTGCTGAAGAAGATTTGGGACAGACAGTTATAAGTTACAAGGAAACTAGGGCATGCAGCAAAGAGGTAGATGGATTATGTGGGAGAAGACCTGCAACAGGTCTGCTTATATGACATTATTTTCACAGATTTTCACCTCTTATATTTGGTCTGTTCCTAGTAAAATTTGAGTTTTGAGGACCGAAGTCACTTTACACTGACATTTGAGTTTCTGACTTCATATATTTTGAAAAATGTATGTTAATGCAAAACATGTTATAGTAGCAACTTTCTAAGTTTATAATAGCATTTTTTTATTTATCTCTGATTTTGGGCCTTATAAGGCAGCTAGAAGAACAGGTACTCAATTCTCATCAACTGCACAAGTCCAACTACTTTCAGAATAGGGAACTTCTCAATAAATATAAGGGGTTGCAGACTCACCTTAACACTCTGTGGAAAGTAACGGTTCAGTTGTACTTGGAACAGTGAGCTGATAGAACATCGGCTTTGGATCATAGGTTAAGGAGGATGATAATATACACAACAAAATAAATGAGATGATTCCAGGCAACAACACTGGTATGCCCCAATTATTTACCATACTGCACTAGATCAAATATGTCTTTGAACACTTTTATAGGACGCTAAACACAGATAAATGTCCCAAATCATACAATTAAATGGTGCAAAGCTTTCTGCAAAATGTTAAGCAATCTTCTCTGTCCAAACTCAGAATGCAGCTTTAAATGAGGCCATTCGCTTGGATGAAATTCACAGATCAAAGGAGAGGCAAGTGGGAAATCATAGTGTTAAGTTGGCTCAATTCAGTAATGTGTTATGGTTGGAAGAGGTAAGTAAGGATTAGCAAGGGATTGTAGGACTTCATAGGCAAAAGATATTTTACAAATTGCTTAATACATTTACTCAGGAAAAGATCAAGGCTATGCTTGATATGTGGCAGGAAGTTTTGTATTGTGATATGTGGCAGGAGTTTTTGTATTGTGACCTTAATGAGTAAGAACAAGAAGCATTTTTTGGCGTGTTATACTTTTAAGTATCTACTGACAGTGGTGAGATTTACATATTTCAAGTGTGTTCATTTGTAGCAGTACCACCTCCCCACCTACTTTTTAAAGACAAGTTCAAGAAAGGGGGTGGGTCTGGTTGGAGATGTGATTTTACAGAAGCAGGCTACCTGCACATGGTCCGTTTCTGTGAGGTTAATTGTCCCAATATGGACTGAAGTTGCAGAGGCTAGTAGACGAGCACTGAGGATTCTGTTACTGAATTCACAGGATGCACATTTTTGGTTGTTATATATAGCATTACAAGGGTATAGTTTATGAAGCACAGCTTGGGGTGGTTAAGGATGACTGCAGTTTGCTTTTTATACACAATATCTAAACTTTGGAAGGTGCCCCCTGCAGGCTGGATGAATAATTTTACAGCTGATTTCAATCAACACTGTCGTTGGAATCACAGGGATTTTACTGGGATAGAGTGGGATGAATACTCTTCTATTTTTGTCCCTTCTTTATTTAATTTTTTAGACTAGTATCAAGTCTACAGTGTTGTGGTTATATCAATGAAGAGTAGTTTGTGGACATTTAGGGGCAGATCTGTGTTAATTTGTTTATGATGACTGGAGATCTGTTGCAATTTAGTTACATATGTTTAATAAAGTAGCATATGTTAAAAAAATTGAATTCCACCAAAGCTTCTGGCTCAGGTGGTGGAGCATCAAAATATGCAAAGGGTTGATGGAACTTTTGCTGCTGCAACTTTATCTCTTCCAATCCTTTAGCTGTAGGGGTTCAGACAGCCCATCATCTCAGTCACCCATTATTATTTTTTGTCACTTTTTGACTCCTGCAAACAACCATTAATTTGCTCCAAGGCCAACTCCTCATTCACGCAGGTCTATTGGACCCACCATAGTCTCCCTTGGGCTAACCCGATCCATGTCTGAGGCCTGTGAGAAGACTGATAATCTTGGTGCAGCATTATACTTCTGGTGAGAGTGTTTGATTAGGCTCTAACTTACCCACCCCATGCATGCTGTCTTGATGTCATTGGCACAGATCCACAATAGGGTGTGCAGGCATTTAGTTCATATATATATATATATATATATATATATATATATATATATATATACTAGGCTAATGACTATCACGGCCTTTATAAACATAGCCATGCAATCTAACCCAGTTATGTCCCTATGTATCATGGATATTTATTAGGAGGTATGTTAGGTTGGAGGTTATGTGGGGGGTATATCAATTTAAGAATTACTGTCTGTGTCTATGTATCAGAGACATGGGGGCTGGACACAGGGTGAATTTCCAATTTCTGTCAAGATTACACTTACATAGAGTTAGGGATTAACTCTGATTCACATGAATGGGGAGCCTGTTCCAGAACATGGGGATCCTCTGAGACTCATATCTGTCTTGCCAGCATGTCTTACTTATGTCACAAGTAAAATTTAAATCTTTGGATGTGTTAGTTCTGATGATGTTAATTTTGCAGATGTGCAAAAGATCCTTCGGTATTGGATACGAGGATGCCTTGCATGTCATGCATAGATTGCCTCTCACTAACCTGTAGGAGACTGAGTACAGAGATAGGACTTTAAGGTAATCAATATAGGACAATGTGTTTATACCCTGGATTCTCCTGATAATGAAGCTTTGTGGGCATTCCAACTGTTACATATGTCTGCTCAGGTTCATGCTAAAGGGGGGGTATTATACTCAATGAAGGGTCTGATATGGACAGAATAAAAAGGCAGAGAAAACACAACAAATATATATATATGTTTGTTGAAATGTTATGTTTGTTTTTATATTTTAGGAAGGCATATTATGTTTATTATGATAGATAATAGAGATATATAGAACAATATATTCTATGATGTATGTCTTTATTTTTTAGGTGATCTAAACATGTGATGATGTTATGGTGATGCTGATTGGGTGTTTTGTATTGGAGCCTACATTTAAGAATGTTTTTTTGAAATGCAACTGTTTTGAAGTCTGATGAAGCGTTGAGAGAACGTGAAAGCGCTTACTTGCACTGCAGTAATAAAAGAGTTTTTATTAGCCGTGGTGAGCCCTATCTGTTTTTTGACTTTTGATATTGGATCTGAGAGGGCTCCTTATCCAGGACTGTTTGTTGTGTTTTCTCTGATACTTAGTTTCTTTCAGTTCCTGGGACATGGCTGAACTACTTGATAGTGAGGTGAATACCAACTGTCCATTGAGAGGATTTTTAAAAATGACTGTGAATCCACTCCTTAAGTTTACTTCACAGGAATTAACTAGAGATGGCCAGAATACTGTGAGTATTGATAGAAATATAGAAGTCATTCAACTTACACATAAACTTGAGAATACCTTACAAAGATTAAGAATTGTACAATGGCAACGACAGCATATGGAGGCATGTTTGACATTTAAGGTGGTACCGAGAGGACTGAGGGTTCTCAAGATGCCCACTTTTGGTACCACCTATCCTGACTTGTTGACCAAATGGCAAAAATTGAATTTGGATGTCAGTTTTGGCTATATCAATATATTAATTGAACAATATGGGCTTACAGCGACAAGTTTAATACAAGATATCTTGTCAATGGATGCTGATCTTAAAAATTGTATGACTGCCGAGGAGAAAGAGTCTTTTATAGCTGATATGACTCTCCGGCTATCGATTTTAGATAATAAACAACTATTGGAAAAGAAAAAGAAGTTAGAGCGTGATTTCACTGATTTTCATATCGGCCAGGTCTTTTCATGGCCGAGAGAGCGTACCTCTAGACATACCAGTAATCAAGCCAATGCTCGTGTTAATCACACTGAAGTTGTAGCACGCACGAGTTCTGGAGGATTGAACACTCCCACCGCCGTTATATCATCACGTAGTGCACCATCCATGCGCCCTAAGACCATCAGTATCGTATCTATGGAAGATAGAGGGGAGTAATATAGAGGTGAGGGCCTTTCCGATGTTTTGGATTTGTCAGTAACTGCATCAGTGATGGAGCCCTTTGCACAAGGATATTCCTTGTACATCTAACGACAAAACAGTAGTGAATACATTGTCTAGCGACAAGCATAAATTGAATTCTACAGTTTCGTTCCCTTTACCGATACGACAACAGGACAGATTGTCATGGTCGTCACAGGTGAACACCAGGAAACGGAAGACATCGGAAGGCAGGTACAATTTTCAGAGGAAAATCCTGAAACCAACTACCAAAACTTAGTGGTTAATTTATCTAGTTATACTTTAACCAACATTGAGTTGTCTTTATTAAATCGTGGCTTATCGTTCATACCTTCAAGATCTGCTGACATTACTGATGTTTTATTGGACATTAAGAATTTTGTTAGAGGTGTGAGTTTAAGAATGCAGTTTGGTAATAATGATGCTACAAGTGGCAATGTGTTTAGAAAGCCCTCTACTTATATACCTCTATCTCATCCTCTGCTTGAGGCATTTGATAGGGCATGTGAACGTGATATCTTTGAACTGTATCAGTCTCGTACTAGATCTGAGTTTTACAACTTGTCCTTTGATGAATTTACATCTATTAAAGGGCTACAGGACAATGATAGTATTGTGATTAGACAGGCAGATAAGGGGGGTGCAATTGTGGTTTTAGACCACGTAATGTACTCTAATACTATGAAGAACATGCTAAATGATGTTGACACATATTCTATGCTCAATAATTTATCATTGGATAGATTAATTAAGAATGTGCATGCAGAATTATATGACTTATTATTATGTGGTGTGATAGATGATGAACTATATAAATATTTGTTGGTTGAATCACCATTGGTTCCTTCATTTAGAGGACTCCCCAAGATCCACAGAACTTTGGTCTGCCCACCAATGAGACCCATTGTTTCTGGTGGGGGGTGGCTTACGGAGCCGGCATCCATATATATTGAGAAACATTTTAGACCGATAGTTAATGACACGACGACTATACTTAAGGATACACAACAGTTTTTGGAGGATTATGGTGCATATCTCTCTGCACACAATACAACTGATGATGAGTTGTTAGTCACAATAGATGTGATATCCTTGTTTACTACGATACCTAATGATGTAGGGATGGAACATCTAAGGTTATACCTTATCGAGAAAGGAGTTCACAGGGATCTGGTTATTAAAATTAGTATGCTACTTGATTTGGTACTTAATAATAATGTATTCATGTATAATGATATCTATTACCTATAAAGAAAAGGGGTTGCAATGGGCACCCCTTGTGCCAACTCGTATGCCAACCTTGTGTTGGCATACTGGGTGAATACCTATGTCACATCCAACACAAACTATTCTAATAACATCAAGTTCTACAGGCGTTTTGTGGACTATGTGTTTTTTGCATGGGATGGGACTATGGATGGGTTAACTGAATTCATTGAATATATAAATGGTACAACCAATTTCTTGAGTTTTGAACATAAATGTTCTAATGATGTGATTGATTTCCTAGATGTACAGATATCAAAGAGAAGTGGGGTGGTACATTCAGAAATATACAGGAAATCTTGTTGGAGAAATGGTATTTTACATTGTAGTAGCATGCATCCACAACATATTTATGGTAACATAGTAGAGAGCCAGACCCTGCAAATCTCTCGTTTGACTACAGAAGATGAGGTTTTTGACTGTAAACAGGGGATGCTAGTCGGCAATCTCTTAGCAAGAGGTTATAATGAGAAAGAAGTAGAGAACATCTACTGTAATACTGACTCAATGAGGAGAGGCAAGGGCAAACCATATTTATATAGACACCAAGGCTGTGATACCGCTGAAGTTAACAGAGGACATCATACAGCTATTAATAGGATTATAATTCCTTATTCCAATAAGAATATGAAGATAAAGGATATTATAAACAAGAACTGGAGTATCCTTACTACTGATGATACTATTTCTGAAATAGTAGGCAATAAACCTAGGTTCAGTTATAGGAATATGAAATCTCTGAAGAGGTTACTTTGTTATGAGGACAATGACAAGGGAGTGACTATATCAAATAGGAAGGGTACATTTCCCTGTAGAGGGTGTCATCAATGCACATATATGTCAGGAAACAATGTCTTTATACATCCAGATACGGGAAATTATTTTCATTTTGACCTCTATGCTGATTGTAAGTCAAGAGATTTAGTTTATCTGGCTGTCTGCCAGGCATGTTTGTGTTTTTATGTAGGTAAGATGAACAGAAGTCTCAGGGAACGTGTGAGGGGAACATGTTTATGCCATCAATAAGGAGGATGGTCACAATGCCTTAGCTAGACACATATTAAGTGTGATGTCCCTACACTTAATATGTGTTTTAGGTTTAGTGTACTACAGTTAGTGAAAAGAACGAAAAGAATAGGGAATATAAAAAAATCAAACGGAAGAATGTGAGAATAGATGGATCATCAGATTACAGGCATATAAAGAACGAGGGCTTAATGAGAAGGTTAGTTTAAAACCTTTTCTAGCAGCATGTCCTTACAAACTTTGATTTTTTTGGATTTCCTTGATTCTGCTATTTTTTATTGATATAATATATATATATATTATATATATATATATATATATATATATGTTTGTTGAAATGTTATGTTTGTTTTTATATTTTAGGAAGGCATATTATGTTTATTATGATAGGTAATAGAGATATATAGAACAATATATTCTATGATGTATGTCTTTATTTTTTAAGTGATCTAAACATGTGATGATGTTATGGTGATGCTGATTGGGTGTTTTGTATTGGTGCCTACATTTAAGAATGTTTTTTTGAAATGCAACTGTTTTGAAGTCTGATGAAGCATTGAGAGAACGCGAAAGCGCTTACTTGCACTGCAGTAATAAAAGAGTTTTTATTAGCCGTGGTGAGCCCTGTCTGTTTTTTGACTTGAGAATAAAAAGGCACTATGACCTCATTGGACCTGAATACCATGCCCTTACTTATAAGTTGGGTGGCACAGAATGATTTTCTTACTACCTTGGCTATGTGTTGGTCAAAGGCCAGATTACTGTTTACATATGTTCCTAGATCCCTGACTACCAGGTGAACTCTTAGAGGTGTCTTATCAATGGAGTAATTAGCCTGGGTGTCAGTTTTCACAAAAGGCACTATAATGGATTTCTTGGGATTGAGTTTTAATTTGTGACTTTGACATCAGTCATTTGTCTATGTTTGACCGTCTTGTAAAATGTTTGTGTCATGGAAACAATCTATGATATTACCCAATTTACAGTCATCTATGAACTTGGTCAGCCAAAGACCCTTGATGTCAGTGTTTACCTCTGAGAAAAGAAGAGGTATTGCCTCCTGGACCAGCTGGAATTTAGTAAGGAATCATGTTATTTGAATATCAAACTGATTTGTACAGATGCTCGTGTTGAAAATGGATTTGTAAAGTTGCTTGTGTTAAAAATGTACCAACAGTGGGTCCTGATGCATTGATGCATTGTAACTGAATTATATATGTGTGTGTGTGTGTGTGTGTGTGTGTGTGTGTGTGTGTGTATGTATGTATATATATATATATATATATATATATATATGTATATAGAGAGAGAGAGAGGGGGGGGGGGGATGTTAACAGAGGATACTGGAATTACTGCGTCTAGGCCATAAAGATGTTATCTAACAGTTTTGAATGAAGCCAGAGATACAATGATGCAACTTTTGACTTCATCTTTATTTTAACGTTTGTGCTCTTTAAATGTATACTCCCTGACTTTGTATTTGTATTTTAAATTGTATATTTATGCTTTTGTATACTATATATTCCATACTTTACTTATGTTATATTATGTTAACTGCTTTTGGAGCTTTTCTCCCTTGGGTCTCCACTGAAAATGGGCTCTGCTTGGCCCAGTGGACTTCCCTGTTCAGCAAACTAGAAATAAATAAAATAATAAATAAAATGTCTGCAAGAAACAAGGTTTGTTAGTCTCTAGGAGGAGTAGAAGTCTGTAATTGTTTTATGACTTACAGAAGCTGCACCAGATCTTATGAAAGCTCTTGTGTGTCTATTATTGATGTGTAGGTGCTAAATCCTGGCAGTTTCTAGCAATGGGGAGGTGGTTGCATGGGAACCAGAAGTCAGATGACCAGATGTATGTGATGTCATTCTGTACAGGAATAATGTTTTAATATTAGGTGAAACAGAAGCCTCAGGGCAGTCTGTTTCTAGGAACCTGACATAGAAGGACCCCCCCTGCTTCATTTTACCTTGCTCTATTAAGTAAGTAGGAACAGTAATTGTCTAGAGCAGTCAGGAAAATATAGTGAGAATAGTTATGTATTATTTTCCTGTAACTGTGCAAATCTTTCCAGCTGTGTTATTTTTAATATTTCTTGCGACAGAAACTCTGGTGTTTACTACACATATATATTTCATATTTTCATGTTCTTTTATTATTTATTATTAAATATATTTAAACTTTTCATTGTGGCTGGTCCTTTAGAGAATATTTTAACCTTTGAGAGTACTTATATCTATTGATGACACTGTGGCCACTCCTGAAGCCTGGTTGTTTGGTCAACATTACCATTTGTATTAATATTAATTTCACTCAATATAATTGACTACCCTAACAAGAACCTTAGGTAGATGGCTTTGTAGTGTCTGATGGCAGTGATTACTACCTTATAGTCTGGACAGAAGGGGGCAGAGTTGGTAAATCTGTGCCAGCTTTCCCAGGTGTGTGTGTGTGTGTGTGTGTGTGTGTGTGTGTGTGTGTGTGTGTGTGTGTGTGTGTGTGTGTGTGTGTGTGTGTGTGTGTGTGTGTGAAAATCAAATCTCACAGTGTGTTTTTCAGTTACTTGGAGCAGGGACACAAAGCACTGGTTTCACCGAGAGAGTGGTGGAAGACTTGCCTTGGGCACTCAGCTGAGGACTTAACTCTGCAGCTGTGCCAGTGGGGAGCCTTACTGGGGACCTGGGGAGAGATAGAGAGAGAAACCCTGGCTGAGTGTGTACACTTTTTGCTCTTAAGGGAAATTGTGCTTAATGCAGAGAAGTCTGCATCTGGAAATACTGAGTGTATCCATTTGTATTCCAAGTGAACATCCCTCTCCAGTTTTAGTGGATTCAGGCTGTTTGATCACTGGCCCAGAGTGGAGACATCACCCCCTTTAAAGACTCAAGCTAGTTTTTCAAGTGACCCTTGAGAAAAGTTGCTTGAGGGGAGTGAGCCTATCTGGGAATATATTAACCCATACCCTGTATGGAGAGCCCACCTGCATTGGCATTGCTAACCACACTACAGTGCCTCACTACCATATCATATGCCTGCAACCCTAGGCTCCACCTTAGTAACCTGGCATTTTGTTGGCTGGCTCGATGTAGCCATGTTAAGGGATTGCGGTCTGTAACTACAGTGAATTTCCTTCCATACAGATAGGGTTGAATTTTCTGCAGTGCCCATACTATGGCTAGACATTCTTTTTCTACTGCTGCATAATATTCCTCCCTAGGTTGGGGTCTATGGCTGAGACATACCACTGCATGCTTTTTTCCCTCTGAGGAAAACTGGCAGAGTACAGCCCCCACCCCATGGTTCGAAGCATCCAGCTGCACAATAAATTGTTTGATGTAATCTGGACTGCCTAACATAGGGGATCCTCCCAAAGCCCCTTTAAGCTTTTGGATATCTGCTCACAGGCTGGGGTACTCACTACCTTGTCTGGCTTGTTTTTCCTCATCAGGTCTGTGAGGGGAGCAGCTATTGTAGTATAATTGTCAACAAAACCTTTATAGTACCCCGCTGTCCCCAAGAATGCCCTCACCTGCTTTTTAGTAATGAGGGCAGGCCACACCTGAATGGCTTCCACTCTGGCAGGTTCTGGCTTGATCTTACCACTCTCTACTCTATGTCCCAGGTAAGAGACCTCTGCCATACCCATGTGACACTTACTGCCCTTTGCAGTCTGCCCAGGACCTCCCTGACATGCTGAAGGTGCTCTTGCCAGGAATGGCTGTAAATATCCCTATCATCCAGGTAAGCAAGGGTATAATCCCCTGTTCCTTCTAGAATACAATCTAACAGTGTCTGGAATGTTGCTGGAACATTTTGCATCCCAAAGGGCATCTTTGTGAACTCGTATAATCTGAAAGGAGTTACAAAGGCAGACCTCTCTCTAAGTGGTGGGAGTCAAGGGCACCTGTCAGTAGCTCTTCTTCAGATCAGTAACGATCAGATACTTAGCCCCAGCCAACTACTCTAAGGCTTCATCTGTCTTAGGCATCTGACTCTGTGTGACTATTTAGCTTCCTGTAGTCCATACAGAACCTGGTGCTGCCATATTTCTTTGGTACCAGCACCACTGGGGAGGCCCAGGGACTGCTGGACTCCTGGATTACTTCCAGTTCCAGCATTTCCTGTATCTCCTCCCTCAGAGTCTGTCTGACTTCCTTAGTCAGTAAAAGAGCAGACTTGGCAGAGTCATTATTGGATTTGAAGTTGTTCATTAGGAAATGTAATTTGAGTTTGATGTTGGGGAACATAGGTACCACATTAACTGCCTTTCACATTCCCAGTACTTTCAACCCCCCCATACATCCATCACTGTCACTCTTTGAGAGAATGTGTGAAGTGGAAATTTGCCGCTCTATGGAGTTGAGGGCCACTTCTAAGTACAGCATCACGAAAGAAGAGTGGGAGTTATTGAAACTCCTGAAAGACTCTTCAGTTCGAGTGATGCAGCCGGACAAAGGGGGTGGGCTAGTATTGATGGAATTGGTGGATTATAATGAGAGAATTGAGACAATTTTGTCTTCGGAGAGTTATGTGCCTATTTCCTTGAATGAGTTGAATGGGCATTTAACTAGGATCCAGATGTACTTTGAAGACATGTACATGAATGGGTCTATAAACAAGAGTGTTTTTAATTATATAACTATGGTATCTCCGAGAATACCAGTGGTTTTTGGAAATCCTAAAATCCACAAGGATGTCCATGATCCACCAATGAGACAACTGGTTAACTTATGCAGCAGCCAAGGTGGTGGATACCATATTGAAAAATACGTCAAACTTGAAGAGCAGATATCTAAGGATTCATGGTCTTTTCTGGCAAGGGTGAATTCATATACCCTGAAACCAGGTGATGTCTTTTTAACCATAGATGTGGTTGACTTGTACTCTTCCATACCCCATGACATTGAATTAGAATGGGTAGAGGAAAGGTTATGGGCAAGGGTGCCCCAAAGAGGAGATCTTAATGGTGAGAGAGCTTTTAGACATAATTCTCACTTGCAATTTTGTGACATTCAATCAGAAATATTATCATCAGATAAAAGGGGTCCCAATGGGGTCACCATGTGGGGGGATTTGGTTTTGGCATCGTGGGAGAGCAATTTTGTGTTCAAGCATCCATTTTTAGCACAGCGGGCCCATCTGTATGTTTTGGAAGATATTTTTATCGTTATGGAAGGAAATAGGAAGGTAGCGGACAGTTTGGTGAAGGAGTTCAACAATTCCACTGAGTTTTTGAAATTCACCTGGGAGTATCATGAAATGAGGGTGTCTTATTTAGATGTGGAGTTAATAAAATCACCTGAAAATGGGTGCATGGTAGCCAAGATTTATCGAAAGCCGACATGGTCCAATAGCTACCTTCATTTCGATAGTAATCATCCATATCACCAAAAACGTGCCATTGTGAAAGGACAGTTAGTCCGAGCAGCTAGAATGGTGACCTTAGATGATGATTTTGTGGTAGAAATGGAAAACATTAAAGAATTGTTTTCCAATAGAGGCTACCCGACCCCCATGTTAGTAGAGCTAATAATGGAGGTACAGCGGAAGAGAAGAGTTGGATTTTACCAACTGCTATTGAATTTCCATCAGGGGTCACTGAATGTAGATAAGGGGACAGATGAGAATCCTCAGTCCGTTAATCAGTCCATGAGGTATGTAATGACATATAGTTTGGATGCCCCAGAAATCAGCTCTATTATAAAAAGATTTTGGGCAGTCGCTATCAGTGAGTTTGATGGGCTGCAGCAATTGGGTCCCCTAGTTCAGTTTACATATAGGAAGGGCCCTGGCCTAAAGAACATTTTGGAAGGCCAGTTGGGAGGTACAAATATAAGGGCTGGTATGTATACATGCAATTCATGTAGATATTGCAGATTTGTCAAAACTGGGCTTCAGTTTTCTATCCGGAACAACATCTATACAGTAAAAGGAAGATATAACTGTAAAAGTTCTCATGTTGTATATGTATGTATGTCTTTCCTGTCCGTGTTTCTATGTGGGGAAAACGGGCAGGAAACTGTGCCAATGCATATATGAACATGATTATGCTATAAAAAAGAACAAGAAAGAAAATGCCCTAGCTAAACATATTCAAGAGCATCCTGAGCATGGATTTGGCTTTATGGCTATTGACCATATAAATACCAGACATGGAAAAGGGAAGGATTCATTATTATTAGAAAGGAAGGAATTGCTTTGGCAATTGAGACTCAGAGCTTTTGCTTCTCCAGGTCTCAATGGCATGTTGTCCATTTCATGCATTTTAAAGTTAAAGAGCCTGGAGAGGTAGTTAAATTCAATATGGGGTATTTTAATGAGTTTATATTTATGCATGTTTACATGAATAAAATTTTATATAAATTTTACATAAATGTTATATAATTTTTATAAAAATTTTTTTAGATGTTGAACCCCATCACACTTGGTAAATAGGAGAGTCACATATAGAAATGGAGCAGTGAAACTTATGCAGTTTGGGAATTTGCATTTGCTGCATCAGGTTCTTAGTTTGAATATGTACATTTATAATTATAATGCTTATATTTGACTTCATTATAATATTTTTTATATATATATTCTTTTATCATTGTATTTTTAATTACATTCATCTAATTTTTAAGTGGAATTATATTATTGTATGAATACTTGAGTGTGATGATCATAGTGATGGAAAGAGGGTGTGCTATCGCTTTAAGTCAATTTGAGGAAGTGATGTCATTACTCAGAGTTTTTAAAGCCAAGAGTACTGCTGAAACTTGTTTTGGATACATTGTTTCTGAAGAAGTTAGTCTGTGGACTGACGAAAAGCTATATTTTTAAGGCTTAAATAAAGCAGTTTTGCCAGAGTTTTTCCAGTTTTCCAGTTTTCATCTTTCAGTTTTTCGCTTATTGGATTTATCTGCTTGTATAGCTGCTTACTTTGGGTGTACTCCAGCTGAGTTTGCTGTTGGATTTCCTTTGGGAGTTTACAGGCCGTTGGTTTCCTTTGTGTGGTTCTTGAAGTTTGTTTCGTGTTTTTACTTGACTTCCTTAGTCACACTATAAGGGGCCTGCTTAATGGGCCTTTGAGGTCCTGTATCCACATGGTGCTGCACCAGGTGGGTGCATCCAACTTTCCTAGTGAACATGGCCCCAAACACTGCTCAGATTTCTTGAACCTGGGTAGGGAACAGCTGCTGGAATGTTGCTACTTCTTCCACTGAGATGTCAGTCTAAACCTCCCTGAGGAGATCAGTCATCAGATTCCACTCAGACTCCTCCTGTCATCCACTGAAAATACTCGGCACTAGGGTCCCCTACCATGGTAAGGTTTTGTTATGTTAACTTGGTACAATTTGTGCTCCTGCCTCCTGCCTAGCACTTCTGCCATGTAGTTAACATCACTGATCTTCCTTATCACTTTGAAAGGTCCCTCCCTAGCTGCCTGCAGCTTATTTTGTCTGACAGGAATGAGAACCATCACCTGCTGTCCCACACATACTCTCAGGTTTGAGCATTCCTGTCATGCCAGATCTTTTTCTGCTGTTGGGCTCCTGCCAGGATCTACTGGGTCAAGCCCATGAGTTCCCTAAATCTTGTCCTGAGGTTTAGAACATAAGCCACAACAGACTCCTTGTGGGATTCACACTCACCCTCTCACTCATCACTAGTCAAATATAAAGGCCCCTCTCATCCTATGACCATACAGCAACTCAAATAGTGAAAAAATGTGGATTCCTGGGGTATTGCTCTGTAAGCAAACAGCAGATGGGCCAAATATTTGTCCCACTCTCTGTTAAACTGGTCTGCAAATGCCCGTAGCATTGTCTTTAGTGTACAGTTTAATCTCTCCACAAGACCATTAGTCCGGAGAAGATAGGTGGTCTGTAGATGCTTCACCCCACAGCATTTCCACAGACAGCCAGCAGGTCTGAAATGAAACTGGCACCTCTGTCAGTCAACATTTCTCTCAGGAAACATACCTTGCTGAAAATTTCTAACAAAGCATTTGCCACTATCTCAGTCTCAATGGAGGACAGAGCCACCATCTCAGGGTATCTAGTAGCATAATATACACCAGGATATACCTCTTCCCTGTGGAACTTGGGGTATTCAGAGGCCCCACAATATCCATAGCTACCCTCTGAAATGGCTCCTCAATCCCAGGCAAAGGCATCAAATGAACTTTGACCTTGTCTCCTGCCTTACCTACTCTTTGGCACTGCTCACAGGTCCTGCAGTATCATGTTGCATCCTTTGCAATCCCAGGCCAATAAAATGTCTGCATAATACATCTCTTGGTATGCTTTATGCCCATATGACCTGCAAAAGGAATGTCATGGGCTATGGCTAGAAGTGCCAGACTGTAAGCTCTAGGCACTACTACCTGCTGTATTAACTCACCCTCTAGCCCTTCCTCAGGGGTCCACTCTCTATACAGTAACCCTTGTTCTAGTATATTCCCTATTTCCTTGAAAATCAGGTGCCTCCTTAGCTACCTCCCTCAAACCTTGTAATGTTGAGTCTGAGAGCTGAGCCTGTCTACAGCTCTACTTTTGTGACTCTTCCCAGTTCCCCTTCCACAGGAAGTCTGGTATGTTCTGACAGTGGTGCCTCACTGTCAATCTGGGTACTACCACTTTCCTCTCCCTTTGCAGTCATTCTGTCCAAAGGAACATCAGTACCTACCAGCAGCTGTGGCTCACCTTCAGGCTTATTGCTACAGGGTAGCTCCTTCCCAGAAATAGGCACCTCACCAGCCCTAGCTTCAGGTGTGGTGTCTGTATCCCCCAGGCTACCAGACCCACATGCCTGTCTCCAAGCCTGACTGCATGTAACTGCATGCACACAAGGTGCTGCATTATCAAAATCATTCTCTGTCAGGACATCTGAAGGGATGTCCTGAAACACACCTACTTTTTTGCTTCCTTTTCCACCCACACAGTCAAGGTGAACTTTGGCCATAGGCATTTGGAATGGGGTCCCATGTAAAGCTCTTAGCGGAGTGGACTGTCCAAGCAAGTACTGTTCCTCTTTAATAACTGCAGGCTTCAAAATGGTTATGTCAGAGGATGTGACTCCATCCACTAAGATAGGATATAACCTCTTGTGATAGTTTGGTACCCCTGTTGTCTCCAGAAAACTTGCTACTGGCATACTGTTATTCCTACTTGCTGGCTTTGCTACCTTTTGTTCCCCACCTTGCTTCAGTGGATGTCTGGATGCTATATGGCCCCACTGGTTACCTTTAAAGCATCTAACCCTTGATCCAGGTCATAACTCATGAACTAGTGGCTTCTGCTGTTACTGGTGGACTCTGTTAGGGTGGTTTAGGCTGTCAACCATGGGTAGCTTTATATCCATGTGCAGCACTGGGTATCCTCTTCTTGTGCAGTGATGTCCTGCTTGCTAATTAGAGAGCCCCTTTTCTCCCTGGATCACCTACAGAGTTACATTCCCAGTCTGCCTACCAGATTCTCATGTCCTCAGGCAAAGTGCTAAGGGCTTCTTCCCTCACCAAAAGGTTTGCCAGCCCTTCAAAAGTGGTGACCTGACACACACTCACGCACCTATGAAAATAAGTGCTTAACTCAACAGTATAATCACATAAACTTTCATCTGTCTTGCGTCTATGCTCACAAAACTTTTTCTGTAAGCATCAGGTGTTAATTTAAAACATTTTAGTAAACATTCTTTTACTCTATTATAGTTTAAACAATCAATAACAGACAATTAAGAAACATCAGTTACAGCTTTACCTTGGAGTTAGGGGGTCAGGAACCATACCCAGAGCCCTTGGTCAACATTGCACTGTTTACAAATATATGAATAAAACTATAACATTATCACCCTCTGTAAATTATGGAAGAAATTTGCTGACCTTTATTGCTTCTGGGTTCATTTATTCCCTTCCCCATTACCTCCATGACCCTGCTGCATAGTCAGCATCTCCCTCTCATGTTGGCACTGTTTCTCATTTTCTTCAGTCTACAAGCACTGCAGTCTCTCTGCTGATTCTAACTCCATATGTTTTGTTTGCAACAGCCTCTCATCTTCTTCAGCCTCCAAACACTGCAGTCTCCCTGCTGATTCTAATTCCAAATGTCTAGCCACCAGTTCATCTATTTAACTCCAGACACGTTTTTAAGTCCTCTGAGGAAAAGGTGAACCATCCTGTTTCTGAGGGCTGCAAACTCTCATCACCAGACTGGTTATCCTCCTGGTTGCTGGTCTGAGCTGCAACTAAGGTTGAAATCATTTCCTCTTTAGGCAGGTTGGCATGCACCAGTCCTTTGGCTTCACACACCTTGGCGAAATTGTTCTTTGTCAGCTTGCCATAATCCTCTGCTGACATCTTTGCCTGCTTTCCCTGACTAAACTAAACTAACAAATAAATAAAATTGTTGTGAAAATGAAACTCTGAATGTTTACCTTGTGCCTGCTGAGAGGACACACATTTAGTGACAACTGCCTACAGGCAACATAAGTTCAATTAATATCCACATCACTGCTCACCAATATGTGATTCTCCCCTATGGGCCAGTAATCAACGAACCTAAATCCTCTCCACTGACACTGGAGAGCGACATTCACTTGCAACAAAAATAAATAAACACAGGGTTTCCAGATGCATTTCTCTGCATGAAGCATAAGTTCCCTTAAGAGCACACAGGGAATGGACTCAGTTCAGGGACTGGGTTTCCCTGTCTCTTTCTCCAGGGCCCCAGTAAAACTCCCCGCTGGCACAGCTGTAGAGTTGAGTCCTCAGTCAAGTGTCCAAACCAAGTCTTCCACCACTGTCTCTGTGAACCAGTGCTCTGTGTTCCTGTTCTATGTAGCTCACACACACACACACACACACACACACACACACACACACACACACACACACACACACACACACACACACACACACACACACACACACACACACACACACACACACACACACACTCACACACACACACACGCACACACCTGGGAAAGGATGGCACAGATTTCCTAGTTATGCCCCTCTGCCCCAACTATAAGGTAGATACTGTCACCAGACACTCCAAAGCCAGCTACTCTAAAGCTCTTACAAGGGTACTCAATTCTACTGAGTGAAATTCATACTAATACAAATGGTAGTGTTTGACCAATGTGTCAAAGCTCTCAGGAGTGTCCACAGTGTCACCAAATAAATATAAGTACTCTCAAAGGTTAACATATTCTCTAAAGGGCCAGCCACAATGAGAAGTTTAAACATATTTAATAATAAGTAATAAAATAACATGAAAATACTAAATATCTTTTACAAACAATAAACACCAGAGTTTCATTCACAGGAAATATTAACACAAAACAGATGAATAGATTCACACAGATATAGAAAAACAGTACATAATTAATCTCACTATATTTTTCTGACTGATCTAAAAAAATTACTATTCCCTGGTTATTTACTAAAGCAAGGCAAGATGAAGTGGGTGAGTGATCCTTCTATGTCAACTTTAAAAAAACAGACTTCTCTGAGGCTTCTGTCTCATTTAGTATTAAGAAACATCATTTCAGTCCTGAATTACAGAATGACATCACATACATCTGGTCATCTGACTTCTAGTTCCCATAGTACCTCACTTTACTATAAACTGAACCAGAATCTCGCACATGTGCATTAGCATACACACATATAGAGCTTTGCTAAGATGTGCTATAGCATATGGAAGCCATAAAACCATTTCAACACTTCCACCCTTCTAGGGTAGCAATTAGTTCACTGCTAAAGACAATATAGCAGAATTCATAGTCCTTGTTTTCACAGACATGTTGTCTCTGGTTGCAATTAGAACTGTAAGATATAATCCTTATGGCCTAACTAATTTCATTTCAGGATATTTTTCTAAAAGTTAACTAGGGCTGAGCTTAATGTATTCTCTTCCAGTATATTCTGTTACAATGCTTAATCAGTTACAATAATACAGTCTGGCATACATGTATATTTCTTTTCTGTCCAGCAGGACACACTGTTGGTATATTTTTAACACAAGTAGCTTAACAATTACATTTTTCAACACAAGCATCTGTACAAATCGGTTTAATATACAAATGACATGCAATTCTTTACAAAACTTCAGCTAGCTATGCTTGGCATAGGTTACACATCCATTGCCCTACTTCTGCTGGCATAGCTAGCAATACCTCACATCATCACATACCGTTTTGATTCTCCCTGCAAAATCAAATTCAATTTCAAAATGTTTTTAAACCAGTCAGTTAGAAAGGTACAAATATTTCCTTTTCCTCCCCCATGATGATCAAAAATTCTTATATTATTATGTCTATTTCTTTGTTCAGTATAATATATTATGCTATTAAACAATGTTTTTTTCCATGAAATTCATTACCTTTAACTTCTAACACAGAAAATACATTATCAGTGATTATTGCAGCTTCTGGTTGACTAACTTTTACCAAAATATCAAATAAAGTAGTGTTGTCCTTGTGGTATTATACCTCAGAAGGTTTTTATGAATAATGTTTTATGCATGATTTTTGCAGCAATAACAACATCACTCATGTTTATAATTGTGTTAGAGCTGTCAGTGGCCGATTCAATATTGGTACCTTTAGATAACATTAAAATTTTCCCATTTTTTAGGTGCTACATGAGAGACCACCACAGTGGTGACACACATCAAATAACTTTTAGTCCACTGTGAAAGTGGCTACTGCTCTGGTAGCATGCTAGCTTCACCTTGGTGAAGGCTTATGAAGGCTTGGACTTCCTTAATGAATTTTTTTTTTTTTTTAACAAATTTGCTTTAAAGGTTACTTTTTTTGATGACATTAATCATAAATCAGTACCAAAAATTAATACATTTTAAAACTCTGAGCTATAAAGTTGATGAAAGAATTTCTGAAGGAAATGCAGTCAGAAAACTCAACTGCTTATAGACTTGTGTATGTTCTGATGTCGCTTGTGTTCCTGACTGCATAGATACCATGTTCTTGCAATGTATGTATCTTTTATTTGTCCAGGGAATCCTAAAATTGTTGGTTACTGACTTTCTCTTATATTTCTGTGGGTGTGTCTAGGGTAGATATCGTCCTGTGTTTTTTTCAGGCGGTTAGCATTTTTTTTTCATTTTGGGTGTAGGTGTCACAATGGCTTGTTTACAGTGTGTACTGAAAATTCCTTTTATAACCAAAATCCAATAGCTACAGTTTGGCTTCTTTTTTTTTGACTCTTTACTTTATAAACTAGCATCGTAACTTCTGTTTTCTTAAACTACAGGTTGGGTTTTTCTTTTGCAATAAACAGGTCATTGCACATGTACTACTAAACCCCCCTCACTACAACATTCATAAGATCATAGGATTATAGGAGCTTACTAGGCTAATTGCCCTGGGGCCCTTACAAGCCTAGCCAAGAGTTTATCCCCCCAAAACAAACTTCAGTTAGCACCTGTTGCCCCTGTCAAGGAAGGGCACAAGTGGAAACCCTGGGACAAACTTGTGGTTTCCCATCCACTCATCAAGGTTACGCTTGAAGAGTGTCAGTGATGTACTCTGTTTGACATATATGTGAAGTCTATTCCAGAGATGGGACAGCCTCTGGGAGGCAAACCTGTCTCTCTAGGAGGTTTGCTAATGTTGCATATTAGATTCAGGCCTTTCGAGCGGGTAGTGTGCAAGGAGTTAGACTTATGGATATGGAGCATTTCTAGTAAGTCAGGATCCAAGATTGCCTTGTAGGCAAGACACAGATCACCTCTAAGTAATCTGTACAATACTGAGAAGACAAATCTTCCAACATAAAAGATCTGTCAAAAAGCAAGCTGAAGGTCATGCTACTTAATGCTAGGAATCTTAACCTGAAAATGCACTAACTGGAGGCCCTTCTTGCACTGGAAAATGCTGACATCTATGCAGTCATGGAAACTTGGTTCAAGGCTGTGGAGAGCACCCCTGCCTTACCAGGCTATACCTCATTCCACACATTCTGACCGCAAAAATGAGGTTGGGAAGATTAAGGATGGTGGAGTCTCTACTTCATTAAAGACAAGCACACCTCCAGACTGGTTGCCAGCATGATGCACTAGAACTACTCCAGGTGCAACTGACAGCTGGCAAGACACCCATCAAAGTTATAGCCAGCTATAGATTCCCCCCTCCCTGACTCAGGACACTTACTCATCCTACCTGGACCTACTTGACTCCATCAAGGTACCCCCTAATACCCTGATCCTTGGTGACTTCAACTACCCCACCATAGACTAGGTGAACTATTCCTTCACTAATGCACTCACCCAACGATTCCTTGACTTCATCAGTTCTAATGCTCTAGATCAGCTTGTCTCATACCCCACAAGGGGAGATAACATTCTGGACTTGGTTCCCACCAACATGGGTGACCACTGCACCACTCCCATAGTAAGTTCTTCCCTGGTGAGGATCAGACCATTGGTCAGTCTCATTCAAAGTTTCAATCCTGCCCAACCCCCCTCCAGCCATAACCAGGCTAAAAAACTTCTCAAAAGCTGACTACAACCTCCTAGGAAAGGGTATCAGTAGCTTCAGACCACCGTCCCTATCATAGGATGCAGACAAGTATGTTGAAAAGTACACCAATGCAGTATGCAAGCACCTGTACAACTGCATGGATCAGCAATACCCAACAGAACGAAAACCTGCTCCTCAAGGAAACATAAACTATCTAATGGAGATCCTCTATCAATAGGCTTTACAACAAATGGAATAAACTGCTGTCCAAGGGTAAAAAGGCACAAATTCCCAAATGGAAAAACTCCCTCCTGAGCCTCAACCAGCAAATTAGATAACTAGTAAACACTTCCAAAGCCAATTATAAATCAAACCTAGCCTGTAAAACAAAGGGAAACCACAAAGCCTTCTTCAGTTACATCAGGAACCTACATGGCAAAGCCCGGGTTTGTTCCAAATTAGTACTTAATGGTACCACATACACTGAACATGTTGACTTAGCCAGCCTGCTAGTAGATAGGTTCAGCACAAACTTCATCCCCCCCGTCCCCCAAAGGCCCATTCAGTATTCCTTATACTTTTACTGCATCTTACATCTCCAGGGATCAAGGGTTGAAGGCCTTATTTAAGGCAAAGAACACATCTTCCATGGGACCTGATAGTATCCCAGGCTGTATTCTGCACCATTTCCAGCAAAAACTAGTTTCACCATTGAGCACCCTATTCAACAATAGCCTAAATACAGGCTTCATTCCAGAAGAGTGGAGAACTGCCATTGACATCCCGTTGCACAAAGGTGATGCCACTACTGACCCTGGAAACTATCTCCCCATGAGCTTGACAGGAGGGCACAGTGGTACAGCGGTAGCATTGTTGCCTCACAGCAAGAGGTTCTCTGGCTCAATTCTCAGCTGGGGTGCTTTCTGTGCAGAGTCTGCATGTCCTCCCTGCATTTGTGTGGGTTTCCTCTGGGTGCTCTGATTTCCTCCCACATTACAAAGACATGCGTCTGGAGCATTTCTCCCTGGGACTCTGCTAAAAATTGACTTTGTTCAAAGTCAGACTTCCTGGTAAACAAATGTTAAATTAATAAGTCTGATCTGTAAAGCCATGGAGTGTATTATTATGGTCCTCATAAACAAGGACATAGGCAATCTCCCGATTTGGATTTGTCAAGGGCAGATCTTGCCTGTTGAACTTGGCTGACTTTTTTGAGACTGTCATCAAGGCGCTGGATGAGGCAAAGTCAGTACATATAGCTTACCTTGACTTGGCCAAAGCCTTTGACACACTCCCCCACTCAGACATCATTGAAAAGCTAACACAACTTGGCGTAAATCCCTATCTCATCAGGTGGCTGGCCAACTGGCTCACTGATAGGACCCACAAGGTGAAAAGAGGTGCTTCCATCTCTGACAGGAGACCTGTCACTAGTGGTGTTCCCCAGGGATCTGTCCTGGGAGCCCTACTGTTTGGCATCTACTTCTCACAGAGGTCCAGGCAAAGACAAAAGGCCTGTGGCTGACCAAGTTTGCAGACGACTGTAAGTTGGGTGCTGTCATTGACTCCCCAAATTATGTTAACATACTACAAGAAGGTCGCGCAGCAACAAATGACTGGTGCCAAAGTCATGGCCTTTAAGTTAAATGCAAAAAAAAAATGTATTATCAAGCCATTCAGCAAAAACATGGCCCCTACTGATTACCACATCAATGGCAACCCCCTAAGCACACAACCTGTGATGAGAGACCTGGGTACTCAGGTTGACAACAATCTCACATTTGACCATTATGAAGTGGCAGTGGTCGGAAAAGCCTTTTACTTGATTCATCTTGTAAGTAAAGAAAAAAGGAGGCTATTACCTCTCTGTACTCAGTTAATTGTTTGTAAAAGCAACTGCATCAATTTTGTCTAAGAAAACATCCATGCCACCCTCACAGACCCCCCCCCATTTTTAAGAGTTTATCTTTTATTAGCCAGTTCATACAGGCTAGGAATGAGTTTGCATATTCTCAACTGGTCAACTAATAACTAAGCACTTTTTGTCCATAATTGGCAATGTACAGATGTTAAATGGGTCTCTTTACCATTACTTGTGCTAAAGTTGCCTGCATGGAGTGAGTGTCTCCTGCTAGTGTGAGAACAATGTCATTTTTTCACTTTTCTTTGACCTTTCCAAAGTATTAGACAAAATGACCCACCAAAAGCTCCTTTCTGAACTTGCAACTCTAGGTCTCACTTACCTCTCCCTATTCTGCTTTCACGGTTATTCATGCAATCCTCAGCAGGCAACTAAATGGCAACAAAATCTTTTAGCATTTCAACCAATCTCTGTTGGTGATTCCCAAGGGTCAATATTCAGTTGCCTTCTATATAATATTTTCATAAATAAACTTCATACAGCTACAACACTTGCCATTCAAGTACAATATGCTGACGATTCAACCCTTATCTGCTCTACACCATCCATGATGGCAAATACAGGAAATCACTCAAAAATCTTTCACTGACATTGACATGTAGCTAAAATATTATCACTTGCACCTTAATGCCAAAAAAAACTTAGTTTATTCTGTATACTCCAATTAACACCTTAACTAAAATCACACACCTCATATTATCTCAAGTAATAACACAAAAATAGAAATCTTAAGCCAAACTAAACTATTCAAAATCATAATAGATGACAACCTCAAATTTGATCACCATATACTTCATTCCATCAAGAAACCTGACCAAAACACTATGAGACAGATTAAGCAAAAACAACCTTAGCAACAACATACTTCCTTCTTTCTCTATTATATGCTTTCCCTATATTCTTATAAATATAAACACTATGTATAAAACTAAACTAGCCTCCTGCTGTCACATAATAGTTAAATTTACACCCAACCAACCTTATAAAACACACCACTGCCTTGCATTAAACAATTAAACTGGCTTGAACTCCCAAACCAGTTGATATACTCATAACTAATCATTGCACATAATGTATTGTACTGTCCAGACAAATGCCCAGCATTACAAAATACTCTGCCGTACTATTCACCCACTACAGACCTTCACTCTTGCAATAAACTCTTACCATGTATCACTAAGACATTTAACACTAATGGAGACTCTCTGTTCTCCCATTATGTGTTAACTGTGGAATGAAATCCTCACCAGTTAAAGCAGATAGAAAACTTCAAATAGTTTTAAAACTTTACTTAAACACCATCTGTGCCAAAGATGGCTCTGTTCTTCCTGCTCACCTGGCTAGCTTTACTCAGATTCCTTTTCTCCAACTCTTACAGCCCAATTTTGCTTCCCAATCTTTTGTACCTTTTCACACCTCCTCATACTGCACTAATTTCCTAAACTCTTCCTCTTTCTCTCACACCCCAGTACTAACTACAATTCCTCCTCTGTCTATTTACCTTTCCACTCTTTTCCATAATTTCTCCTTTCCCATCTCTCTTACTCATCAGTTTTTAAGTTAAACTACAACTTGTCTATCTGTAAATTATTGCTAACCTCAAAAACATCTCAGTCTGATCTTTTCCCTGCAGCTATCATGCTATAAATACATCAACTATTATTCTATTTTAAATACAAAAAGAAAATAAATGAATCGGAGCACAGACAGGTTAACTGTATTTATTAGGTAAGCACTTTCATGGGTTATCCCTGCTCACTTCTTCAGACCAAACAGAATATATGTACAAATTTATTTATATATAAGAATTTAAAAACTAAAGCACCAATAACAATTTAACATCAATTAAAACAGGTAGAACGTAAGATGTTACAATGTAACTTACCAAAAATACTCACGTCTTCCTTAAAGGAACATGCAATCTAAAATATGTTAATGTCTACTTATGTAGTATTTGTATATTTAGCCTAGATGTTCTGAAGATATATTGATTGTGCAGACATTAATCATAATATACACTAATACATATGAAAAGCATAATAAACCATTTCATTTCTAAATATATATAACCAAATATATGTAATTTATAAAGTATTCATAAATATGAACTCTAAACATTCAACTTAAAACTCTTATTAGAACCCATAAAAGGTTAGTGCACATTCTAAAATACACTATATCAACTATTTCACTTGTGTGTGTGTGTGTGTGTGTGTGTGTGTGTGTGTGTGTGTGTGTGTGTGTGTGTGTATATATATATATATATATATATATATATAAATTTCACATCTAAAACATTACTGATTACAAGTACATATATACAAATACATACTATATATATATATATATATATATATATATATATATATATATATATAAAAACAGTATTCGAATACCTACCATTTTAATTCATTGCTGAATATAAACAACTACCTAAAAACTAACATACTATACATCTATCTGTCTAGAAACACTAATAACAGTTACTAATAACCTATGGTAGACTGTATACACAATAACTAAATCAGAACATGCATAGTCTATGCTGATTATTTAAAATCTGACGTTCTAGATGAACCTATCAATCAAAATGAAATGCAAACATATATATATATATATATATATATATATATATATATATATATATATATATATGTATACATATATATATATATATATATATATATATATACATATATATATATATATATATATATATATATATATATATAAGACATATTTCTGCTTTTATACTAAGAACTAATAAATACACAGCTATATTTTACAACATATTATATACCACAATAATTTATTTAAACAGACACCTAGCTTTCAAAGCTGTTTTAGTAGTATATTCCCATTCAACCATTTACCATCCACCTGTAATCTAACAATCAATTTTGTCTCATTTAATTCAGTTGCATTCCTAATATCACCTACACATTGACCAACATGTATTAATCGCAATTGCCATAAATTTAAAAGTATGCTCTCTAGATGTAGTCATTACATGTTTGGCCACGGCATAAGTACTATTTGAAATCCTAATATTATAAAGATGTTCCCTAATTCTGTCTTTGAAATGACTGTTCATTTTGTCCACATAGAACAATTTACAAATAATGCAGTGGGCTAAATAAATAATGTTAACACTATTACAATTGGCCCTACATTAAAAATATTTTCTACCTGTCAATGGATGTATAAATTGGCCACTGCTATCAATAAAATTACGATAATTGCAATCCACACATGGTAGTGTACATCTTTTTCTTAATTTCATATGCAAATCTCTACTCTCTCTATGATAGCATAATATCCTTTTAATGGATTTTTTTGTTTTTATATTTGAAATGTGACTGTTCTCCCACTACCTGCTTATTTTTTTCATCTGTCAGTAATATATCCCAGTGTTTAGGTATGACATTTTTTAATCTGTTTAACATTACTGCTATAAAACATAGAAAATTTTAGATGATTAGAATTCTTGCTATTATTAATGTTAATGTTTCTTAAATCAGATATTTCAGAAAATAGGGTCTCCCTCTTTTATGTCTCAAGGGGACAACTTCACTTATTTGTTCCACCTGTAATTTTTCATAGCTTCTAGCAACAAAATTATCACTAAGATATGATAATTCCTTTTGAAAATCCATATAATCTACATTAAGCCTAGAGGACATCATTGCTTGATCTTTGATAATATTTGAAAATATATGCACAGGATGCATTCTCCTGTGATGTAATAATCTGTTACAATGACATAGTTTACAATATGTTTTCATGGTGATATGTCCATCTAATGTTTTAATGAGCTCTTTGATGAGAAGCAGCTGATCTGATATATATATATATATATATATATATATATATATATATATATATATATATAGAGCAATAACTAGCCTTTTTTGTTTATTTGTAGTAGTTATTGCTTATTCTAGATATTTATAGCAATTTTATTGTATACTGCACACGTGTACTGTATTTCATAGCTATTGGCTCACTTGTGATAAACATTTCTGTAGTGTTTTCTGCCTAAAAGAGTTTGGGTTGTAGCTGTAATATTCTCCATATTCCTGATTATGTTATTGGCCTAGTTGTTTGTTAGAGGCTGTTTTCTGAGCTCATTGTCCAGGCCATCTTAGTTAGCAAAGACCACCCCCCCACTTCAGTGAGAGTTTAGTGTTTATGGTCATTGTCTAGTTGGGTTGCTAGGGCTACAGCTTGGAGAAAGCACCTCATTGGTTCTTTTGAGATTTTTTTAAAGTTGTTTCAGGTTTCAACATTCTGTTAAGAAGTTAATTTGTGCGTTTTAGCCATTACACACAGAGCTATCAGAGGAGGAGCTGCTGATCTGTGATATATAGCAATATGTAGCCTGTTTCTTTGCTTATTTGTAGTAGTTATTGCTTATTCTAGATAGTTATAGCAATTTTATTGTATATTGCATACTTGTACTGTATTTCATAGCTATTGGCTCACTTGTGATAAACATTTCTGTAGTGTTTTCTCCCACACTCCCTCCCTATTGGCATCTTGTCTTTATACCTGCTTGTCTTGCAGTTGCCCGCCCCTACTCTAAATTTGATCTCAGACACTCCTCCCAATCTAGTGTCTTTAGCTCATTTTACCTAATACAGAGAGAACATCTTAGAAGGCCAACCCACTTAGTTTCTTTCCTTCTGTTCCTCCTTTCTCCCTTTCTTACAAAAAAAAAAAAAAATGCCTGAATCTACTTGTGTTCTGACTGTGCTTCTCAAACATTTTGGAAATATAGAGTATATTTTAGTGCATTTATTAAAACTGTATCTGCCTTAATATTGCAACGACTGAAGTGCTCTAGGTTGCAATGCATCTGAATTGTTTTAGTGTGTTTTAGCTGCTTTTCTGTATATATAGACTTTTCTGTATATGTAGACGAGCTACTTATTCTACTGTATTACTGCCTCTTAAATCTTTTTTCAGTTGTGCACTTGCATTGCTTCATTTAAAAAGTTTTAAATTGCTAATTTTGTAGAGTTTTAATTGTATTTACTGTTTAGGGCTACACACTCAAATGTGTTAGCCTTTTCTGTGTTTATTTAGTGTATTATTGCACTGTTTAACCTGTTTTAACAACAAAAAAAAATACTATTTTGTTTGCTTATTTACCGCCTTTCCTAGCTAGTATAGTCCAGATCCCAGGCTTTGCTTGTCTCAGGATTTTATTTTCTGTGTTCAGGGCTATCCAGACCTTGCTGTGGTAGAGGGAAATCCTACTGCTTAGCAGTGGGAGTAGTGAGCATTGTACTGCCTGTCTAACACTAGAGGAGTGATTTTCAGCTCTGAAATTGTAATTTTAGCCATCTTGAGCTGCTTTCTATCCCTTTCAACTTTCTGGCTTAAAAACTCATGTGTTTGCACATTTTTCACATCGTGCAGCACTGCGGGGCTACAGTTAAACTATTCCAGGTGTGTGAAAGTCTGCTCTTCAAATTTTCCCTTAGAACTAGCTGGTTTCTCAGTAGTAGCACTAAAATCTGAACCCCTGTGACTAGCACTTGCTCTAGAACCTGCTGAAAAGCACTAGGAAGCCTTAAACTGATACAAGCACTCAACTCTCCTTGTTAATAAGGAGAAATTAATCACAGGCAATAAACAGCCTATAATTGCAAAGTACCTTGCAAAGGTAAGGGAAAACAGCTCTTGTACTTTATAAAAAAGCACCTAAACAGGCATGTCCAAGGGTCAGCTGCCGGTGATTTCTCCTGTCCACCTGGTGAATCTGGGCATACTGAGGCAATGCAGCAACTACCTCATGTACACAGACAACTGTATCCTCCTGCCACCCAACACTACAACCTGCAAGAGATGCATTTACATAGTCAAACTGGAAGCAAAACTCTCTCCAGCCACGATTGTGCTAGACAGTCAGGAGGAGAAGGTTAACACCTGCATTACACCTCAAGCAACTCATAGCCCTTCAAAACCCACACCATCAACACCCACACATAGCAACACTAAACCCACATATGCGGAGGGCCTTAACATTAACCTGCTCAAGCAACATGCACCTCCAAAGCTGAAACGCAAACACCAGTCACAATCAAAGTGACACATAGCTCACAACAGCAGTGTGCCACCCAACAACAGCCCTTAAGGCAAGACAACGTACTAAACACTTTAGTCATAGGTGACTCTATAGTCAGGCACACTGATGTCTCATTCAGCAGGCTGAGCAAGGAGAAAATTACAGTCAGCTGCCTGTCGGGTGCCAGGATCTGCCACATAATGCATGCACTCAAGTCACTCCACAACAAGTACAAATATGACTCTGTCATTGTCCATGTTGGAGTGAATGACCTGAAATGTACCTCCCTGGACTACATGAAAAGAGACATGGAAGAGCTCTTGGGTCATGTGGCCCAGGCAGGTATGACCCTAGCCCTGAGTAGTATCCTGCCTTTGCCCAGAATTATACCACAATATAAGGACAAAATGATTGACTTCAACAATTGGCTAAGCTTCTGGTGTTATTCAAAGGGGATCCAGTATCTGTCTGCCTAGGACAACATGATCAACAAACCACGATGCTTTGCCAGTGATGGTCTGCACCTGTCACCCCTGGGATTCAGGTTACTGGCTAAAGCTCTTGCCACCCCTATAGTGCCTTTTTTAGGCAAGGTTCAAAGGACAAAACCACCACAGTAACAGATACAAGCATGCAAAATCTGAATGTAATGCAACTCAGTGCTAGAAGTCTAAACCTCAAAATACACTCTTCTCAAGGCACTCCTAAAAATGGAGAACACCGATATCTATGCAGTAACTGAGACCTGGCTCAAGGCTCCAGGGACCACCCCTGCAATACCAGGCTACAACTCTTACCACACTTTTCAGCCACCAAACCAAGACCGAAACACTAAAGGTGGAGGAGTGTCCATATTCACCAAGAATATTCACACCTCCAGGCTAGTTGCCCAACACAATGCATCTAAATTCTCCAGGTGCAACTAACACTAAGTAAGACTGCAATCCAAATTGTAGCTTGCTACAGATCCCCCACCATGCCCCAAGATTTTCACTACACCTTTCTAAACATACTGGAAAATATTAAGATACAACCAAACACCCTAATACTGGGTGATTTCAACTACCCTGCCATTAACTGGGAAAACTACTCAGGTACCAACACCTTTTCCCAATGGTTCTTGAAATTCATAAATTCCAACACCCTCTATCAACTAATCCATTGTCCCACTAGGGGCTTCAATATCCTAGACCTGGTCATTACCAACATGGGAGATATGTGCTCCACACCAGTGGTCACCCCCTCATTGGCCAGGTCTGACCATAACCAAATCACCCTTGACATCCACATCCCACCCCCACCTCCCAGTAAGGAAACAAAAAACTTCTCCAAAGCCAACTTCATGCTACTCAAGTCAGAAGTTACAAGCTTCATGACACCCATGCAGATGGGAGCTGAAAGTTCGACTGCTGAATCCTACACTAAAGCACTGTATGAGTACATCTACTCGTGCATGAATTGTGACATCCCAAATAGAACCAAGATGCTCTCCTCCAAAAAAAGGAAGCCAGTCTGGTGATCCTCTGCCATAAACAAACTATACAGCAGAAGAAAGAAACTGTTGCAGAAAAGAGGAAAATCCCAGGATGCAAAAAACTCCCTTACCAGCCTCAGTAAGAAGCTGAGATCCCTCATAAAATCCTCCAAAGCTAGTTAAGAAAATAAAATTGCCAAAGATTCCAAAGACAACCACAAGGCATTCTATAGTTATGTCAAAAATCTAAATGGCAATGCTCAGATATGCTCTGAGCTACAACAGAATGGCATTAAATATACTGATCCCAAGGATATTGCCAATATCCTGGAAGATCGGTTTAGTGCCAACTTCACCCCCCTTTTACCCCCTAAAGGGCCCATCTCAATATCAAAAGATTGCCAAATTTCGGTAATCAGGGCCACACAGGTAGAAACCGCACTCTCCAAAGCTAAGAATGCAGCATCCATGGGACCAGATGACATCCCGGGCTGTGTACTACATGAACTACAAAATGAACTGGCACCTCACCTAAGTGTCATGTTTAATCATAGCCTCACCTAAGGCTTCGTGCCCACTGAGTGGCGTACAGCTACAGTTATCCCACTTCACAAGGGGGGATCCACCTTGGATGCTGGGAACTACCATCCCATCAGTCTGACGAGCCTGATCTGCAAGGGCATGGAACGCATTATCATGGAACTTATAAACAACGACATTGGCAACCTTCAAACACTGGACCCCACCCAGTTTGGGTTCATGAAGGGCCGATCTTGTCTCCTGATCCTGATTGACTTCTCTGAATCAATCTCCAGGGCTGTGGATGAGGATAAGGCAGTCCACACAGCCTGTCTGGACCTTGCCAAGGCCTTTGACACCCTCCCCCACTGTGGAATCATAGATAAACTTACTAAGCTGGGCATAAATCCCTAAGTCACCCGATGGGTTGCCAAATGGCTTACTGACAGAACCCAGACTGTAAAAGTAGCTGACTCCAAATCCAGCTCCAGACAAGTGACAAGTGGAGTACCACGGGGTTCAGTCCTGGGACCTCTCTTGTTTAGCATCTACTTCTCTGAAGTACAGGCCAACACTAAGGGACTCAGGCTAACAAAGTTCGCAGATGACTGTAAACTGGGATCCATTATCGAATCCCCAAATTATGTGGATATTCTACAAAAGAGCCTTACAGAAAAAGATGCTTGGTGCCAGAGCCATGGGCTGAAGCTTAATGCTAATAGTTATCCTCTTTGGGAAAAACATGTACCCATGAATTACCACATCGGTGGCAATACACTAAACACTGAAAGTGTGATGAGAGACTTAGGGACACAGGTGGACAGTGGTCTCACCTTTGATAACCACATTGCCACAACAGTCAGGAAATCCTTCTATGTGGCACACCTCATCACTAAGGGCTTTTCATCCAGAAAAAATGAGGTCATTGTCCCACTGTACTCATCCATCATTAGACCCATTATAGAGTACAACGTCTGGTTTGGTATGTACCTCACAAGACATCTGCAACAGCTATAAAGGCCGCAGAAATACCTCACTAAAAGAATCACAGGCCTAAAGCAGATACCCTATGCTGACCATCTAAAAAAAGTCCAGCTATACTCTGTGGCATATCGTCTACTCAGAGGCGATCTCTTCTTAACATACAAGACTATGTCAAACCCTGAGCTGTTGGACATGCTCCACTTAAAGAAATCCCAATCCCTCAGAGCCACATGCTCCAGGGATCTAAACCTTGCTATCACAATGAACAAAACATGCTGGAGGGATAGGTTCCTTACCCAGAGACTCCCCATACTCTGGAATAGACTGCCCATACATGTCAAACAGAGCGCATCCTTGGCCCTCTTCAAAAGGAAACTTGATGATTGGATGGGAGATAGGAAATTCACCCCAGGGATCATGTCAGTCACCCCGCTAGACGGGGCTCCAGGGAAGTAAATATTGTGGGAAGAAATATCCAAGGAATTGTTATGGCTAGGCTTGTATAGGCCCTAGGGCCAATAGCCTAATGCCAACCTATGAACCTATAAGACATCCAAAAACTCAATCTGAACATCTGAACTCTTTACATCATATTTTAAAAATGTAATAGTTTCTTGTATATACTTAATGAAATCATTTAAGTCTTATAGACTACCTGTCTGCAACAAAAATATGTCATCCACAAAGCAATAATAAAATGATAGTGGACTGTAGTTACCTGTATGGAATAAATACTGGTTTTCCTAAACTGCCATTTTATAGTCGCTATATACAATAGATATTCAAATATGGAATTTAGAGAAAGGTGTACGCTGCCATGTGGGGACTGCAGTTATTGTAATTTTATTGATAGCAGTAACCAGAAGCACTAAAGGCAGAGGGGTGTCCATATTCATTAAGGATATCCACACCTCCAGGCTAGTTGCACAGCTTAATGCATCCGAGATTATCCAAGTGCAACTAACTCTGGGCAAGACCACAATTCAAATTGTAGCTTGCTACAGACCCCCCCCCACCATGCCACAGGATTCCCACTCCTCATTTCTTGATACACTGGAAAATATTAGGGTACAACCCAACACCCTAATAATGGGTGATTTCAACTACCCCACCATTAACTGAGAAAACTACTCATGTACCAACTCTTTTGCTCAACGTTTTCTGGAATTCATAAATCCCAACGCCTTGGATCAACTTATTCACACCCCCACCAGGGGCAGCAATATCCTAGACCTGGTCATTACCAACATGGGTGACTGGTGTTCCACAGCAGAGGTCAATTCCTTGTTGGTCAGATCTGACCACAAGCTAATCACCCTAGACATCTACATCCAGCCCCCCCCCCCCCATTAGGGAAACCACCAAAAAAACTTCTCCAAAGCCAACTTCGCAATTCTTAAGACAGAAGTGGCAAACTTCATGACACCCATGCAGACAGACAATAGAGGTACGACTGCTGAATCCTACACAAATGCACTTTATAAGCACTTACACGAGTGCACGGATCATGCTATCCCTAACAGAACCAAGATGCTCTCCTCCAAAAAAAAAGGAAGTCAATCTGGTGGTCCTCTGCCATAAACAAACTCTACAACAGAAGAAAGAAACTGTTTCAAAAAAGAGTAAAATCCCATGACTGGAGGAACTCCCTGGTCAGCCTCAGTAAGAAGCTGAGATCCCTCATAAAATTCTCCAAAGCTAGTTATGAAAATAAAATTGCCACTGACTCTAAAGACAACCACAAAACATTCTATAGCTATGTCAAGCATCTCAATGGCAGATCTGCTCTGAATTGCAGCACAATGGCACTAAGTATACAGAACCAACTGATATTGCCAAAATCCTGGCAGATAGATTCAGTGCTTACTTTACCCCCCTCTCCCCCTAGAGGGCCCATCTCTATATTGGAAGAATGCAAAGTTCCTGTAATCATGGCTGCACAGGTAAAAATCACACTCTCCAAAGCCAAGAACACAGCATCCATGGGACCTGACAATATACCAGGCTGCATTCTACATGAACTACAGAACGAACTGGCACCCCACCTAAGTACCATGCTCAATCATAGCCTCACCTCAGGCTTTGTGCCCACTGAATGGTGCACTGCAACGGTTATCCCACTCCACAAAGGGGGAGCCACGATGGACCCCGGGAACTACCGCCCCATTAGCCTGACAAGCCTGGTCTGCAAGGCCATGGAACGTATCATCATGGAACTCATAAACAAAGACATTGGTAATCTCCAAACTCTGGACCCCACCCAGTTCGGGTTTGTAAAAGGCAGATCATGTCTCCTAAACCTGATAGACTTCTTTGAAGCAGTCACCAAAGACATAGATGAGGGTAAAGTGGTTCACACAGCCTAGCTAGATCTCGCCAAGGCTTTCGACACCATCCCCCACTCTGGAATTATAGATAAACTCATTAAACTAGGTATAAATCCCTATGTCACAAGATGGGTTGCCAACTGGCTCATAGACAGAACCCACACTCTGAAAGTAGCAGACTCCAAATCTGACTTCAGACCAGTGACAAGTGGAGTACCACAGGGTTCAGTCCTGGGTCCTCTCCTGTTTGGTATCTACTTCTCTGAAATACAGGCTAACACCGAAAGTCTTTGGCTAATGAAGTTTGCAGATGACTGCAAACTAGGGGCCATAATCAAGACTCATAACGACGTGGACATCCTACAAAAGGGCCTCACTGAGACAGATGCTTGATGTCAAAGCCATGGCCTGAAGCTCAGTGCCAAAAAGTACATTGTCATCCCCTTTGGTAAAAACTCTGTACCCATGAACTACCACATAGATGGTAGTCTACTTAACACCGAAAGTGTGATAAGAGACCTTGGGACACAGGTGGACAGTAGTCTCTCCTTTGATAATCCCATCGCCATAGTGGTCAGAAAATCCTTCTATGTGGCACACCTCATCACAAAAGGTTTCTTATCCAGGAAAAAAGAGGTCATTGTTCTCCTCTACTCATCACTCATTAGACCCATTATAGAGTACAATGCCCCTTTTGGTATGTACCTCACAAGACATCTACAACAACTGGAAATGCCACAGAAATACCTCACAAAGAGGATTACTGGCCTCAAACAGATGCCCTACGCAGACAGTCTTAAAAAACTCCAGCTTTACTCCGTCACATATCACCTACTCAGAGGTGATCTCTGACTAACATACAAAGCTATGTCAAACCCAGAGCTGTTAGACATGCTCCATTTAAAGAAATCCCAATCCCACCAAGCTACATGCTGTAGGGACTTATACCTTGTCACCACAATAAACAGAACATGCTGGAGGGATAGATTCCTGTCCCAGACACTTCCCATACTCTGTAATAGACTACTTATCTATGTCAAACAGAGCTCCTCATTAGCACTCTTCAAAAAAATCTTGATGATTGGATGGGAAATAGGAAATTCACCCTAGGGATCACTTCTGTGGCTCTGATCAGCAGGGGCACAGGAAAATAATTTTCTTGGGTGGCGAAAGCCAGGGTACCTTTTTGGCTAGGCTTATATAGGCCCTAGGGCCAATAGCCTAGTTCCTAACTATGAACCTATGAACATCCATTGACAGGTAGAAAATACATTTTTAATGCAGAGGCCAATTGTAATAGTCTTAACATTATTTATTTAGCCCACTGCATTATTTGTAAATTGTACTATGTGGGTAAAACAAACAGATTTTTCAAAGATAGAATTAGAGAACATATTTACAATATTAGGATTTCAAATAGTACTAATGTCTTGGCCAAACTTGTAATGACTACATCTAGAGAACATACTTTTAAATTTATGGCAACTGAGGTCAATACATGTTGGTCAATGAGTAGGTGATATTAGGAATACAACTGAATTAAATGAGATGAAATAGATTATTAGATTTTAGGCAGATGGTAATAAAGGGTTGACTGGGAATATATGCTAAAAATAGCTTTGAAAGCTAGGCATCTGTTTAAATAAATTATTGTAGCACATAATCTCCCGGATTTACTAAACTTCCGTGCAGGACAAGCTTAGTCCTTCACAGAAGCGCCCATTTAGGAGCAGGATGGCAGTGCACCACGCATATTAATAAGGCACATTGCCCAAGCTCCTAGGCTTACACGGAGCGTGTACAAGTGCAGTGGGCATGTCTGAGAGCAGAGTTTTCAGAATAAACAAGCTCCTGCAATGTGGAACTCAGAAAGTGGTAAGAAATGAGTGAGACTGCTCATAGGTGTCCGCATATCCCCATCAACAGTCCCCCATGTGTACAACAGCAACAGTACATAAAAATTAAATGAAGAAACCCCTTTATTTTGTTTTAAAAATCCGAATACAGCTAACCATAGATGCGCAGGTGTGCCCATCACTCAGCTATGGTTAAAGCAACTTAAAATGCTGAAGAGGATAACAAAGCAGATATATGCAAATGAAGCAGCACAACAATAGTGTAGTGGGCAGAGCATTCGCTTAATGTGCAGGCATTCCCGGTTCAAGTTTTACTGCAGCACAGTCTATTTTACATGGCAAAACATGTTGAATTGAGCTGAAATGGCAGATAAAAATTAGAGCAGATGCTAACCCGGGTCATAATGAAAGCCTAAACATTAAATGTGCCCTAAAATGGTACAGAGATTGAAAGTTTTGAAATGTAACTGGACTTGACCTAATCAGAAGGTGGTCATACAGTATCTGTTATTGATGAAATGTAATATGACAGTGTGCATTAGAGATGTGTTTTTCCTTTTTTCTATTTGTTTTGTATCTTCCTTTTTTTTCTTTCCCCTCTCCCCCACCCACTAGGTTGGGCAACCAATGCTATCCCATCCAACCCAGTCTCTCCTCAACCCATATTTTCTTTACCCGCAGTTCCTTCTCCCCCCCCAGCCCCACACATGCAGCAACCATCCCTTCTCTGGTTGGCGGCCTGTAGCAACCACACCACCACATATTGCCCACCCTCCACTCCTCAGGACCCATCTTGTACGTTGTCCCGACCCAAGTATCTTCAGTCTTTCACACGCCGTAGTCCACGGACATAGGAACCCAGCCATGTCTACCTTTGGAGACATGAGTTACCCAAAAGAATCACTATTAATTTTTGGGTTGTCCTGCTAGGGACGAATATGACTTGGTATTAACACTAGACTTCACGGGTCAACTTTGTTTACACCACTGGTGTTATGTTGGGTATCTTAAAGCATACATGTTACACACGGTTGCCTGGTAAGCACACAACACCTAATAGGAGTGTCTGTTTCAGGTATACAGGAAGCACACGACCCTTATATACACACGACATTACAGGTTCCCCTCTCGATAACTGAATTAATTACTTTATAATGAAGATGCACTCAGCACCTTGCAGGACCACTGGTTTCACAGTATTATTGGTTAACAACATCCCACTCTCACCTGAAAAACAAAATGGGCAATCTGTTCCCAAAATAAAATCTTGCTCCATACATAGGTGTCCATTTCGCACATGTACATTGGACACATGTAATCTGGTCTAATTGGCATTACGACTAATTATTGTTGTCCTCACCCCCACCCAGGGGTTTGAGTGTCCAAATCTACCTCCAGATTCAGTGTATATGCACAGCTGTTGCTCATCCCTGGCTATTTTCCCTACTGTATTTCCCTCTTTGTGCCCCTATTGTCACCACTTTCCTATCAACCCCTTTTACTTTTCTTTTAAAGAAATTAGTGCGGGGGTAAGTGGGAGTAAGCAGTTTTAAGCAGCAGTAAGTGGGTTTAAGCCTGTTTGCGCATGGGGTAAGCAATGCCTACACACGTTAAGCAATGTAGAAGCTAACTGTGTGTAAGACACTGTAACCAGAAGTTAGCAGTGCTTACCTCCATGCAAACCTGCCTACAACTGCTTTAAACTGCCTTAATCACCCTGTATCCAATGGCCTGTGTTTTGCCCAGAAACAAAATAAACAGCTTCTGCAAGTCTTGAACCCAGGACCCTGCACACCACAGACAAAGTGATTTACCACTAAGCAATGCCAGCTATGCATAAGTCTGATGTTTTCAGAAACATAACATCCAGCCCAGTCATGCAACAGTACAGAGAATGTATACCAACATCTAAATGTATGTGTGTGTGTAAATATATTAATATCTAAACAGATACAACATATCTAAATATGTAGATATACATATATAAATATTTTGAAATATATACTTAGATATACATACATATGAACATATATACATGCAAATGCCTACATTGACATATATGTCTACACCTATATGTCTACATACACACAGCAAGTTACATATATTTACCCATATATATATCTATGTAGGTATATACAGACATAGTTATATATATATATCTGTAAGCAGATATATATATCCATATAGATATATATGGCCACACATCTGTAGATAGCAATGGTAGATTAACAAAAACAAATATGTCCACTTGCACCGTTAATGGGGTTGAGATGCCCCAAACAATATACGTCATGTATGAATAGACATACCCCCCCAACAGCCAAAGACATCTGCCCTGCAATACACTACCAAGTGTTACAGATCCCATAACCAGGACCTGACATGACATGGGCACAAGATGTTAATAGTACTACAACCCACCTGTATGATGTCAGGCTGGTATTGGTTTGTTTGTTTGTGTCTTTCGGCTTTTCCCGATTAGGGGTTGCCACAGTGGAACTCCGGTCCGTTAATGATTGGCAGTTGATTTTTACAAACCGGCTTGCCAGGCCTGACACACAGCCTTCAATGAAGGTACGCCCATTCATGCATGTCTCCATGCAGAAGACGCTCTAACTGAGAATCGAACCGGACAGCGTCTTACTGTGAGGTGACAATGCTACCGCAGCACCACCCAGGCTGGTATTGGTAAAATATTAAAATATCATGAAGTACAGTCTGGCTCCCATAGGAAATGTAAAATGTGGAAGCTATCAATATCCCCAGGATACATATACACAGACACATATATGCAGATACAGATATGCATATATATATATATATATATATATATATATATATATATATAGAGAGAGAGAGAGAGAGAGATTTACATGTGACTACACATACACACGCAGAGATATGTACAGTAAGATACATATGTAGAAGGTGCACACAATATGGAATAGCCACTATGCCTACAGTTCACACCTGAACAACTGGACACTGTATGGGCCACCCATACACATTACAATTGTTGCCTGCAACATATACCCACAGAGATGTAATAGAAAAAACACCACACACAGGTTTGTAGAAATGGAAAACCTTTATTTGTGTACTATTACAGTTCTATATGCCATGTCATATAGCTGCTCAGACACTGACATCCATATAAACAGAGTAATCCAACTGTGAAACAGTTATACTAATACAGTAGTCTGGGAAGGTTCACAGATGTTACTGTCCAGGCCAAGGCCTTCATATTGTACAATAGTAAAGACAGACTGGGCCACAGGATACCAAACAATCAACAGTTATGTAGATGTATAGTTCAGCAGCCTCTATCTACACTCTGTACAAAATCACTAGGTGTCAAAGACTTCAGTTGACCAAATGGGATGTAAGTGTTACATAACAAGGCATAACTGACACCATCACAAGCACACTGACAAACAGAACAGTATGTATGGCAGGAGGCAGTAGGCCTGCATTAACCCAATTTATGTGAGTGATGTACATATAGGTGATGTATACGGTACTGTACACCCAGATACCTTAAGGCAGCTCACCCCTGATACCCTCACATTTTGTAACAGCCTAGGTCATTTATGGTGCACCCTCCAGACTCAATAATACAGGGCCATATACCACAGTTACATACACTGGCCTCTGGAGTGCATAAGGGTGCACATGTATTGTGTAGGTGAAGGCCACACTTATATGACCCCAGCCCCACCGTATGTGTGGAGGATACAACAGCAGTGGACTGATGGCAGCAATGGCAGTGTGATACACTCACAGCCCACTACAGAACAACCCCTGACAGCATGTCATATGTGCAAAGCTTGGTATGTAGGTGGAGGACAGAGGCTGGAACACAGGCTTATATGTGTATTGTCTTCACAGACATAGTGTGTGTGTGGGAAGTCACATCTGCCTTTCACATGTGTGCCATTGGCTACTGACAGACATCCTAAGGACATCATAGTAATGAACCACTGCTAGCATGTACTGCCCTGTGGACTGCAGCAGAGATATTGGCCCATATATGTGGACATTCCAACACACTCTCTGTACAGTCCAGAGGTATACACAGAACCCCTAGGTGCAAAACATGTGTACCATGCCTGACAATATGGATGTTGACAGCCATTTAGATGGATATAACACATAACGACTGGTATACATTTGCCACCATAGGTTATGCATTCACAGACCCCTGTCTGGCCTGACACATAATAACCATGGGTGCAGGGGTGCCATGGCCACATACTACCCACTAGATATAGACATACATCTGTACAGCATCCCACTGCTCTGTCCGACACACATGACTGTTAAGGGAGGCCCAGCAGCAGTACATCTGGCAAGTACCTGCACATGACATCTCACTGGGTGAGTACACTAATTTGCTAGGCATGTAACAATGCACAGTGCAGGCTACAGGCAGACTAGCTCAATACTGGCCTACATCTCCTATGGGGGAATGCACATGTACCTGCAGATATAGCAGGCTCTGCAGGTATGTCACAGCACAGGGTAAGATACACCTGTGTAAAAGTGCATAACCACAACCAATGTGAACTCAGCCACAGCCACATATGGTAAGCTAGCATAATAATACAGTATATAGACTATCTGTTCGACACCATCCTCATATGTGCCACTCACAGACTAACCCTACATATACACTGGGCTGCTACACAGTTTGGTCTGATGGCTGTCTGTGGTATGGGACATGTGTGTGTATGGCCCTACAAACATGTAAGCCACTACTGTAGCATACAGTGGAGCAGCATGTAACATCAGATAGGACGGGACCTAGAACACTGACATCTACCACAGTCTGTACACAGGCTAAAGTACATATTAAGAATACAAACACTGTCAACATTCACCATACGTACACAGACCTCAGTACTGTACAAACATCCACAGATTGTCCAGGTTATGTCATCAAATATAACCCCTACTGTACATAACATGTGCAGTAGTCTGATATCTCACTGGCTTGTTATCTGATATGATGCCACTAATTATGGTGTACAGCACATATGCACCTCTTAATGTATTAGAAACTTTGCAAAAACAAACAAACTCTCAAAAAATCAAATAAGCGAAAGACAGCAGATACTTCCTAAAACAGAAATTTATTAAACATTAAAAATGGTAAAGTGCTTTCATCTACTCAATAGCAGACTTCATCAGACCACCATTTAATACAGAGAATCCTTTAAATACTGGTGTACACCAACAGTTACTGCCTCCAATCACAACTTCAAAAGGAAATGATGTAAGCACATAAAAATTGTTAAACATACATTATGCTAAAAATATATAATTTTTGACATATACATATAAAAATGAATAAATATAAAACCTATGCTTATTAAAAAGTGAAGTTAATTATTAATTATTAGTTCATCTACTCAAAGCTTTTAACCTTAAAAGACTGTTAATGGCACATTGTTAATTAAGACCTGGTTTATAGTACTTGCCATCTTAATTCAGCTTTTTCTTAAATTAAACTCCAGGGTCCACCCTTTGGTTGCTCATAAATCTGCTGAATGGCACAAAATTCGAAATTATGATCAACACATGCCTGTGTATGTTTCACTAAAGCATTAGCTAAATTCCCCTTCTTATGGCATACAAATGTTCATAAACCCTTTCTTTTAGTGTTCTTGTGGTTTTCCCTATATAATACACAGAACATTTTTTACCCTATTGGATGACATCAGCAGGATTGCCACCCCTTTTGATTTGCAATTCAATTTCTGATGAATATAATACTTTTTACCATTAATTTCAAACTATTCACCCTGATACATATACTTACAAAAAGTGCACATGCCACATGTTTTCATACCTCCAACCTTTTCTTTCCTGTAACATCATTCAATGAGATTTTTGATATTCCTACCCTTCCTTGCAATCATTTTAATACCTTTCTGAAATTTATTGGTAAAAATTGATTCCTCATCCAAAAGTCTCCAATTTTTTAAAAATATTGATTTAATTAAAAAAATGCACATTAAATGTAGTTATAAAGGTATTAACATAATCAATTGTCATGTTTTGATTAGCCCTGTGCATTTCCACCAATAATCCATCTCTATTGAGAATAGGTACAAAACAACCATTTTCTCTTTTTTGTTTTACTTCGAGAAACAATTCATTCAGCAAGTCCTCTGGGTAGCCCCTACTCAAAAACATTTTTATAAGATTCTTACACTCATCAAGAAATTCATTATATAAACTAACCATCTAACCAATTGGCCTTTTATAACTGCTCTTTTGTTAATTACAGGATGGGAGCTTGTATAATGAAGAAAACTATTCCAATAGGTGGGTTTTCTCTGAATTTTTGCTACAAACCTCTTGTTGACCTTGTCCTTTCTCAGATTCACATCCAAGTAATTACTCTCCTGTCCATCAACATTGTACATAAACCTCAAAAATTGAGATGTATTATTGACATATTCCATAAAATCATCCACCTGCTGCTGCTTACCCCTCCATAAAATAAAAATATCATCCAAATATTGCAAATATAGGACAATATACTGCTCATATGCACTATTAAATATATGCTTCTGTTCCCACTGGGCCATTACAAAGTTGGAAAAAATGGTCCCACAGGGTGAACCCATAGCAACTCCTACCTTTTGTAAATAATAATGATTGTTAAACATAATATAATTGTTGGTCAAAACCACTTCAAATAAATCAACATATAAGTTAGTGTCCATTTGTGGTACTCCTTGTTCAAACAGAAACTCTTCTATCATATTTACACCTTCCTGCTGGGGAATCACAGAAAAAAGATCTTTTACATCTATCGTTAAAAATAGAACATCCTCTGCATATTAAACTGCATTAATAAGGCTGAGAAAATGCCAAGAATCTCTACAGATTTGCTTTTGACCATCCGAGTAACTTTTCAATTTACAATCTAAAAATTTAGCACATGCATAAGATATGGAGTTGCACCTGTCCACTATTGGTCTTGGTGGTGGATTGTTTATATCTTTATGTATCTTAGGTGAGCCAAAAATACAAGGAATGGTAGGTGCAATAATGTGTAAATAATTTTAGCTGTCAATGTCGATTCTATTTTCAAGAAACAAGTCATTGAGAAATACTTTAATCTTCTTATATGCTACATTAAATGCATTTCTGCTAACTTCTTCATATGTGGCTGTGTTAAGTATCTGCGTTATTTTATTGTTATAATCAAAAACATCCATTACCTCCAGTCCACCCCCCTTATCCGGCTTCATGATTCTAATATTCTGTTGCATTAAAAATGCAAGTAATTCCGTTTCATTAGACCTCAAATTATCCTTCATAGGGACATGCTTATTGCTTAACAGATGTCTAATATCAATTTCACAAGCCTTCTCACACAGAATTAAAGCCGGATGTAACGGTGGATTAAAAGTACTGGTGGTATGCAATTGCATATCAAAATGGTTGTGATTTTCACCAAACATAATTCTAAAATTCAGTTTCCTAAGAAATAGTTTAAAATCCATAAGTACCGTAGCTAAACACGCCTCAGTGGCAGGAACAAAAGTGAAACCTTTGCTTAAGAAATCAGCCATCTCCTGATCAAAAAATGTACAAGAAAAATTATAAATTTTAAAATCATGTGCCTCATTAAAAATAACCATAGGTTTTTGTTGTCCAACTTCATCTGAGATACCATTAGTACTATTAGTTTCAATAGAGCTCAGTTGACCAGTACATTCAGTTAATAATCATTCCTCAGGTATCGTCCACATCCCCGTTGCCTCCCCCCTTTCTAATTCCTTCTGGAAGGGGTATAAAAATCCTGATTGGGACCACTGCATTGAATTGAAAATCAAAAGGGGTGGTATACGTAGCTAACTATAAAAATATTCTGCGTATTATATAGGAAAAACCACAAGAACACTAAAAGAAAGGGTTTATGAACATTTGTATGCCATAAGAAGGCCAATTTAGCTAATGCTTTAGCGAAACTTATACAGGCATATGTTGATCATAATTTCAAATTTTGTGCCATTCAGCAAATTTATGAGCAACCAAGGGATGGACCCTGGAGTTTAATTTTAGAAAAAGCTGAATTAAGATGGCAATTATTATTACAATCGTGCTACAAACCAAGTCTTAATGAACAATGTGCCATTAACAGTCTTTTAAGGTTAAAAGCTTTGAGTAGATGAACTAATAATTAATAATTAACTTCACTTTTTAATAAGCATAGGTTTTATATTTATTCATTTTTATATGTATATGTCAAAAATTATATATTTTTAGCATAATGTATGTTTAACAATTTTTTTGTGCTTACATCATTTCCTTTTGAAGTTGTGATTGGGGGTGGTAACTGTTGGTGTACACCAGTATTTAAAGGATTCTCTGTATTAAATGGTGGTCTGATGAAGTCTGCTATTGACTAGATGAAAGCACTTTACCATTTTTAATGTTTAATACATTTTTTTTCGGAAGTAGCTGCTATCTTTTCATTTATTTGTTTTTTGAGAGCCTCTTCATGCACAAAGATTGACAGAGTTGTGGCTGGAAGCACATACACAGGGACAATATTGACATGTTGCTGTGATAACCTCATACATTTACTGTTGTAACATGGTAGCTGCAACATATGTGCTATGAGGGATATGAAGTCAGTAACTGTCATGGCATTCATCATCTGCAGACTGCAATCCTCACACTACCTTCTGCAGTTCACAGATAGATGCTCTGTGGGTAACACATGACACCAAAGGTGCAACACACTGCCCAGTCTGCAGATGACCCTACAGATGGGGATTCCTCATAAACAGAGAACTGACATGGCAGGTATTGCAACATGGAGGACAGCCATATCCACACACACACACACACACTGTTAAAGCAACATTACTCCAAATGCAGTATAGCAGCACTTACAGTCTGTAGTCAGGTCAGGCACATCCCCCTCCTGTGTGTTACCCTGTTTCCAAAGTGTATGATGTTTGAGGTAAATCCCCATTCCATCTGAGATGCTGTTTTCCAAATAACAGATCTAGTTGCTGCTCACAGTGGATGAAAAGGGCTGACACCAACATGATGTTCCTAGATATTGGAGTGTGTTTCCATGCAATTGGCTATGGGAATGTTACCACAGCTGTTCCACATGCAATCAGCTAGGGGAGGGCTGCAATTTGTGCAGAGGCCATCAGCTGATCATGAGCATCACTTAAAATACACATGCTGCAGCCTAAGCAAAGCAGGTGTAGGTCTCCATATCCACCAGAGAGGGAGTGAGAGAGGCAGACAGAGGCAAAGACAAGTCAAGGAGGGGTGAGAAAGTAAAACATAAGCATATGTGTGTGTCACACACCTACCAGCACAGGGTATCAAACCCCTGATGACTATGTAGTGCTATCACAGTTCTATGCAGTTATTGGACGTGCCACATGGGTTACCAGTTGTGAAGCCCTCAGAACATATAAGTGATGGCGAGTGACATCTGCAACAGCTATAAGGCAGGTGACATACACGTGCCTGTCCGCATGGACAGGTGCCAGCATCAACACAGCCACACTGTCACAGGGACGCACACACATTGACACACTTGGCAGATCCAGGATTACAACTCATCAGTAGTGGGATTCCCACAACACATCACTGTGCAGGTACCACATGCACCACATGGGTCATACGGAGGTTGTATGGGAAAAGGGTATGGGGAGGTGTCTGACATCAGACAGCATGCGTCAGTATGCCAACGGGGGTTGTAGTGAGTGTGGATGTGATCATATGCATCGTACAACACGCACACAAACACACAGGATGTCAATACTAACATGCATGGGTGCATTTCTGCATGGGTGTGTGGTGGTCGACTGTGCCAGAGGGCTATACAAGGCAAGGTGATGGGTGTACCTTGGCATCAGGCCACATGACAATGATATGCATTGTGGCTCAGGGCTGTAGTTTCTATATTTTCCCACACAGGTAGGTATTGTATCCCCCATCCAGTGTCCTGGGTGACTGTTTTGTGTGGCCAATGCTGTGCATCGCTTGTCACATATGTGTTCCTTAGTCCATGACATGGACGGTGTCTGAGATGTGCGCACCTCCCACATGCATGTACAGTGACATGTGGAACTGTACCTGGGGTGTCTGACCCATGTTGTGAACACAGATTATCATCCCTGTGATGGGAACTGGTAATGGCCAGCAGGTTTACCCTTCACCTACATTGATAGCATGCTTACGGCATTCCCTGGTGTCAGTTGCATCTGTCCATACAGAGCATGTTGTCAGGCATGGTATGTCCTTTGTGGGTCACATGTGATGGCACCACAGGTGTTGCAGGTGTCCATTGGGGAACATGGGGAAGGTGCACTGTCTGCATGTACATGCATATTGGACAGATGGACAGGGTGCCATGCCCTCTGTAGCCCACTGCAATCACTCCATAGTTACTATCAGTGTCCAATATGCAGTGTACTACCCACATATTGGCTGTTGCCTAGGCATGTGTGTGTGTATGAGACATGGGTTGAGAGTGTGCTCTGGGTAATACTGGGGGTTGCGAACTGTGATTGCCTGGCCTTGCTGTCACATGTATGGGTATGGCTTTGCACCCCAGCCTCTCAGCTATTTCACATCAGTTATCCCTCTATAGAAGACATTGTGATATATAGTAGGGCCGACATAAAAGAAATATGCAAAACTCACTCCACATTGGGCACAGGTCTCACACACACCTCCACACAGGATATGAGTTACAAACACACACACACACACACACACACACACACACACACACACACACACACACACACACACACACACACACACCTGTCATGTCTGGGAGTAGACCCCCTACCTAACTAGTTTATTACACTACAGCACTATGCAGTTATAGTATGCACCATGGAGATTACTCTAATACTCCTTCCCCAAAGGTGTATACCCCATTGGATGACATCAGCAGGATTGCCAAAGTAGGACATTTGAATTGTAGTGTGTGAGACTAGCCTAAAATGCATTGCTCCCTACACAGACAGTAACACACACACAAAACATCCACAACTGACATGTGTGGGTATAGAACCCCTAACAGAGGTCTATATCACACTACAGCATGGAGCTGTTATAGGATGCACCAAGGGGATTACTGGAGAGTGTCTTCCCTAAAGGTATATTTCACAATGAATGACATCAGCAGGATTGCCAAAGTAGGGCATTGAAATATACTAAGTGTGACTAGCCTAAAATGCATTGTCCATACACAGACATTGAAACACACACAAAACACCCAGAACTGCCATGGGTGGGAATGGAACCCTACCAGAGTTCTAAATCACACCACAGCAGTATGCAGCAACAGGATGTGCTATGGAGATTACTGGGGTACTCCCTTCCCAGAGGTGTATTTCTAGGTAGATGACATCAGCAGCCTTGCCAATGGTGAACATATGAATTGTAGGGAGTATGACTACCCTAAAAAGCATTGATCTCTACACAGAGTCAGACAGACACACACACACATAAATACTTGCCATGTCTGGGATTAGAACACCTACCTACTTTATCACACTACAACAATACACAGTTATAGGATGCACTATGGAGATTACTGGGCTGCAACCTTCCCAGAGGTGTATTTCTAGGTGGATGACATCAGCAGCCTTGCAAAAGCTGAGCATATGAATTGTAGGGAGTGTGACTGCCCTAAAAAGCATTTCTCTCTACACAGACAGAGTCAGACAGACACACGCACACACACTTACCATGTCTGGGATTAGAACACCTACCATACTACTTTATCACACTACAGCAATACACAGTTACAGGACATGCTATGGAGATTACTGGGCTACAACCTTCCTGGAGGTATATTTCTAGGTGGATGACATCAGCAGCCTAGCCAACGTTGAGCATATGAATTGTAGGGAGTGTGACTACCCTAAAAAGCATTGCTCTCTACACAGAGTCAGACAGACACACACAAACTTGCCACGTCTGTGATTAGAACACCTACCTAACTAGTTTATCACACTACAGCAGTACGCAGTTACAAGACACACTACAGAGATTATTAAGCTGCAACCTTCCCGGAGGTGTATTTCTAGGTGGATGACATCAGCAGCCTTGCCAAAGTTGAGCATATGAATTGTAGGGAGTGTGACTACCCTAAAAAGCATCATGCTCTACATAGTCAGACAGACACACACACACACACACACACACACACACACACACACACACACACACACACACACACACACACACACAGTTGCCAAGTCTGGAATTAGAACTCCTACCTAACTAGTTTATCACACTACAGCAGTACGCAGTTATGGGACACACCACAAAGATTACTGGACAGTAACTCTCCCAAAGGTGTATTTCACAGTGAATGACCTCAGCAGGCTTGTCATAGTAGGGCTATGGGGAGGGCAGTGTGTGCGCATGGGCCATAACCCATTCATCTAGGGGTTGATATGCTACATGCGGGCACACACAGGGTCATATTTCACAGGTATGTGTATACAGCTGCTAGATGACTACTTCCTTGGATGGTCATGTTGCACAGCTGGCAGGTGCACCACATAGTCTGTAATGCTGACAGATACTGGTGGCTATTATCTGCAGTGAGTGGCATCTGATCCTCATGTGTTTGGTGCCCTTTGGCTGTGTGCTGGGTGAGACAGGCCTGGATGGCTCCTTGTCACAGTCACTCTCTTCCACACATCTATGTACGTCTACCTTTGGCTTATTAGTGTGTTGTCCTTACATATATGTCTGTATTCCTATCCACTGTGTGTGCAAGGCATGAGTGGTGCTTACTAACGAGTGTCTGCACTAACAACTGTGACTTTATGTCTGGTCCACTGGTGTTTGCTGACATGGCCTTCATGTGTTTAAGTGTGCGAGCATGCCCAGTATGACCTTTCAGTATGTTGTTGACTGACATTGCCTTCACTTCTCTGTGTGTGCGAGCATGCCCAGTATGGCAATCTGAACTGAATGCGTGGATCAAGTCCAGGTAGTTTGTACTGCAGTGCTGACCTTTGTGTTGTACACCGAGCATGCTGTCTTTGCAGGGTATTCAGTGATCATTTGGCATTGATTGTTACTACATTTCTGCATAGCAGGGGGGCACACCTGACTATTTTTACATTTCTACACAGGAGTGGGGGGGCACACCTGACTGTTACTACAATTCTATGTAGGCTGGGGGGGCACACCTGACTATTTCTACATGCCTACACAGGAGTGGGGGGGGCACACCTGACTATTACTACATGTCTACATAGGGTGGGGGGCACACCTGACACTTGTACACATTTGCTAGGACTCTACCAGTATGTTGGGTACTCCATTTCATTCTGCGGGCTTACCTATCGTGCTAACTACAGGCATACCAGTGTACTACAGATCTTAGCTTTTAATTACCTACATATTCGTTTCTGACTTCTGTCCCTTCACACTTGGCATCCCACTACCTGACCTGCTGTAGTCTGTCTATGTAGGCCTGGGGGGGTTAACCATAGGCCTCATTCAGAGGCTGTAGCACAGCCTTTGTTTGTGTTTGTGTACTCCTGTCCTGCTGGTTGTGACTGTTGTTGGGTATGTGATTTCCCCCTGTCTGGCATGTGTGAGCCACTTACCTTGTGGGTATACCAGCACTGAAGGTGGTGCTGCAGGGCATGCCTATGTCAAATGCACATAGTACACTCCCTACACATAGTTAAGCACAGGGAGTGTAATGTTTGGCATCCCTTTTACTGAATGTGAGAGTCCGAGAGAGGTGCTATTCCCTGGGTCCCTCCTGTGCCAGTGTATGTGCTATGCATTGCCTCTTTGCCAAGGCCAGGGCATACTGGGCATGCCTCTTTCTGCCTACTAGGGCAGGCTCAGGTTGTTCCTCCTCCGAGTCACTCTGTGCCTGCGCAGACCTTGGCAATAGTAGGGGGCTGTGTGGCCCTGCTCCATTCTGTTCCTGCTGCAGCTATTTCTGCAGGAGCATATTGTGTAGCATGGTACATACAAGGACAATTTGGGTACATGTAGCTGGAGAGTACTGCAAGGCTCCACTGGATGTGTCCAGGCACCGGAACCATGACTTGAGCATCCTAAACAGATGCTCTACTATAATTCTGGTTTGTGTGTGTGCCTCATTATGGAGTTCTTGTTCGGGTGTGTGTGCATTTCTGATGGGTGTCATCAGCCACGGCTCCAGTGTGCATCCAACATCCCCCACTAGGTGACCGTGAGGGATGTCCCCATTGTCAAATTTCTGGTACAGCTGTGTCAGATGCCAGATGTGAGAATCGTGATAGCTTCCAGGGCAGCCAGCACGCACATTCACTATTATGCCCTGGGCATCACACACGACCTGGCAGTTGATGGAGGGGAAGCCCTTGCGGTTGATGTAGACCCTACCCCGCTCACTGGGTGGTGCTTTGATGCATATGTGTGTGCAGTCTATAGCACCCACTACCTCAGGGTATTGTGCTATTTGGTGGAACGGTTGCATATTGCTGGCCAACGCCTCACAGGTGTTGGGGAAATATATGTGCTCACCGACATTTGCTGACATGGCATCCAGGAACTGTTGGAGTAGCCTGGATGCTGATGCCTGTGAGATCCCCATCATATCCCCAGTTGGCCTTTGGAAGGTACCTGTAGCTAGTATTCATAGACTTACACATACCTTGGTATCCACTGTGATGGGTTCCCCTCTGTTAGTTCTGTGTGTGAGGCTTGGCCTGCACAGCTCAACAATTTGCTGTAGGAGGTCCCTGTCCTCCCTATAGTGCTCCACTATCTCCAGCTCATGGAGCCCCTGGTAGGTTACCCTGGGTCTGTACACTCTTCTCCATCTCCTCACTGTGGGTTGGTTGGCAGCATTGACATCCTCACCACCCACAGCCTCTTCCACAAGTTGTTGTATGATAGCTATTGCAGCCTCGATCATTTTGCTGTTGTGAGTGTTAAAAGTTCCCCGCTTGGTTACACCGGTGGTGTAGATTATGGGAAAACCAGAGGTGAAGGTGTTTGCGTAGTTTATAGTAATGTTCTGGGCTGGGCTGGTCTGCTGCCTGTGTATATGGCTGATTCTAATACATTCCACCTGCCTGCTAATCTAGTTCTCTTTGATTACCTTCCTACTGCTGTTTTCCCTTCCCATTGCCTTCCTGTTGTAGCCTGTGTGTGCGCCACACAAACAGAGTGCTCAGATGTGCACACTGCTGCTATTTCCTAGTTTAACTTCTGTTTTCTTCCTGTAAAACCCGGTGGGCGGCGCGCACACCCACTTAGGCTTTGTAAAGTGTGCTAGGCAGGTTTAGACACACACCCTAGCTTAGCTGTGCTAAGCTAGTAGCAAACCCAAGCCACAGGGCTCCAATCTGCTTACAGTATGTCTGACACCCCCCATGATGTCACCTAATTCCTAGGCTTGCACCAAGCTATTCCTGCTCTTACACTGTTGGGACCTGACTCACATGCTGGGGAAAACTAGGATTCACTGTCATTCCCCTCATTTGCATAGGATTGCCTGCTGATGCATAGTTACATGTCTGACACTGAGCCTCCCCCCTTAGCAACCACTACTCACTGGCCATGTTGTCTTCTGCATGCCATTGACTTGCATGGCAGAATACTAATTTTAGTTAGAATGCTTACTTTAGGCTCATTTTGTTATTTCCCCCCGATCCCATTTGTGCGCCGCTGCCCTGCATTTAAATAGCCGAGATCGGCTAAAAAAAATACAAGTTGATTTTTGTATTTTTTTTATGTTTGCAATGCCAGTGGCCTTATACTTGGCCATTGGTATACTTACTACATGATATGCAGCCTTTATTTGGAGCTGTCACATCTCCGTTTTTGAGTTTGCAGAAATGTACTTGGTTACTAACCGAGTACATTTCTGCAGATAGCACTAGTTCTGCACGGCTGGTTGCAAGCTTCCAGGATTGCAAAATCACCTCATTTGCATAGATTTCTCCTGCAAATGGGGTGATTTGCATACAAGAGCTTCGTCTGTGCAGGATTAGTGCAGGAGTGCTCGTACATGCCCCCTGCAGGCTGTTGCTGGATCGCACAGCAGACATATTGCCTGCTTGAGCTCCTGCACCAATCTTGCACTCTGTGCAAGCTTTTGAAAATCCGGGGGAATATGTTGTATAATATATCTGTGTATTTATTAGTTCTTAGTATAAAAGCAGAAATATGTATGTCATATATATATTTTTGCATTTTATTTTTATATGTGTAGTATGTATTTGTATATATGCACTTACAGTCAGTAATGTTTTAGATGTGAAATTTATATATATATATATATATATATATATATATATATATATATATATATATATATATATATATATATATAAAATACATATAATTTTTTTCATTGGGCAGGTCTAACTGTGTATTGTCCTTTTTCAGAAGAGGTCCAGGGAAAAAGCTCCACAAATAAAGATAGCTGTTTATCATACATATTTGTACATTAGAAAAGTGAAGTGTTAAATGAAGTAAATTCAGAAATAATACAACATAGTAATATAACATAAGATAGGTAGGGAATACTGCAGTAGAACTAACTTTGAGGTCACTGTACCTTGGAGAATACTCAGAGATACTGCAACCTTGAACTTGGTATATAATCTGTTTGGTATATAATTCCTCCACCCTGCTAACTATATGTATATATATATATATATATATATATATATATATATATATATCTATATATATGTATATATATTTATATCTTGACCTTGGAACTGGTATATAATTCCCCACACAATGCTAACTATCTATACTGACTCTGAAGTTAGTGTACCAAAGAGTACACTCCAATATTTTACATCCTTGGACTTGGTATATAATCTCCCCATCCTGCTAACTATATATATTGAGTCTGAAGCCACTGTACCTTGGAGAAAGGGGTACACTCCAATATATCACAGCCTTGGGCATGGTATATAATCCCTCCACCCAGCTACTATATACACTACTGACTCTGAAATCACTGTAGATTTGAGGAAGGGCTGCACTCCGATATATTAAATATTGGACTTTGTGTATAATTCCCCACACCCTGCTAGCTATATATACTGAGTCTGAGGTTACTGCACCTTGGAGTAAGGTGTGCAGTCCAATATACTACAACCTTGGACTTGACATATAATTCTCCATAGATGTACTTACAGACTCAGTGTACTGCTAGGGACTGATATTATAGTCATCAGACTTATAACTGGCAGCCATGGGGAAAATGTCTGAAAAAGCAAACAAGTGAAACACATAAAGAAAATATTCAAATCAATGAAAAATATAATGTTTATATATCTCCACAATAAAATAACATTAATATTGGCACAGCAACACTACAGTAAAATAAAGTTCATGCAGGAGGAGGCCTCCCTGGTCTCCCAATATGGGAGGATTTACCCACTACCTCTCATTCTCATTACTGAGTAAAATAACTCTCAAAAGTAGGGAAAAATAATGTGTTTAACATTATTCAAAGGTAGTGTTACGCCACACATAGAATAATTACGTCATCATCATCATCCTCATTATCATGATGATCATGATGATGATGATCATCATCATCATTATCTTCATCATCATTATCATAATCATCAATCATCATCATCATGATGATGATCATCATCATCATTATCTTCATCATCATTACCATAATCATCAATCATCATACTCATCAATCATCATCATCATCATCACCATCATTATCACCATCATCTTCATCATCATAATCATCAGTCATTGTCATAATCATCAATCATCATCATTATCATCATCATCATCATAATCATCATAAAATCATTATCATCGACATCATCATCATCCTCAGTCTCCATTTTCCCATTTTTATATGGGGTTGGGGTGTCACATTGCCATTAGTTAATGTGACCAAATCATCTAAACCCAGTGTTAACGTGGGTACGGAAGCCAAGCTTAGAAGAAGTCGTTTACAAAAGCAGGTAAAAGACAAATAAATATATGTAATTGTAGTGACTCGGCGTGGGTTTGTACTTGTTGTTCTGTGTTGCTGTATGTTACACAGTAACCGAAAAGTGTGCGAATTATTAGTAGTCCATTTCGTACTGAGTGATAGTTTCTTATCTACGGTGAAATACTTGCCAATGTTAGAGGTTGTAGTGTCAGTAGTGGCACGGCTGTGTATAATGCTACCTGGGCATAAAGTTTCTGTAGTACTGCTGGTATAACACCTAGTTTAGTTTTGCATACAAATAAAGAAAAGTGAATAATAATATCAAAAAAATTGACGTTGACGTGTTATGTGTTTGCGTTTCTTGGGGCAGGTGAGTCGTGGTAGGCGTGTCTGGGTCGATATGCAACATTTTGGTGGGCGGTGAACGGGTAGGTGAGAGTCGAACAGGCGAGCTCCCGTGTAAGAGGTGTGGCCGCGCGCCCCACGCTTGCAGTCCTGGGAGATATATTGTTGCCATGGAAACTCTGGGCTGGTCAAAGTTTCTGCCAGCTCGAGTGTTTCTTGGGTGGTGGAAAAGTCCGGTATTATTTCAAACTGGGTGGGGTACTTATAACGTCAGCAGTGCGTTGCTGTACCACGCCGTAACCTGCTGACAGTAGCAAACAACACCTGAAATAATATAGTGACAGAAAGGTAGAAGATTTTGTTTAATGTCTGTTTCACAGTTAAATGTTTTTTAAGTTTCTTAGAAACTTTTTAAGTGGACTCGGCCGACCCGGTGCATTTGACGTTGATCTCGTTCGGGGCCCATCCTGTAGGAAATCAACTCCTCCCCTCCGAAATGTACAGACTGCGCAAAACCAACAAGGGGTTTAAATATAAACATCTGAAAAGTAATGGAAATTCACTTTTTGGGAGTGGAAATTCACTTTTTGGGAGACTGCGTATTTCTAAGTGCCATGCACACTAGACAGTCCAGAACGTCATACCTCTGCTGAAATTTTCCTCCACCCTTCCTAAAATTATTGAATTTTTTTTTTGAGAGAGGTGTATTACGGTTAGTATATAAATTGTAATAATTATAATTACGGACTTTTTTAGAGAAAAAAGTTAATAATACCTATTAAAAGTCCCCTAATTTGAAGCCCTTTTCCCTAATTATTTATTTTGCTCTTAATTCTGGAAATAAAGGAGGAGAGCATTGCAGAATTAATAAATAAGGATATGGATAACTTGCAGCCTGCCGACCTAACCCAGTTAAGATTTCTCATGGGTAAAGTCCTGCCTACCTAAGCTGGTCAGCTTTTCTAAAAATGTTGTTATAAGCAATGTGAGTTAATTGCCAAACTGCATACCTAGCCCTGACAAAGGCTTTCAACCTTATCCTATACTTTTATGCCAAAGATAAACTTTCCTAGCTAAATGTCAATCTTTTTGTAACTGGGTGGATAGCGAATTGACTCGCATGTAACCCAGGAAGTTAGGGTGCGTGGCTGTACCTTCTCAAAAAAAAAAAAAAAATTGCTGCTAGTGTACCCCCATGGTTCAGTTCTTGGGCCACTTCTCTTTGGTATTTACTTCTTGGGAGATCAAGGTTTCTTTTAAGAGTGTGATTGACCAAGTTAGCAGATAACTGCAAATTAAACTCCATCTCCTAAGAGTGCCCACCCCAGAGAAGTAGCTGGTGTCAAAACGGCAGATTAAAACTTACTGCCAAGAAGTGTACAGATGTATCCTTTTGACAAGCATAACTCTGCTTGTAACTATCACATTGACAATATACCCGTCATAATTGATCCCATAGTTTGGGATCTGGGAACCTGTGTCGATAATGAACTGTGCTTTGATCACCACGTATCCACTGTTGTAAGGAATTCTTTTTGTCATCACACAGATTATATCTTAACAGTACCGTGTTCAGATCTAGTGATGCAAATGTTTCACTGTACTCTACTCTCAGTAAGCTGATCATTGAGTATAATTACCCTCTTTGGTACATACCTGTCCAAACACTTGTTGCAACTGGAATGACCACTGTGCTTTTTCAGTAATTAAAATAAAGGGGGTAGGGGGTTAAATTATAAAAAACTGTGTAGACTTATCACAAAGCATTATTATTCTCTGTATCATACAAGCTATTGAGATGCCACCTGTCCCATGTGTATAGAGCTTCAGGAGACCCTGTTCTGTAAGGACTGATATGCATTCATAAGTCCAGTGGTAAACACTCACTCAAGAGATATTGGTCTTTTTTTGCAGAATAAAGAGTATGTTGAAAACGCATGTATCACAAAGAATACTAATTATGTGGAACAGTCTTCCACTGTCCTAAAACAAGGTACTTCTGTCTCTCTATTCCATTGTAATTTGGGCAACGGAACTGGTAACTGCAAATTCACCCCCTGTTACTCCTTCATGGATAGGTGAAACCTGTAAGTGTTACAAAATGTGTGTGGCCCATTTCTGGGTTATTCATATTCAAAATAAAAGGGCTAAAAACTGCCATGGGAATTTAAGGCTATGCTTCTTAAAATCTTATGCCACCAGCAGAAGGGGCTTTCAAGTTTTTGGTGATGTGTTCATGCTTTTGTTAATAAAGTGGGCAAGACTGATCCTGGTGCCATGCAAAACTTCATTTAGTGTTTGTGTGTGTGCGTGGGTGGTTTAATATGTAATTTATGTCCAGTAAAGATTTCCTTGCACACATTGCTTACCATACCTGTCAGTCTTGTAAAACAAAATGTGTGACACTATGTGCAATAAGTGGGCTTCACAGCATCACAAACTGGAAGGTCCAGAATGACGCTGTTATCTCTTGGCAGTGTGTAAAACTGCATTTTTCCTCCCAGTACCGTTGGCTTTAATAAATGGAGTATAACAGGTAAGAGCTATACAGGCAAACGGACAGTGTTTATGAATGATGTAAGCCATTTTCCGTAAGAGGATTAAAGTGCTATCAAAACAAAGTGTAATAAGAAAATGTTTTAAAAGTTGAGGAGTGGCCTTAGGTCAACTGGTGCCCTAGGCAAAAGGGCTCCATGGCACCCCCCTCACATCACTTGGTGCCCCCTTCCTGGTCTACCTACACTAAATAAATAGTGGAAAAGCGCCCCTGCTAGAGTGGTGCCCTAGGTGGCTGCCTAGTTGGCCTATGCCTAAGGCCGCCTATGAGTGGAGGGGGGTGAAGTTGCAAAAGCTATTCTGGTTAGTAAAAACTTTTTTAAAGTAATCTAAGGAGTCTGGGCATGCTTTATTTAATACTACTTGTATGTCTGTGCAAAAACCTGGTTGCAGCTACCTTAAGTGCATTAGCATGAGGTGACCAACAGCCCAAAATAACAGTATAGAGGAATAATGCTCATCAGTACTCTATAACAGGCTGTGAGGGGTACAGTATTTGGGAAGCAAAAGTATTTCTGTTGTTCATTTATATTTTTTTGTAGTGTAGGCATTGATCTGTATTGCAAGTTAAGTAGCTATATCCCTGAATTGCTGCATCTACCAAGATTACTACAGGGCTAGGAGAACAAAGAGAAGTTAGTGGAAGACTCAGCCAAGAAAACAGGATGATGAGTGGTTATCCTAATTTTTCAAATGAAAAGAAATCTGAAGTCATGGAGTAACTTGTAAAGCCCTAAGTTTCAGAGGATGAGCTGAAATTGCCATGTTAATAAGTGTATTCACTTTGGGAAAGAGTTGTGTGAGTAGAAACCATAGATGTTGGATGTGGCTGCACTGTGCATGAATGTCATTATGGAAAACTTAGGGGTATTTTTCTCTCAATTTTTAAATGGTAAAGCTGTTTAGGTTTGTGAAGCTAATTATTGAGTGGATTAAAATGGAAGTTTATGGGCAGTAGACAAAACACGTGGTTGTGTGATTTAAGGCTACATGGAGGTTTGGGTGGTCAGTTGTCCATACTGAGTAGTTTGAAGTCTGGGAGCAAAGTAGTAGCTATTATACAAGTCTAGATAACCGAACTGTTAAGCAGTCTATTAGTATTCTCTATTTCAAAATGAGGAATTTTTTTTCTGCAATGGTTGAAGGGAGAGTAATGTAGGGGTATAGTTTTTTGAGTTGAAGCATGTTGTCACTTATTGTACTGCAGGTAGACCAGCTCGAATAAAACAGTCATGGACAAACTTCAGTTTTGTATTTAACATGTATTTATGCCTACCCAAGCCATCTGACACATGAACAGATTTGCATGTTTTAAATGTTTTTAAGTTAATTTTCATCTGTTGCTTCATTCCCCACCCCTGCACACACAGACATGTATTCATAATAAAGTTTTTACGCAGGTGTAGTTGTCATACTATGTAGAAATGTTTGGTGCAGACTTTTTCCATTGTGTGCAATTTTAATGTCATACACGAGGGTAGTGTGACAGCGGTGAGGTTTGCGGTGGGAGTGACTGATGCGTTTAAGGTGGAGGTGGGATTACATCAAGGATCAGCTCTGAGCCCTTTCTTATTTACAGTGGTGATGGACAGGTTGACAGACAAGATCAGACAGTGGGCTGTGATGTTTGCAGATGACATTGTGATCTGTCGTGAGAGTAGGGAACAGGTGGAGACGACCCTGGAGAGATGGAGATATGCTCTAGAGAGAAGAGGAATGAAGGTCATCAGGACTAAGACAGAATATATGTGTGTGAATGAGAGGGAGGATAGAGGAATGGTGAGGATGCAAGAAGTAGAGGTGGCGAAGGTGGATGAGTTTAAATACTTGGGATCAGTAGTTCAGAGTAATGGTGAGTGTGGAAGAGAGGTGAAGAGAGTACAGGCAGGATGGAGAAGTGTCAGGATGGAGGAGTGATTTGTGACAGACCCGTACCAGTAAGAGTGAAAGGGAAGGTCTACAAGAGGGCAGTGAGACCAGATGTGTTAAATGGGTTGGAGACAGTGGCATTGACAAAAAGGCAGGAGTTAGAGCTGGATGTGGCAGAGTTAAAGATGTTACGATTTGCTCCGAGTGTGACGAGGGTGGTCAGGATTAGGAATAAGTATATTAAGAGGGTTAGCCCAGCCCAGGTTGGAAGGTTTGGAGACCAAGTCAGAGAGGCAAGATTACGTTGGTTTGGACGTGCTGAGGAGGGATGCTGAGTATATTGGGGGAAAAAGATGCTAAGGATAAAGCTACCTGGTAACAGGAAAAGAGGAAGGCCTAAGATAAGGTTTATGGATGTGGTGAAGAGAGGACATGCAGGTGGCTGGTGCGACAGAGCAAGATTTAGAGGACAGGAAGAAATGGAAACAGATGATCTGCTGTCCTAATGGGGAACAAAAAAGATGACTATGTAGAAATGTTTGTTGCAGACATTTTCCATTGTGTGCAATTTTAAATGTTCTGAGCCATATAAACTGCAATGTGTCTAATGCACATAATGCCTTGCTTCACCCTTGCAGGGAAAGCAGTTTGATTATTTTGTGAACAGCTCTGATCCATTTGTCAGAGTGAAGAATGTTGGAGGGGCAAGGATGAAATGGATGTGTAGATGGAAATAAGTGTATAGAGAGATGCCCAGATACTTCAAAGTGTCTACATAATTGTTGTGCTATCATTTTATATATGTACTGCGGTGATGGTGCTGCGGCAGCGTTGTCGCCTCAGAGTAAGACGTTGTCTTGTTCGATTCTTAGCTAGAGCATCTTTTGTGTGGAGACATGCGTGAATGGGCGTACCTTAGTTGAAGGTTGTGCGTCAGGGCTGGCAACTCTGCATGTAAAAATCCACTGCTAATCGTTAGCGGGCCGGAGTTCCTCTGTGGTGACCCCTAACCGGGAAAAGCCGAAAGACAACAACATTTTTTATATGTGCAGCTAACTAGATATAGATATTTCCAGTCTAGCGGACACTATTCTCAAGTATCTAATTTGCAGGGATGACCCTGATTTTTGCCTTGGGGAAATGCATTTTATCTCTTGAAATCAGTGATGTTTTGAAGAAAGATGGTAGATGCTAGCCAAAATATAGTGGGGAATCATTCGCACTTAACTTCAAGTAACATGCATTTTTTTTCTTAGTCTGTTAACTTAAGTAAATAATACAAATAAGTGCCTCCAGTTATTTTTAGCTTTGTCCCAAATTCTGTTCACAAGAAGTAGGAAGGTATATGGACAGATGTCATTGCATTTTTTTTTGTGGGTGGATTTCATGGTTCCCAGATATAATTTTGAAGTCTGGAGGAAGATTGCCAAATTTGTTTTATCAGGGTTTGTGCAGGTCAGGTGATAACCATATAGTGTCTATGGCAGGAAGTCTGTTACTTTTTATGAAGTGAGAGAAAGGGTGGTGACCGAACTTACCTTATTGTCATTTGAAGTCTGAATGGGGAGAATCTTCCCAACTGCGGTCTTAAAACAGACCTGGAGATTAGATTAGGTTTTCTTCATATGGGCTTCTGTGATGCTTCTGTCGTGCATTGCTCTGCAGGTGGAATGCCTTCAATGCAAGCACACCCCTCCTAACAGTTAACTTTTGGGGAACCCATACTGATGGCAGCCCCCTTACAGAAGAGGTAATAAGAGATCTGGGGACCCAGGTAGATAGTAATCTCTCCTTTGACAATCATATTGCCAAAGTAGTTGGGGAGTCCTATGTGGCCCATCTCATTACTAAAAGGTTCGCATGCTCCTCTACTAGTCCCATCACAGAATACAATGCCCCATTTGGGATGTACCTCACAAGACACTTCCAACAGCTGGAAAGACCACAAAAGTACCTCACCAAGAGGATTACTGGCCTCAAACATATGTCCTATGCAGCCCGACTGAAAAAACTCTGGCTGTACTCAGTGGCACATCGCTTACTCGGATGTGATCTCTGCCTGACTTACAAAGCCATGTCCAACTCGGAATTGATGGACATGCTCCACCTAAAGAAATCCAAGTCACTGTGAGCCACGCACTCTAGTGAGCTAAACCTCGCCACAACAATAAATAGAACATGCTGGAGGGATAGATTCCTGTCACAGAGACTCCCCATGCTTTGGAACAAAATTCCAATAGTGAGCTAAACCTCTCCACAACAATAAATAAAACATGCTGGAGGGGTAGATTCCTGTCAGAGACTCCCCATGCTTTGGAACAAAATTCCAAATTACATCAGGCAGAGCCCCTCCCTAACACTCTTCAAGAGAAACCTTGATGAGTGGATGGGTAACAGAAAATACACCCTTGGGATCACTTCATTGGCTCTGCTTGACAGAGGGTCAGTTAATCAATGGGGCGGCGAAGGCCGACACACTCTGGCTAGGCTTATAAATGCCCTCGGGCAGATAGCCTAGT